>NW_006439192.1:20523351-20526798 GCF_000325575.1 Pteropus alecto | reverse complement strand
TACCAACTCTCTCAGGACAAGAACTACAATTCTGATTTTCTTTTTTGAAATAAAGTCAGAGGCACAGGTGGAAATTATTCTATATAAGAACATGAGGACACATTGTCCTGAGGGTCAGGAGTAAAGAAAATTTGAAACTGGGGAAATGCAGTCATGTAAATAAAAGTAGTACTTGACTTTGGGGCACCTGCTGTCCCAGAAACATCTACAAATTCTCTCCTCCCACTAGTATTTTAAAGTGATATGTAAATTCCAAAAAGAAGAAAGAGAAAAGGAAAAGAAAAAGGATTTTGGTCAGTATCTCGTTTAATTTCTTTGAGTTTTATTTTTCTTATATGTAAAATAAATAATTTGAAGTTTATGATCTCCAAAGTGCTTTTCACCAGAACGACTACATGTAAGATATATGAAGTGAGGCTAGGGAAATAGGTACAATTCGTTTAAGTATTGAGGAAAGGAGTAAGAAGGACAAACTACCCCTGGGAGAGGGAGTGGGCAATGAGTAAGAAAGTGCAATGTCTCAGATAGAGAGTCTGTCATTGTGAAAATCATGGGAAATAATACACAACAAATACATAGGACCATTCATTTATTTAAGATTTTTATGTGCCTACTATGCATCTAGACAGAAAGGGATAAATAAGGCAGACAAGGCCTCTGTTCTAATGGAGATAATATACTGGTGGGAGAAGATAGGTAATAGACACAAAGTCAGAAAATGTAATCTCACAGTGCTATAATGTAATGGTTAAAGATGTGGCCTTTGGAGCCAGACTGTCTGGTTTCAAATCCCAATTCCCTAAACTTGACCTTGAGCAAGATATTTAAGCTTCCTGTGCCTCAATGTCTCACCTATGTAATGAAGATAATAACAGTACCTACCTCACAGGGTCAACATGAGGATTAATGAGAAAAATACATGTAAAATCTTTAGAGTTTTTATTGTAAATCTGAAATAAATGTCAGCTATTATTATTGAAGTGGTAAGTGCTGTGATAATAATGAAGCAGAGAAAGGCAGGGTTTTTCAACAGCAGCATTATAAACATTTGAGTCTGGATACTTCTTTGTTGTGGGGGCTGTCCTGTGCATTGTAAGATGTTTAGCAGCATCCCTCATCTCTACCCACTAGATGCCAGTAGCATCCTCCAGTAGTGACAACCAAAAATGTCTCTAGACATTGTTAAATATCCACCGGGAGGCAAAATCACCCTTGGTGGGGAGCCACTGGGTTAGAGGATAAACAAGTGCAGTATTTTTAAATAAGGTGATACAAAAGAACTCTTTGAATAGAAACAAGAACAGAGTCCTGAATGATGAGAATGAAGCAGCCATGCAAAACCTGGGAGAGAGTGTTCCAGGAGTATACTCAGCAAAGATAAAGGCCCTGGGGCAGGAACAAGTTGGTATGGCCAGAGTATAAATGTCATTGAAGATCACGATAGTGCCGAGAAGACATTAGAGAATTTTAAGCAGGAGAATAATATGAGTTGATTTCTGTTTTATAAATTTATTCTCAGTCTGCAGAAGGGCAGACATGAAGCATGGAGACCAGGGAGGAGATGAAAGCATAGTCCAGTGAGAAATGAGGGGCTTGGACAGGGGTAGTCAGAATCCATGGTTGTAGACATGGTAAGATATAATAAGATACTGATATATTACAGTGGAAAAACCAAAGGATGGGTTAAGTGTATGAGGAATCGATGGTAAATGGGGGAGGAGCAAGTTTGTGGGGAAGGACTTTAATAAATTCGTAGTCCCATCGTAGCCTTGTAAAGTTTGAGCTCCCACTACTCATCTAAGCACTAACTGGGCTGTTGATTCTACCAGTCTGGAGATCAGGTGAGAGGTTGGGGCTGGAGATGTATGTTTGGGAGTCATCAGCATTTAGATAACATCTAAAATGTGGGACCATCTGAGTTCCCTGAAGGAGAGAATAAGGTGGAAAGCCAAGGACTGAGTTCTGAAGCATTCTTATATTTAGAGAATGAAGGAATGGCTAGTGATGTAGGAATAAAACCTAGAAGATAGGAAGAGAAGTGCTTCAACAAGGAATATGTCATCTGGGTCGAATACTACTAAGTAAGAAGAGGACTGAATGCACATTTGGGTTAGACAAGATGGAGAATGTCCATGACTATGATGATGGTGGTTCCACAGGCGTGATGGAGATGAAAGGTTCGTTGAAGTGTAGTATCAAGAGGGGGAGGTAAGAAAGTTAAGACAGAAAGTGTAGGCATTTCTGCTGGGAAGGAGATTGAAGAGATGGAGTAACAGTTAGAGGGTGATGTAGGCCAAGGAAAGCACTAACTTTGTTACGATGGAAAGTATTACAGCATATTTGAATGCTGATGGAACTATTCCAGTAAAGAGAAAAAAAAAATTGGCAATTCTGGGAGACATTAAAAAATAATTGCATGGGAGAATTTATTGAGTAGTGGAAGAGGTAAAACCTCCAGTACACAGTGAACTAGTTTGTCCTATACGGAGAGAAAGAGGGACAGTTCAATAAAATGGCAGAGAAGAGAAATTTAGGTAAAGTGGTGTATTTGGGGAATAAAATGAAGTAATTCTCATCAGAAAACTTTTACTTTTTTCAATGACATATAAAGCAAAATCATCGGTGGACAGTGTGCCCCTAAAGAGCAAAGGTTGAAGGATCGAAAAGATTAAAAGGTGTCAAGTAGTCCTTTAGGAAAGTGAACAAAGTATACATATTTGGGGAGGAGGATAAACCACGTTGGGATGTGAAGGTAGACCTAGGGGTTCTTTTTAACAAAGGATTTAGTGTGTTTGTTCTTTTGCCCAGAAGGTACGGGGTTCCCCACTTTGAAGGTAATCACTAAGGAGAGCCAGTCGACAATGAGATTAAAGAATTATAGTGTCACTATAGAGCAAAAGGTTTGAACTCAGGCACCTGATTAGCCATTTCGCTTAACCCTTATGATATCTCTGTTAAGAAATCATATAAATCCTACTTCATGACTGAGTAAACAGAAGTCGAGACGTTAACTCATCCACAGTTACACCGCTAATAAATTGCAGAGCATTATATACTTTACAAAAAGGCACTAAAGTGGACACGGAACACATTTCTCAAAGGTTTAAGAAGTGTTTTCATCTAATTCTCTTAAGGTACTCACTCTCACATTAGTATAAGCCTAGTGAATTTTCCTTAAGATTAAAATAGCAAGCAGACAATAAACTGTGTCATTATTAGAATCAAATGCCATGTTAGAATAGAATTATTCAAGAAGACAATTGTGAGTGGAATTTCAATTAAATTTAGAATAAAAATTATCATGCTCGAATTTTTCAGAATGTAGTCCTATCGCTCTCTAAGAAATTGAATTTACTTTTTAAAGGATTCTGATTAGACATTCCAGAGGAATTTCCACCTTTAGCAAAATTGATAACTAGTACTGTGCTGGGCTGTTAGCAGTGAGAA
>NW_006439192.1:20485310-20523338 GCF_000325575.1 Pteropus alecto | reverse complement strand
CTTTTGTACATTCTGGGTCCTGGAGAGCAAGGGAAATTCATTGTAAATTGCATCTCTATTAACCACAGTGACCGTATGTTCTGGCCTCGAAATTGGGACATGTGGCCTGATCAATAGACAAAATATTCACAATTAGGATTATCACAGAAATATGGGCTTCATGGTTATCATATTACAATCAGTGGCAGAAGGGTCAGCTTAGAAAAATCAGGCTTAAAATTCAGGTCAAAGTTGAGATTACTTAAAAATTAATTACTGAATATGTCACATCTGCGAACATTTAATGCTCATCTTGGAAGCTCATCACTAACTTCTCCTAAATCTCCCCTTTCTGAGTTCCCCTACCTGCTGGGTATATAGTTAGTGGCTTTTAACATGGTCCACTGCCTGTGCTAAATTCCTTCAAGTCTTCGTGGTCCTGGCACCTAGTAGAGTGCCCAGTCTCAGTACTTCCTCAATAACCGTTTGTTGAAGGCGTCGAGGATGGGTGAAACTGGAGCCAGCCACAGTCAGAGTAAATCACATTCCTTGCTACTTTTCCTATGAAGACTTCATGCTTACTTTTTTAGGTGCATCTGAATCTGGGACTCAGTTTGAATAGCAGACGCCTCTTCATTGAAAACTTACCTGTGCACTACCCTCCCATTTTATTTTTGGAGATAACCTATGTTTCTTTTCCATGTTCTTCCATAATGCTCCCACTTTATACCTCAGTTTGATTGTTGGTGTCTTTATTTAGAGTAAATTATGTTTTCCACCTCTACACACACCTCAGCAATAGCCCACTTTACTAGTTTTTAACCAGATAGATTCAAATTGGTGACAATTAACCCTATCAATACCCTAGTTAAAGTTAGTATGTCTTCAGAACTCATTCTTGGGTACTGACAATGGCTACACAGTGGTCACAATGCTGTCCTTTTTTGTTGTGTTTGTCCTGATGATTAAATATCTTAATATTGGTAAAGCACTTAGAATGGTGCTGGTACATAGCTAGCTCGGTGTATGTGTTTGCTATTACTTGGTTGTCTCTGCATTTCAGCAAGCACATGAGGACAAAATGAATGGGTGAAAAATTCAAGGAATCTCTTCAACATGTAGTCTCTCATCACTTTTATTTGTGTCCCCATTATAGACAAGTGATGTTTAAGCATGAAATCGTAAATGGGCAATTTCGTATTGACAACAGAAACTCAGTCCTGTCTGGTGGAGCAGAAGCATGTGGAACTAGCAAATACATTGGTTTAAACCTCTTGTGCCTTTAAGATCAAAAAAGCCTCTCATTGATTGAATTTGGCTTGGGTTTTATTACACGACCCAATTGAGCAACTGGTACTTTGTCCATTGGTTTATGGGTATAAACTGTATTTCCTTGTGTTTTTACTTTAGAATTAAAGAAAGAATAATGATACCCTTCGGTTGTTGCTTTATTTTGAAATCTCTAACTATTCGATCTGGGTAGAAAAATATAATATATTTGATACTTAGAAAGTACAACCAAAACATCTAACATGCAAATAATGCCAAAGCTACTTGACTCTGTAACAAACTCTCTGCAAGAGTCATGATCAAGTACCTTGTACTTAGTGGAGTCAAAGGATGCACCTTGGAAACCATAAAAAGAGCTTCAAGAAAAGGAACTCAGTTTTGAGTGTCTAGTCAGGTTCAAATGTTAACAACTGCCTTGTTTTCTCTCTAAAGTCTTTTTTTGTTACTGTGTAAAATCTTACTTTGCTTTGGAGAAGGGTAAAAAAAATTAAATTGAAGCAAATTGGATGCCCTTATTCGAGAAGGGTATCTTTATTTGGCTTTACCACCAGAGTACAAGCCCAAGATAGCAAGGAGAGTGCCATATTTTTATTCTTAAGGGCTGCAGAGGTCATACCATCAAGAGAGGTACTCAAAACCATTTGCGAAATGAATAAATGAAGGAAAGAAGGAAAGTCCTTTTGTCCTCTAGATCCTCATCAAATAGTTTTTGAATTGCTATGTTATCCAATGAATGCATGAGGGAAAAGACATGAGGGTTAAGAGAGAAATCAGCAAAACAGATAGCTAGAGAGAAAGCCTACTGGGAATGAAACCTACTGGGAAAATTTGAGGTTATGTTTTCTCTAAAGATTTTATTTTTTTCCTGTGGGGAAAAAGTGCTTTGAAGATGAAACTTTTGATTTAGAACAAAACTAGAATTTCTGGGAAGCATGCATCATAGCAGACTAGATATAGAAAGTTAAGAGCCAGACAGAGGTCAGCTTTTTACCTAAGCTTTATAATCTTTTCAAGAAGGATTCTAATTTCAGGTGTCCTACTTTCACCGTGATACCACTGTTATCACTTAAACTGTGTCCTCCAAAATTCATATTTTTAATTCTTAGCCCCTAGTAACTCTGAATATGACCTTATTTGGAAATAGGTTGTTGTTAATTAGTTAAGATGAGGTTATACTGGGAGTAAGATGGGCAGCTAATCTAATATGGCTTATATTCTTATAAAAAGGGGAAATTTGGACACAGACACACACACAGAAATGCCACATAAAGATGAAGGCAAAGATCAGGTAATGAATCTACAAGCCAAGAAATGCCAACAAACCACTAGAAGCCAGAAGTGAGGCCCGGAACAGATTCTCCCCCATAGCTCTCAGAAGGAACCAACCACATCTAACCCCTTGACACCTTGATCTCTGAGTTCTAGCTTCCAGAAGTGTGATATAATAAATTTCTGTTGCTTAAGTCACCATATTTGTGATACTCAGTTATAGCAGTTCTAGGAAACCCAATAGACCCATAGAGATTATTTGATCACTGCCCTACTCCTTTAATGGCTACTGTTAAATATCACAGTTTGTAATAATTCTACAGTAACTCTCTAGAAGTGCTGTAACTTTAAAGTAGACATAAGATCATTGGGGGGGATGGTGTTTTCATCAATGAAAATGTAATTATCCATGAGCACTGTACTGCCTTTGAAGACAATGCTAGTGCTAGTGATTCAGACCTTCCCTGAGGAAACTGGCCATTAGTAGTCACAGGAAAGTTTAATCAACTTTGTCTTTCTCAGGGGCTAAAAATATTCATCACAGCCTTGAGCGCATGGCATCTACATGTTTTCTCCAAGTCATAATGATAAAAACACTTAACTAGGAGAGGAAGACATTTTTTGGAGCAGCTTTTTGAAGCGGAAAGCTTAAGAATTCTGCTTTGCCCATGAGTGCCAGGGCACTAATAATAGAGAATTGAAAACATCATAGAAGGAGAATTGACAAAGTAATCCTTAAACCTTTGCATTTATAACAGAGATAAAAGTCTCAAGAAATTTTTATGAGCTGCTAGAAAAAGGTGTGTTCCCTTTGGTAAGTTATAGAAAGGGATCACTGCAGGCCAAGGGGACTGAGCACAGAGTGGCCCATCTGCTTTAGGCAATTAGACAGACGATGTTCTCACACACTTGCCAGTAAATGCCACCCCGCAACACAGTGACATTACCTTCAGGTGACTGTTCTCTTCACATTTTCCAATAAGACTTGACTTCAGATAGAAAAGGCTATGCAGTTGGTTCAGATCCCTAATGGTCTTGATTTGGTAGAGATTAGTGGGTCTATTTTTAGCCTACCTTGTACTTAATATGTGGGGATTTTTTTTTTTTTAATGACAGTGGTAGTCATTGGCTAAAGTATACATCATCACCCTTGCCATCCAGAATTAAGAGGTTCATAGAGTCGCAGTGCTTCCTACTTGCTGGTAGTGGCAGCCAACACTGTAAAAAGTGTGTAGATTATTCAAAGATGACTTAGCATCCTCTCCTAAACCCTCTAATGTTCTCTATGTAATTTCTCCAGATTCTTAGAGGATCAAAACGCTTTTCCCTTCTATATGCACTGCCTTCTTCTCTGCTCTCCTTCAGACAAATTCCTCTCCATCTCTTAAGCAGAGTCGTTTAGCTACTTCTAAGTAATCTTATGTCCTCATGATTTTGATTCCCATCCTGCAGTTGTTACTAAGGGGTGCGTGCGTGTGTGTGCGTGTGCGTGTGTGTGTGTGTGTTCATTAATATATCAAGTAAGTTTCCTCCGTAAGAGATTGGCTGAGGCAAGCTCACATAAGAATTCTTTTCCATCCACCTTTATTTCCTTATACTGTAAACTTAGAGACTAGACCATTTATTTATACAGCCTTGTTATTTTTCCTCTCTTTCTCTGCTTTTCATTTCCTTTTTTAATATAAGTATTTTTATTATAATTAGACTATAAGCTTTTTCAAGACAAAATTTTTCTCCTTAGCTCTTGAAATAGTGTTGAGTATATGGTAACTGCCCAACCAACATTTGTTGAGAGATCGAATCTTCTCTCCTTTCCTACTTTTCTCCACATTTTGCTCATTCCGTCCTTCTTTGTCCTCCTCTATTTTGAATAAAAATGAAATATCTTAATAATACTTTCTTGAATGAGATCGTTATTTATGTAATTTTTGCATAGAATTGTTCACATAATTATATCATAAAAAGTGAATGTTTCATCAATTTAAATATATTTATGTGTTATTCTTCATTTAGTCAATATGTCTCTAGCTTCACTATTAATGAAATTATCTGTTTCAAAGAATGGGCATATTAATGCATTGAGTTTTTAGAGAGACATACATTTGGCACTTGGGCTTTTATAAAAATATATGTTGCATTAATGCATTAATTAATAAAAGGAGAATTAGAAATTTACAGACTTTCTTACACACGTCATTGCTACTTTTTCCATCACAGAATTCTGCTTCATTTTATTTTATAGGAAGAAGAATATAAAAACTATGGTTTCACAATTTTTGGAAACAAATAATTAGCAATTCAGGGAACAGATCATATTTCATGAGTTGTATGACAGCGATAGGAAGAAATATTTTAGTGAAACTGATAAATTTCAAGAGATTTTAAATCTCCCAATCTAAAACTATAACCTAGTATTATCGTAGAGATACACTTTTCCCCCCACTGATATGAAATAATAGAAACTACAACTGTGCATTATTTTGTTATGTTTGGGGGCTGGGGAGGTGAATAAGTGACACACCCAGTAAACAAGTGCAGAATTATCAGTTTCATAAGTTTCCAGTATAATGTGTTGATTCTCACAGAAACATAATGACAGTAACAACAGCAAGCATTTATTCTGCACTTTGTGTGTCAGGTATTGTGTTAAGTACAACCACATAACCACATACGATATCTCATTTTACTCTTTACATCCACACCCTAAGGCCAGTTCTTATCATCTCCATTTATGGATGGCGAAATGAGGCCAAGAGGCAAAGTAACCTACCCAAGTTCCTTCTCCTTTCAATTGCAGAATGTAAGACAAACTCCAGCTTCTCTAACGCCAAAAGTCAGGCTTTTAAAAATCTCTGCTATCTTAAAAAAAAGTTGACCTTTGATAGAACATCAAGATCAGATGTTTGATCGGATACTACTTCAAACTCAATTCTAAAAGCCTCTGGAAGCTGGAGTGACAGTGACATAGAGGTTGGTGCCTTTCTACATCATGTCAGATTGAGTCCTTGAAGTTCCTCAGAACTGGTTTCATATCCTCCGAATGTGAACTGGATCAAATAAACCCACGATGATCCATGGAGCACTCGTGGATGTCTGGGCCACCTGCCTCAGAAGGCTTCAGCTCAGATCTGCAGAATCAGAAATCCCACGAGGTGGTGCCTGAGAACCCACAAGCGTCTCATAGGATTATTATGTAAACTATGGTTTTGAAACCACTGTTTTAAGCATGATTGCTTTCTTTTTATAGGCAGGAAAAGATTTCATTCAAATGTTTAAGTATGAAAGAAAATTACTGTAATTATGATAAACCTGGAGTTGCAAACTAGTGGCCTGAAAGCTGCTTCTTTTTTTTTTTTTTGGTCAACAGTTTTTTTTCTCTTAAAGAGAGTTTGAGTGCCTGTAGAGAGGGTGTGCACCCTCTATTTCACTACGCTGTCTACGGCTTCCCAGCACATCACACTTTTAAGATATCTGCCTGATCCCTGAAGATGGCTAGAGAAAAAGAAAATTCTTTTAAATGGAATCCAATAGATACTGGGATAAATGATAATACTTCTGAGACTTATCAGCCTGACTCTCCCACAGTGCTCTTGACTTGTCTACATAGTAGTTTTTCTCTTTGTTTATGGGATTAGACAAGAAAGGCTTTCCTCCTCCTCCTCCTTTTCCTCCTCCTCCTCCTTCTTCTTCTTTTTCTTCTCCCCAATAAATGATTCAAAAGGGCATCATCATATAAAATTTGTCAGCTCAGTATCTTCTGATAAAATAGAAGAGAAAGAATAGGAAAGAATATACTAGAAATATGAATATTTTTCAGAAACTAGGGAAGAGAAACAAAATTTATATTAAATTGACAAGATAACATATCAGTAAAATAGATCAGACTTCACTGTCATTTGGCAATAAAAAGTTATAAGAATTATGTATCCCTTAAGTGTTCAGAGTATAATAACAGTACATACAATGGCTTTGGAAGGTAGATCTAGATCAAAATTAATCAAGACACTTTTGAGGGAAAAGATTACTTATTTAATGAATTAAAGCAAGCTAAAGAAAAAAGACGATAGAAATGACACATAACCTTAAATTTATTAAATCTATATGGGTAATTAGAAGTAATTAGGCTTTTAAATTTCCTACTGAATATATGTAGTTTTCAAATGAAGACCTAATGGAATTTTGACTACTATTTTACTTAAGTAGGAGCCTTTAGTTAAGGACTGAGTGTTGAAAAATGTTTTGTTTTTATTTTTTTAAAAATTAAGAAAGCTAAACAAATAATAATCCCCAAGATATATATAAAAATAGCATGATTTTTAAAAAGCATGACAGATTCAATAAGAAGGAAAGTAAGAAATTGTATAACGCTCTTTTTTAGACTTTTCCTTGGTTTCATGGCTTGCATAGAGCTATCCCAGATTTCTTCTGCTGGTTGAAGATTGCTTATTTGTGATTAGGATTCATTGATAGAATTAATGTCAGGGCCGGCAATGGATGAATCTCTAAGGGGAGCCTATGATGTACTCAAAAGTGATTGTAAACATCACTCACTTAGAAATAAAGAAAAATCCTAATGACACATCGAAGAGCTTTCAAATGTGCCAGTTAGCCTAGCATGTTTCCTAGGGAAACAATGAGAGGTATTGGCAAAGGCAAATCTATAAAGATGTTCATTAGAACAATATTTAATTAAATTGGTATAAAATAGAAGTAAACTATATTCCAAAACTAAATTTGTTTTAAGAATTTTGTTCTTATACTAGAAACCTATGTGGTTATAAAAAACGTAGTGTGGACATTTCAAACAACACATTCACGACTAAATTCTTTCAAACCAAATTTCTTCCCGTCATCTATAAACGAGTAAATATTTCCATCACCACTGAGATGATCATGCCAAAAGCCTAAGAATTGTCCTTTAAAACCCTCTGAGAGCAGAACGAAGGTACAGTGACCACTGAAAAGAGAAGGTATCTTGAGACTGAAAAAGGAGGCAGGTAGCTCTATAGATTATAACAGAATTTGTTGTGGGGTAAATCACTTACAGGGATAGGATCAAAGCGGAAGACAGCCCCGCAGCCTGTGTAGCTAATGTCTTCTACCAGACAGTTGTTACTGTAAGTGTTTTATAGTATAGCTAAGGTACTAAGGATTGACAAGACAAAGGGACAAGGAATGCAGTACATCCCAGGACTCCTGGTGGTCTTTGATGAATGATGGCTTACAGTTGATGCTAGCACCTAGTTTGATATTTATCTTGGTTGCCACACCATTCTGGCCATTACTAACAAGAATCTCTATGGCTCCATTGTGTAAGTTTAAAGAACACAGATAATCTTTAACTATAAGGCATTGGTATGCTGCCTGAAACTAGTTAGGTTAGAGCTCACAACATGGAAACTGGAACAGAAAGAAAAGCAGAGGGTATGAAGATGGACAAAGTCTTGTTCACATCAATATCTATATGCTTTCTCCTTATTTTTTATCTCCCACACTGAATTCAGCAACAAATCCTATAGGTATCAAGCTACTGCCTCCAAAACATATCTTCAACTCACCCACTTTTTTCTGCCACCACCCTAGTCTGAGACACTGTGACTTCTTAACTGAAAACTATGATGTAGCCTCTTACCAATACCCTCTTGGCATTGCAGCCAGGATAATCATTTTAAAAATCTAAGTCAGATCACATTTTCTCCACTGCTTAAAGCCATCAGAGGTCCTCCATTTGCTTCACACATAATCACAAACATGGCATATGATCCTGTACAGTGCAGACCTTGCCTAGCTCTCCAATCCCACTTAACACTACTCTCCGTCTTAATCTCTGCTCTCCAGGAGTGTTGGTGGCCCTCCCTCCAAATCTTCGTATATGCTGTTCTCTGTGCCTAGAACTATTCCCTCCCATGTAACAAGTAATTGCCTTCTTATCCTTGGCTTCTGTGATGTAGATTTGGTCCCCGATTTGCTCTTTCTTGTAGTACCCTGTAACCCTGCACTCAGACACAATATTACTAGTACATTTTATACATAAAATATCATTTGCTTTAAGACATGCTCCACTCATTAGATTATAACCCTATGAAGATAGAAGCATTTCTGCTTTTTGCCCTGACAATCTACACCATACCTATAGACACAGTACAGAACAGAGTCTGACACAGTTGTTAGTAACATATGTGGAACAAGTAAATAACATTTGACATTTAATAATTATCATAACATATCACCAAATGTATTTTTTCAAATATATATTAACAAATCTATGTATTTTGTATGTATTTTGAATATGCAACTATAAATTTAAGAATATAACCAAGTTTTTTTAATGGTTATCTCTGAGTGGTATTTTGCATTTAAAAATATATTTCAGTTTGCCAGTTATCCACTGAGTACTTTCATCTTCAAAATTAGAAACCATGTTTTATTTTCTTAAGTACTTCTCTTTCTTGTACTAATATAAATTCTGACCACCCACCATTTCCTATGCTATAACTGGGGCCAGGGGTCCGAGATACTGTATTTATCAATTTCAGACCCTACTGTATATGTACATGTTTAAGGACAAATAACATTAGGAGATGTGTTAGGTCACAAAACACAGAATGACTGCTTTTGGAAAAAAGTCCAAAAAAGGAAATCACACAGCATACCAGAAAATTAAACTGGTAATAGACAGTTATAATGTCATAGATATAAACAGAACTATGTTTTTTCCATCATGGCAAGTTTTTATTCATTTATTTATTTACTTACTTATTTATTTTTTATTTTTTTATTTTTTAGTTTCAGTGTTCATGTAAACTTAAATGGTGGCATCTTTTGAGCGTAAATATCGTCATTGTTTAAATGCCACATGCATCCATTTAAAAGCTTTGTCTGAGTGAAAATTGTGGCAGGAACAAGTGATTTTTCCATCTTTGCAGTGAACCTTTGTTTCCCTGATCTCCTAAGGCACGTAGCCCTCTCTATACACTTACTGACACCACTCCCGTACTCATTGGTGTATGTATTTCTCCCTTCACTGCCAGCCATGTCTTCTGAAGTAGACTACAAGCTGCCTGAGGGCAGAAGAGCATCTTCTATACCTCTATATATCTATCATCACATACATAGAATGCTCAACTCATTCATATATTCATTTCATTCACTCCTTCATTTCACAAATATTTATTGGGACCTACTATGTTCACAGCTCTGATCCAGGCTCTCAAGATAAAGATCAACACAGACCAAGTCACTGCTTTCATGCTGCTTCCATTCTATTCCATTCTACTACACATTACAAAGGAATGAATTAATATAGAGTAATTTCTTGATCGAGCTTCTGTTGGAAATTCTTGTCCTGAGAATCAACTGCTTTAAAGATTCAGGAAAGTTATCTAAGACAATACAAGACTCTCTTTCTATCTTGGCTTTTTAAAATAAAATTTAGAATTTTTTAAAATTTAGAGGCTAATTCTAGAACCCCAATAGCATGTCTAAGGATGAAGGCAGTACAGAGATCTCCTCTCCTTTTGTGCCTTTTTAAGAAAATGTATAAATGTGCAGGAGTGTGTTGTTAAGCCTACATTCCAGAGTAATCATCACCATGAAAATGAAGATTTATTGCCAATCAGATCTCAACTGGAGTTTCATAAATGTTTTATTAAAAGATTTATGTAAAAGAGTATTATGACAGATCCAAGAGAATAAGTTACTCAGGAGAGAATATAGGACATACTGTTCTAACATGAACCGGGTCACATAGAACCAAGGCTGGCCAGAATAGAGCCAAGAAAGAATATGGAAGAACATAGGAAAGAACACTCAACTTGCTTAAGATCTACTCGGAATCTGCTGCTAAGCACCCTCAACTTAAAGGTTATTTCATTTAATCCTCAGAACCTCATTGAGACTAAGCCATTATTCTTGCCAGTTTACAGAGGAGAAAAGTGAAACTCAGATTAAATAACTTTCCCAAAGTCCTCTTCTTCTTAATTAGAAAGCTTCAGCAAAGGTTTGTATGTAATTTCAAAGTCCTAACTCTTTGAGTTATGAGACAAATGATATGAATTTTAAGATTCAGTTATTTTATTTACCGGCTCGAAACCTTAAGCAGGTTGTTATACTTTCTAGCTCTTCTTTGTCTGATCTATAAATGATAATTATTTCATATAAGTGTGTCAATTTTTAAAGGAAAATTATTTAAAATAATTTTGTAATCCATAAAATACTCTGGGAATTATAACAATTATTACATGTTAAGAAATATAAAAAGTCTGTAAAATATTTTAAAAGATTTTCTGAAAAAATGGAGAGGAATGATAACTACATTTTATGAAGGAAAGAAGGGGTCAATTGCTGTCATTAATTAAAATGAAAACAACAGAAATATTATATCTTCATTGTGACAGGTTCCAGAAAAATGAGAAAATCAGCATATGGTTTTTTCCTAGGACTGAATTCCATGATTCATTACTACGAATTCAAGATGTAAGAGGTAGAAGGAACCTTGGATGAAGGAACTAGGACCTGAGGCATTTGTTTGGTGACTTGCTCGGAGCCAGAGGCAGAATCAGGACCTCTGGCTGCTCCACCTCAGTGTGGTACCTCAACCATTATCACATTATAAATGATTTCAAGTAATGGGTTGTGATGGGAATGAGGCCATGACAGGGATTGGTGGAAACCACCATTACCAATAAACTGCCTGTAGAAGATTAAATTGATGTCTTAGGAAATTTTCAATATGAAAAATAACCACACAGTAGTGCTAACTATGATCTTTAAAGCTAAGTGTATTACCTCCCAGAAAGTCAACACTGTAAATAAATTTCACTGTGCGTAGCCACCATGTGCCTGATTAGGGCTGTGGCAATTGATAACTGAACCAAGGGCTCACTAAATAAGGAACTATGTTGGTAACAATTTGTTCATCAGATGGAGAATGCTTTTCGTCAAGTGAACAACTATTTTCCCAATGTTAGCTAGTGCTTTGAGCAATCAAGTGGCTTCATACAATTGGTTATGTTCCTATAAATGGTAGATCCACTAGTAAAGCAGTCTGAATAATCTCTGGAAATGAAGGCTCTGAAGAATGTTGATACTTGAAGTGCTGAGGAATGCAAGACTACTTCTTTTCAAGAAGACCTGAAGCATTTTTGTGAAATCCTAGCAGGCTTGCAAACATCCTGCATAAAGGAATGGGCTAAAAATAGCGTCAGCTTGTTTGTAGGCTGATAGAAGAGTAAATGTCAATGGTTTTCTGGTAGCCCAGGACCTTTATAAACCTGTGTCTTCTCATGGATATTCTCTCTACTTCTTCTTATGCCAATTAAAATCTATCCCATTGTATTTTTTATCTTCCTCTTTTTCCAAATTTTGTTGTGAGACATATTCCTCCAGGATTATAGGGCGTCTTTTAATAAAATATTTTTCCAAAGCCACCATTCCAAATTATTTGAGTTTCCCTTTTTCACTTCCATAAACAACTCATTATTAAGAGATAGTTAATTTGAACAGTTCCATAAGAGATGAGATTCAGTTTTAAAGTGACATTTAAAAAATAGACAACCCAATAGAGTTTGTCAGGTACTTACAAATATGCTCAGCTAATCCTCATGGAATTGGTGTGATCCCCAATTTAGAAATGGTTAAGTGCAGAGAGATTAAAGCTGCCCAGTGAAAGATTAAAGGGTTGCTGTTTAATGTCTATGAGAATGAGAACCATGGAAAATTGAAACCCACAAATAATATGAAAATACTACTTAAGCCAAGAGCTATGTGGTTTGCCTTCTCCCTCTCTGATCTTCTGCACCCTTGGTAAAGAAGAATTCGAGCTGGTATTTGCCGAGGAAGATGTCAGCATTCTCCTCCAAGCCCTCTGACTCTTGTGAGCTGAGGGACCCCATCAAAGGTAGAAGTCCCACAGCTCTCTTCATATTTAATATTCATGATAAGAAGTCTCATAGAATGAATTACTAGAAAAACATTTTGATGACCCATCTTTAGGAGCCTCATAATCTGTGAATTTGTGCAGTGGCCTTTTGTTATAAATTTCTCATCAGTAAAAAAGAAATAATAGTAACATTCTCTTTCACTTGTTCTCTCTTTTCCTTTTCATCAAGATTCAGAATTCAAAATTTTTAATTGATTTAAAATTCAAAATGAATTTCACTAAATTCCAAGATTTAATGTATGGGTCTTTGAAACAGCCTATCTTCTTGAGGGAAACTAGTAAAAATTCATAAATCCACTATTTTCTCATAAATTTCTTTTGAGTTGCCAATGTTTTTAAAAATAAAAACATTCAAGATTTAAGTTACATCACATTTGGAATGCTGAGTGGCCAGACTCTCTGACATACACACTCTATTCTGCTCTACTTTTTCACTTTCAATCACTCAAGCACTTTTAGGAAGGATGGAGTGGGAGTACTTTGTGTGGCAATGCTAGACGAAGCAGGTTCTGTTACATGTTCCCTGGTGGAAAAAGTACACTTCTTTCAGCACTATTGTACATCAGCTGTCTCCAGTTACAGCCAAAGTAGGTGTGTAATATATGACTGGACTTGCTACTAATGCAGGTACTCAAATCCTGGGACAGAGACACCTTGTGCTACAGTAAATTGATCTGTCCCAGGTTTCCATTAAGTCATCCGGCACACAAAATGGGAGCTCACATCAGAGATGGTGGGAATTGGTTTGAGTTCTGATTTTTATCTAGCCATTCAAGATCTTTAAAAAAGAGTGAATTTAAAAGTCCTCTTTTGTAGAAACTATGAAGCACATTTAAATATCCTGAATATCCCAGATTTAGAGCTATGAGTCTGAGATTAAGCTACTTTAATATTTAAAAGTTTGACATAAAAGTATAATTTACTTATCACTATTTTAAAACTGATTTTATAATATTTTCTCTTAGAATTACTTTTTAACCAATATGAATGGCAAATAGTTTGCATTTTCCTTACGTGGACATCCTAAGATTATTAGTATTATTGAAGAAGATTAATGAAGAAGGTGGCATTCTGAAGTTAATTCATTTCTTTAAAAGGTAGTTCAGAATAGTAGTTGATTTTTTTTTTTTTTACATTGTAGTAGAATTTGAAGTATATGTTTATAGTGTCAGGAATCATTTATCCTATTTTCTGAGTTAATATAAAGTTGATTAAGGAATTATATTATGTAAAAGGTATTTGAAGTACTCCTAGAAACTCTGTGATAGAAGTAGCGCAGGTTACTGTGACTATGTAAGAAAAGCAAGACATGGGAAAAACAAGGTTAATATCTCACTTACGTAATTCACCACATATTATTGAACATTAATTATGTGTCATCTTGGGCTGAGTTTCCCAGAGATGCATGGCATGGAAAGATGACAGAAAGAGAATAAAATGCTACTGAAATAAAAATAAAAAAGAAGATAAGAGAAGACTAGTAATAAAGAAGAGAGCAAACCCATTCTATCAACTCTTTCTCATCTCAGTCTAATAATGGCTCTGTGAAGTAGTTTGATAATATATGCATGTCAAATTGCTTCTTGTATAGTATGTGTTTTACTTGTCTCATTTTGATTGCTTTTCAAGACCAGAAATGATAATAAATTTTTAAAAACTCTATAGACCACTGGCTTGTGCATTTTATATTATCTCATTTAATTATGTTCCAGTGCTTAAGAAGATAACATTAACTTCATTACACAGATCATGAAACTGAGACTCAGAAAGGATAATGAGTTTATTCATAATCACATATCTAATAAGTGACTGAATTGAGATGCAAGCCAAATTATCTGTATGCAGAGCCTGTGCCCGTCTCACCACACAGAGCTGCACACAATAACAAATCATCTGCTTTTAAGCAGAGCATTCTATAAAGTGAAGAGAGTAAGTAAGGCTTGAGAGAGACTTCTAGACAGAATCCTTATATAATGAAATATCTGAGAGGTATTATTCCATCTCCAAAGAAGCAGGTGATTGAACTAAATGATCATAAATTTATTCTTTGGGAGATAGATTGACACTGCTGGGGGTGCTGAGAGAAAAGACTTGATGGTACCAAAGGAATTCATGAAGAATTCTAATTCTTCACGATTTCCCTGATGTCTCTTGTTCTAAAAGGGTTATGCAAATGCTATATTGGCATCTGGAATCATCTAAGGACTTATAAAGTTTTCTTCTGGCCTATGCTTTGACTTTATTTAGAGGCTTGTATATGAAATGCTACATCTCTGGATTCATTCTAATTTACATGGATATACTATACATACCACTTGTGTATCAGCGGCAAGTGGGATATTTTAATGGAGTTCTCAAATATCTTCTTGAACATTTAAACCATAAAAATATAAGTTGTATTATTCAGGCTCTCAGTAGAAAATAATACAATTATATTTGGATATTACAATGAGAGTTTAATAATTAGACTATTTTCAATGATATGGCCATGATAAAGGGAAAATACCAGCAATACTGTTGTATCCAGGGGCTCTGGAGTTTCCAACTCCAGAGCTGAAAGAGATGGGTGGAGTCAGAGAGAGCTGTGCAAACGGTTGTCTAGTATGAGCTGTGAGAGACACCACCAGGCCGTGGTGACCTTTCAAGGAAGGACTGGCAGAATAAGATCTCCACATTACTTTCTTCTCTTGTACCTTTATTAACCAACTCAAGTCAAAGCCAGAGGCCAAGTGCATCTGTTGACATAATCTATGAAAATCAATCACCGAGGCACAGGTGGAGAAGAGTGGAGAGTGTATCTGGAGGGGCAAATAGAAGATATTTAGCATGTAAGTATACAAGAAATTACTTATAAACAGAATTTAAGCCAAACTTATTAAATTTTAGACAATAAACTCGCTTCATTATGCATTATGTGTTTCTTCAGCTCTGTAACAATGAAAATGTATGAACAAGAAAATAAATTTTATTAGATACTAACAATCAAATTGCCTGTCAGCTCTGGGAAATTACAAATTTAATTTCTGCAAAATAAATGCCTTGTAAAATATTTACATTCGAAGAAATATTGTAGATTAGTAAGTCTGTGAAAACATCTTGGGTATTATCTCCTTTTCTAACAAGTATTTTGAGTTTTATTTGATGCTTTATACAAATTGATTAAATAAATGTCCAAGGTACTGCAAATAGCTATAGTGTTAGGCCACATCTCGACTATTTTCCTTAAACATCA
This sequence comes from Pteropus alecto, assembly GCF_000325575.1. Taxonomy (NCBI): domain Eukaryota; kingdom Metazoa; phylum Chordata; class Mammalia; order Chiroptera; family Pteropodidae; genus Pteropus; species Pteropus alecto. Next base: position 20,507,628 of record NW_006439192.1, on the reverse strand, counting down.
CGTTTCTCATGTAGTTTCCATTGCTAAGCTAAGAATTATTTTTGTCTGCCATATTTATGATACGTGGAAGTCTCCATCAATTCTGTTCTTGAAAGTCAGCGTTTCTCAGCCTCAGAAATATTAATATTTTGAGTCACATAATGCTTTGTAGGGCCGTCCTGTGCACTGTAAGACGGTTAGTAGTATTCCCCTCCTCTACATACCAGATGTCGGTAGCACTCACCTCCCAGGTTGCACCAAAGAACAGTGTCTCCAGACACTGAAAACGTCCCCTGGGAAGTAAAATCTCTCCCTTTGAGAATCATTATTCAAAGTGAAATGTACTGGAAGTGTCACATCTTGGGCATTAAATTCCCCGTTCACGTATCAGGCCACTTCAAGAATCAGCCTATAAAAAAGAGCAACCTTGAATCATGTGGCTAATCTGATCAACTCTCATAATCGTTGTTAAAGAATTCGCCTTACTGTGCTTCCCCAAGCAGGTGACTGGATGGTTTTAAATGGAAAGTGACCTTGGGCATGACGGGCACTGAGATTGTGTACAGAATAACTTTACAAACCATTCTCCCAGCTATGATTTCTGGTTGCTGCCTGGAGGGGAAGCCACATCTACACAAACATTTCCTGGATGGAAACGGACCCAAGGATTTCCTGATGCCCTTATTTTTCTAATTTAGTGCTAATGATTTGGGATAGAAGTCCGCCATCTTCTGCTTGGACTCTGAAATAGCCACTTACTTTAGTCTCTTTGCATCTATTTTTGTTTCCCTCTAGTCCTTTATTTATATCATAAGATTAGTGGACCTTTAAAAATGGAAATAAGGTCTTGTCATTCTCTAGTTTGAAACCCTTTAGTGGTTTTCTGAGCCATTTGACCCTGTGTGATCTTGCCTCTCCTCATTTAGCCAACCTTGTTTTATTTATTTTTAGCTTTATTGAGGTGTAATTAATATATTAAAAACTGCACATATTTAATATATACATTTCGTTAAGTTCAGACAAATGTATAAACCTGTGACACCATCGTCACAATCAAGACACTAAATATATTCATCAGCTCCAAATTTTTTCTTTGTTTCTTTTTAGTTTGTATTTTCTTTTTTGTTTTGTTTTGTGGTAAGGACACTTAAGGTAAGATCTATCTCTTAGCATATTTTAAAGTGTGCAATAGCATATCGTTGACTACAGGCACTATGCTGTAAAGCAGATCTCTAAAACTTATTCTTCTTGCCTAACAGAAGCTTTATACCCATTGAACAACTTCTCTTCATTCTCCCCACCCCCCACCACCGCCCACTCAGCCTCGGATAACCACCGTACTATTCTCCGCTTCTCTGAATTTGACTTTTTTTAGATACCTCATATAAGGGGATTCATGTTCTTCTGTGACTGGCTTATTTCACTTAGCATAATGTCTTCTAGCTTCATCTATGTTGTTGCTAATGGTGGGATTGCCTTCTTTTTTAAGGCTGAATAATATTCCATAGATTGTCATACCACATTTTCTTTATCCATTTATCAATGGACGTTTACGTTATTATAATATCTTGGCTATTGTGAATAATGCTGCAGTAAACATGTGGGTGCAGATATCTCTTTGAGATCTTCATTTCAATTCTCTCGTATATATACCCAGAAATGAGACTGCTGGTTCATTTGGTAGTTCTATTATTAATTTTTAGGGAACCTCTATACTGTTTTTCAAAGTGCCTATGCCATTCTACCTTCCCACCAACACTGTAGAAAGGTTCCATTTCTCTACATCCTTACCAGCACTTGTTATTTTTTATATATTAGCCATGCTAACAGGCATCCCATTGTGGTTTTGATTTGACCTTTCCACATACCTTATTCAACCTCATTTTAAGCTACCATCATTTTACTCTGCTTTCTTGCTACACAAATTTATATAAATCTCTCACCATGAGGCCTTTGCATGTGCTACTTCTTCCTCCAACTTCTTTTCATCTAGTAAACTCCACATTCTTCATATTAGAGCTTAAATGCTACTCCACGTCCAAGACTTCCTGCAAACGTCAAACATTCAAAATTATCGGTGTTAAATTTTCTGTTTAACCCTCTTATAGAGCCGTGCCTTTCTCATTCAGAGTATTTATCTTGCTTTGTAATTATGCATTCAGTTGAGTGATTATTTGATTAATATCTCTTCTCCATTAGTCCTAAAGCCTGTGGGGGCAGGGCTTGTTATTTTTTTCCTCATCAATACAAGACTAACAAATAGAAAATTTTAATAAATATTTCTAAAAAGAAAGACTAAGGGACTAAAGAGATGGGAAAAAAGAGGGAAGGTGGGAAAGGAGAGAAATGTAGGGGAAAAAAAGCAATAGAAATAGATGTCAAAAGTCAATGTGTGACTGCAATCCATCCTGCTTGTCTTAACTCTCGTGGTTCTTCCCAGTCTAATTTAGTAGATAGCTCTTCCCCCCGCCCCCCACCACCACCCCCAATGCACAGTGATTTTTTTCATGCCATCATATATTTTGAGCAGATTATCATTTAGGCTTCTAGCCAATAGGCAAACTGTTCCCAAGACATACAGTTTAAGAAAATACTTTGCAAGGTGTTTGATAAAACACATATGAGTCTGTGGTACTGCTCATGGAGGAAGACAGGTGTGAAATTAAACCAAGCACAGCAAAAGTTACTTCAAAATAAATGCTCCATTCAGATCCATTCAGATCTCTCTCTTACAGCCATTATTCACTGAGTTCATTTAATTACATAAAAATGTTTTGAAAGCAATGGAAAGGTCAAACAATATTTTAAAATAATATGAAAAATCGAAAAGTGATATCAGTGACCTTGTTCTACAGATACTTTCAGAAGAATGCTTTCACTGACCTTAACTGTCTTTCACATCTATCTTGAGTGCCATAATACATTACACACTCTATCTTCATTTACAATTGTTTTGCCACACATCACCACTGAAGGAGATGGAAAAAATCCATTAGACATAACCCAGGCTTTCCTTTACCAGTGGGGATCAAACAGCTTCATAAAGTCATTTCCAATTAATTACAAATTGATTGTGTATAAGCATTTCAACACTATTTTCAAATGATAATAAACAAGTCATGATTGGTTACATAGGTCAGATAAATATGGTGGGACAGGAAGAGGGAAAGGGAGGGGCAGAGAAATGAAACAAAGCTGCCTAATACCACAGGCTTGTGGTATTTATAAATGTCGATTGGCACTGAATGACGGATGAGTTTCAAAACCTCAAAACCCAAAGAACGCATAACGTTAACTTAATAGATTCTTTCAGGCCTGGGTTACCACAGCATTTACAGTAATCGTACATTCATGGTAATAACATAATAGTACCTTTCATTCCCAAATCTCAGATATTTGCACATTTATAAATTATCAGCTTCTGAACCAGCTGATGAATAACTTTCCGGTATGTGCCTCTCTAACTTGTTATAAAGCAAGGCTAATGAGTGGCTTCTCTTAGGGTAATATAGTAGAATGACAACTATGTAGACTAGATTATAAAAGCATACTTTAAAGAAAGAGTAAAAATAATGAAAACCTCCGAATATAGAAATTACACTGGAATGGGGAAATGATACTGTAACAAATTTTTCAGCCAAGTTTTAGTGGAACAACAATCAGTGCAATTATATAAGATTATTTTTCTTTTTCAGAAGTTAAAATAAGAGAAAATATACTCATTTCTAAGTTGCCTAGAGAAAAATGGAAACTCTAGGTCTTTATCTTTGTGTCTTCTATGTTTACTTGTTTATAGTTGGATGTTGCAACTTTGACAAAGCTAGATCAGGCTTGTTATTGTCTACAGTAAAAATAACCCAGTTATATGAGATGGAATTTCAGAAATGAAAAGGAGTACTTTAAAACTCATCTATTTGGGTGTTCCAAATTTACTCTCTTTACTTTCTTTTAACCTTTTATGTAAATAGTTGAACATATTTAAAAGTATGTGTGCTGAAAACTTTAAGAAATGTGTATGTTTTTATGAGGAGCTGCTATAATTAAATTCAGAGTGACTTAGAGTTAACCATCTCCCACAGGAGGGATATTATAAAGATTAAGTTATGTTTTTTGCATAAACTTTTTAATTTAATCTTCAAAGCTCAAAAAATTTTATTTTTCTGGGAACGTGTTCAAAATAAATCATTGCAATGAATGGGTCTTTGAAAAGTCATTCATACATTCTGAAATCCAAAATGATGAGAATCTACTTTTCAGTTCTCAAAGAAAGATATTTCTTGCTGTTAAGAAATTATTTTATCTAACTGCTGCTTTACTGGCATGACCAACAAGTCAACATTCTCTTAGAGTCAGGTCTAATTAAATCCTCCAGAAGAAATTAACTGAGACAGTTATTGGTGGTAGGTGATTGCTTAAGGTTTTCAACACAATATCGAGATCAGAGAAAAGCAGAGTCCAAATTAACAAGTGTAAATATAATTTTATCTTAACTATTAGTTTAGACTTGTCTTAAAAGAATCATTTGGTGAATGTTTTAGCATAGCTTTAGCATATACTTATTAAAAATCTTGATGTTGGCCTATTAGATCAATAAAAATCAAGATAAATAAATATTCAAAAAGTTTTGGACAGAATGAACCTCAGCTGTAATGTTTTTTTGGATGCCATCTCACATCTTTTTAAAACTGGCTTTATTTGGTCTATATTTATTTGTTCCATAAATAGATGTGATAATCATGACTGTTTTATATGATGTTTGTTTATGTAATAGGATATCATTGTGCAATGTGTCCCAGGAACATTATTATATTTGTTTGTTTCTGTTTTCTCAAATAGATAAAAGAAGCAAAACACACTTGTACATTTTTAACGTTTATTGTAGCTCTCGGTTTGCCATTCAAATTGAATCAATTTCAACACAGCAAGACATTTCTAAATGCAATCCTACAGCACTTTAGAAAATGAAAACTATATTTTCCGTGAGTCATTCTTTGAATTACAAAATGTTCATCATCTAGGAGAGTTTGTCATATCCATAAAACTGATGCACAATAATAGGTGTTAATGTTAGCAGTATTCAGCTGTTTATTAGGTGCATTCAATTCTGAAAGGTTAGTGCTCAATGCTTTTATTTGTTGTCTAACATTTCAAATTGCTCATGATATCAAATGCTTAGTCAGTGGATCAATTTTTTTTCTTGATATTCTCCAAAGGGTGGTGGAGTGAGTGTTTCTTTTTCTTTATAACAGCATGGAAAAATGGAGGACTTGAAAAAAGCAGCTGCCATCTGGGTTCAGCTTCTCATTTTGAATACTCTCCCTTCTCTCCTACTTTGCTCAAGTAGAAACTCTTAGATGGAAAGTATCCACCTTTAAGTACCTATAGAATACATCAACAAAACTGCATTACAGAATACTTACATTCTGTGACAGTGCGTAATGTTCTTCCTGACTATTAAGACATATGGGTAAGACTTATATTTTAGCATTCAATTTAGCATAACCAAGAAGTTTTGTCTTACTTAAGCCAATTTTTTTCTTACCCCCATTTGAGAAAAGGAAAAGTATACAAAACATTTTTATATACATGTTACTGCAACTTTCTTAAATTGACATAATTCATCTCCAGGTAAAAACAAAACTAGATTCTTATTAAAACAACCAAAATATTTTTTTGAGAATTAAGATGATATAGCATTAATAATGTCAAAGTTTATTTCCTTATTAACTTTTTCTGTCTCACAAAGAAATTAAAAGATTAGGACTAGAAATGAAGACAAAAAGTTGTATACTCATTTTATTACAGTTTTGTTACTTGAACAAAACCTGTGCTCTTCATTTTCTTAATCTGCTTTTTCAGGATAAAATACTTGCCCAGTAGATATGCTGTGAGGATGAAAATATGAATTTAGGTGGAAGGCTTTTAAAGATAAAGGTATTATACCACATTCACTTTATCATAACATATATAAAGGGCTCATCAGCCATTTGCCACAGTGAGTGATCCTTTAATCTAGGTCGAAGGTTAAAATGCAAGGCTTTTATTTTTAATGCGCCCTTACAATAAGGTTCACAAATTACATAACTCACTATAGACTTAACATTGTATGGACTTCTGCGAATTGGATAAAATTTGAAAGGTTGTTTTAGGGAAAAGGGATAGTAACAATTCTTTAATAAATAAAATAAAAATCTTTATAAATGATCGAGAAAGTGTACTAATATCCAGACCAATCAAGCATAAAATCTCAACAGAGTTTTTCTCAAAGTTTGACAAAATAAATATAAAACACTTATGGGGGAAATACATGAAAATTTATTAGTTAATTTACTCAACATATATGTTTTTAAATATTTAAAGCAGAAAAGGGACAGACATCCATTAGGACTGCAAGGTCGAGAATGGGTTGAGGCGGAGCAAGAATGAAAGCAGAAGGTGAATAGAATGTAATGGGTAGTGGTGCTGTATGGCCAACTGGGAGTATAAAATGTGACCAATTTTTAGAAGAGTTTTCTAATGGTTGACTAAAGCTTTCCTATTGTAGAATCAGTATTTCTTTTCCATAAGGAATAGATAACACAGGAAACATGTTAAAAATGGGGTGTGGCCAGGCCTTTATCTTCAGCTAATACTATGTATTTTATAAATACCTCAGTTAGGACACCAGTTGTAGTCTACTGCTACTCTTTGTAGTATCATTCCTACTGCAGAGAGCAGAGTCAGTGGTGATGAAGAGCACAGTTACACAGCCACATTGGTCTGATCAGAATTTGGGCTGAATCATGTACTGGATGTGTCTTAAAATTTCCTGTCATTATATCTTGAATAGTGTTAGACACACAGCCAAGCATGATGCTGAATCAGTGAATGTTGATTAATAGAAACCAAAAAGCAGCAGAAAAACCAACTGGGCAAACTATTGTTGAAAGTTTCCATTTCTTTGCATGTTTCTCTATTTTAGAGTTCATGATTGAAGTTTTCACAGCTTTATTTATTGAACCGGCTGACAGTGAAATAGCATCCCAACATAAACTCTCATAGTCCTTCAAAATCTTTGGCCGTAGTTATGAGATGTTAAAGAATTGCTTCAAAGATTTTTAAGGCATTACTTTGACTTAATTTATATCTATAAAAGAGGAAAGATAGAAGAGGAATGGGAAGTGGGAAATATACGTATATACATACATATATGTGTATATATATGTATGTATATACACATATATGTATACACACACACACACACATATATATATATATGCATTTACTTATTTAGGGAATATATTTTAGAGCCTCACTTCAGTGTTTCATTGCTCATCATATCTATCTTTTATCGTGATAGAATGGAGGTGCTATCATTTTGGCTAAAAGTGGGCTCCGTATTTCACTCTCCTGGGCTCAACTCACTTTACTAAAAGTTTACTAGTTTTTAAAAATGCTTACCAAAATTCATTTGGTTAAGGAGTCATTGTTTTTATAGGTCTGAAAAATTGTCTACTGAAGGAAACACAATGCAGCTTGAGAATCACTGCTATACCATCCTTTTAAGAGCTTCTCTGGGTTTCTTTGGCAGACAGACTCATTTTCCAACAAATTCTTTCAAAGGTTTACTGTTTTTCAACTCATCAAAAAGAGAAAATCAAAAGCAATTTCCTGAGGATGTATTTGTTTCAGAAGAGTGAGCATGGAGATGTGTAAAGAGCTAAACATTTTTCTGCCTTATGACCTCTTAAGGTAGATTTTCCCCAATTACTTCTCAGAGTTCCTTAAATGTTTAATTATACATTATAATTAGCCATGTTGAAAACATAGTTCTAAGTGTTTCCTTCCCCTGAAGGATAATTGTGTATATGGTTATACTTACCAAGAAAAAGCATAATCTAATGAATCTATAAAAACAAAAGGCAGCTTTATATAAGAAGATTTTAAATGAGCTAAATTACATTTAATACACAATTTAATTCCCAGAGGAAGAGAGAGAGAGATTAGCTATAAGTCTATAACTATATACCTATGTCTTCATCTATATCCCCTGCATTTTTCCACTAAAGAACTGAGTTAGCTTAGTAAACGAACAACAGCACATACTATGAAAGGATAATGTATGATTTTAAATAAAATATCAACTATCAAGAAATAATATAAGAATAGGCAAAAAAACAAAAATCACCAGAAAACAACAGAACACAAATATGCAGGCCACAAAATTTGTTTCTTGATGGACAAAGTAAAAATCAAAATATGGCAATTATATTATAAAGACTATAAATACCAACTCTGGGAGAGAACCTAAACCTTTTCTACTTCATAGCTCTAAAATAAGTTTCTCAGATAGAATTTTATATTATAGGGCTCCAGATGAAATAATGGGTATTTATTAGTATTCATATACTTTGGTGAGTTATAGCATTATAACACCAAAAGGCAACTCAAGGAAAACATTTAAGGTGAGAAAATAGACTACTAAAGAAATTTGGTCTGAACCTCCACTATCCCATCTCCAGAATATTATCCCAGACAACCATGGGTAACTTCTGCCTATTGGCCTCAAGCATCCATATGTCAAGCCAAAATGGACAAGAAATAAATTTATAAAATCATGATGATAACAGTAACAATAGCCCCTCCTAACCGCTTACTGAGCATATGGCACTAGGGGACATGCTTTACATTTATTATCTCGAAACTTCACAGTGATCATGAAGAGCCCAAGTTTTTCTCTTAAAAGTTAAGGATTTTGATTCAGGATCCAGAGATACCAAATCATTTCTTACAGCATATCTCAAGAAAGATTACTATAACAAAGAGAGTTATGGTCCATTCCTTTTAGTTCTTAATTAATAATAATGATGATGATGGCTGATACCGCATGTACATTGGGCACCAGACAGTCACCATATTGAGAACCTGCTGTGGATTTAATACTTGCAATACCCTATGGAACAGTGCTATTTTAGACGGACTAAGGGAATTCCAGGGCTAATTCTTTATGAAAATAAATAAACGCAACCTAATTTATCTATCATATTTCATATTCAATTGAGATTGCAGATGTTGGATTTGAACCAAATGAGATCAGCCTTGACCCAGAAAAAATAGATATCTGTAAAAAGTGTCTGAGACAACTTGGTAAATACACTGCTTTCATTGGACTGTTCTTGGGCTCTGAAATAAATTTAGTCTTTGCTTTTAATTGCTGAATCAAATTCTTGGTCCAAAATGTTACCAGGTTTCTTCTCTCTCTTTCTCAAAACACACACACACATACATAAACACACATACAAACGCACATGTATACATACAAAGTATTGAAGCAAATGGCAGGCAGTTTCTGTCTTCCAACTCAATTAATCATACATTTTGCAAATAGAAATGTATTTTGCATATAGTGCACATTTATTCTGGTATCACTGTCTTTACTATATGTTATAAATGTTTTATTACTACTATTCATCTTCACTTGCTCCTGGTTTTGTCTTAAATTCTTTCAAAATTATTGAGAAATGAAGTTTCTATCATTTTGCAGATAATCATCTCCATAGCCTATAAGTCTTAATCATTTTATGTCCAGGATAGAGTTCGGGTGAGATTTACAGAGCTGACTTCTTTGACTTCCATATAAATCCAGGTTGAATTCTCTTTGATAAGAGAATGGGAATGGTACTTGGCTGAAGAAATTTCTATTGTTGACCTAGAGGCTGAGTAGTCATTTGCTTGTCTCACTATATAATGGACAGGACTGTTATTTGTCACGTTACGATCTATCCTATTTAATCTTACTCTTGTGTATAGCAATTGATTTGTCCTAAGTACTTTTTTGACTTATAAACTATTGACTGTGTCTAAATTTCTCCTGTCTTTGTCTCTTCCCTTCTAACGCCACTGCCTCTACCTTAGATCAGACCCATCTGTTTTCCTCTAGATTACAGCAACAGCCTAACTAGTTTCATTATTTTCAGCTTCATTGCTGCCTCATAAATTTTCCATAGTATCCAGCATAGTAAGCATTTGATGAATGCTTATGGAATGAATAAGTGAATTCATACAGTTGTAAGCACTGTGTCAAATCTTCAAGGTGAGGTACTTGTAGGACTCTAACATAACATTTAGCTCACTCAAGCACAAATCTACTTATTCAGAAAGAATTTGTGAAAGAGGACTTTCTAACCTCATTTTTCCAACTCTAAATGTCAAGCTGTTGACTCTACTATACTTTCTTACCTCTGGGAATTCCTGGTAGTGTTGGTGGTTTGGTTACTAGGTGGGTTTTAAACTCAGTGCTCCACAAAATGAAAAAGGACTATTAAGAATAACTGAATCCATACTTTGAAATAAAAAAAAAATGTCCAAATCACTGTACACACTTAAAATACAGTGAATAGTATAGAAGATAGAGTGGGTCCTGAAAACAGCAACCAGTTCTTCTTACCCAAGAACCACTGATAATGGGTGACCATGTGACTAAAAAACGGTGTCTTCCCTGGTCCAGCTTGGATCATCTTTGGTATAACCCATATGATTTTATCTAGACCATATTGGCTGTTTTTTTTACCTCTGGGCCATTGCTCGTGAACCTTGGATTGGTTATGCAACACCACACTGTCTCTTTCTAATGTGAGCCCTCCGTGTTGGAGACCACTCTGATGCCTGTCTCCTGTGATCCAGAGCAGGCTGCCCTGGAGACTAGCATCCTCTCTGTGCACGGGGATGAGGAAAGAATTTTAGGCTTCTTTAGCTGTAAGAGCATCTTCTCACTTGAAATGTGAGCTAAAAAGAATCTCTCATTGAACCAAAGCATGATACTTTTTATATGGCTCTATATTGGTCATCCCTTAGGCAAGAGAAGCTCAGGATATTACCATTCGATCACATCAAGCACAACATTGTGTACAGTATACTAGCATTGTCATTATTTAGATTTATGCTCAATGCAGCTTTATTAAATCACACAATGTCTTGGCCTCTGTAGTAAAGCTCAGAGCATCCAAATAATATCACCTCATGCTGAAGCACCTTTTCCATGTCACTCCTGCTTTATTCCTACTACATCTTTGATTTTTTCCCCCCAGAGATAAAGACTAAGCAATAGAGCTAACATACAGATTGATGTAGTCACAGTTAGTTTAATTTTATTTTTATAGTCTATGTTTTATATTTATTTTGCCACCCATTTACTGACCCCAAGCTTTACTGTCTCTAAAATACACAGGAATTATTCCTGATGTTTTCATTTTTCTCATCATTCAATAAATCACTGGGTAATAAATTTAATTCCATAATTAAAAAATAAATTCTCTTTCTTGCTTTCCTTACAGATATAGTACTAATACGGGCCTTTATCATCTTTGACACAAGACTATTGAATTATTTTCCTTTCTAATCACCCTTCTTATATTGTCCCTTTTCATTTACCCTCTTTTCAGTTGCTAGAATGATCTATTTAGAATATAAACCTTAAAAGTTTCAATGGCTTAGGATATGACTGAGTTTCTTTAGATACCACACAAATAGAAGTATTATCAGAATTGTACCACATCATCTTTCTTCTATCTTCATGCAGGAATGAGATATTAATATGAAAATATTCGTTAAAGACACAAAGTTTATTTATATGTCAAAAGGCATAGTATTATAGTCACTATGCTTGAGTAGAATGTTAACCTAATCGTCAAACACTTTTGCTTTTTAATTCCCTCATATCTTGGCTTAAATCCATATCCATAGATGTTCCATGACTTTATTCATGGCTACATGTAGTAGGTTATGAGATGCATCCTTTTCAACCTTCAATATTTATGGTTGCTACAGGTGACTACAGTTTTTCCAGTGGTTCAGTAATATGTACTAATCACTGACATGTGGTAACTTTTATTTCCCATGCGTAGACAGTATTAGTAATGGAAGACAGGTTTCTTTGGAGTAACGGGGAACTATTGAGTGAAATTCATCACGTGCTTACCAGTGAAGTTGTCTTTCAAATAAAAAATTCTCTGACTTCAGCATTTGCAGGAGATATGGCTCTTTGTCAGTGGGTACACACTGCAGACACATGGGCCTAAGAAGAGAGTACAAAGAACACCCACTGAACACCCCTTATCAATCATTTTATTACACCACACAATAGTTCTATATTTAGAAAAAGAGCAGTAAATTGAAATGAGTAAGGAATTCCCATATGTCAAAAAACAGTTATTAGCTGTTTAAAGAAAATTATTCTATAATGTGTAACCTTGGTACATCTGGCATATACTATTGTTCTCCAAGTTAAATTTTACTTGCATTTCTGAAAGAAGGTAGCTCAGGAAAATTCCACTGTTTAAAGTTTTACCTTATCAACATATTAAGGTTCTAGTTAAGTTCAGTATAAATAAGCTCTCAAATATTTCTATTTCTCTGGCATTCTTCCCTTTTTTAGAGTTTGCTTCATTTTTTAATCTTTTGATAAGGTGCAAAGCCCTGCTCTTGCACAATTGTCCGAACTTTCCCTTCACTTTCAAAATTAATTTAATGTTCGTGTCCATGATTAAATGAAAACAAACACCATTGGAAGTTCCTGTTCTCTGACCCACATTTCCAGGCCCAGTAGGGTCAGCCCCCATGACAGCCTGTTCTTGCTGTGAAAGTTACTTCAAGATACAATCTTTTCTCTGTGGGAGGGTGTTCACACAATCATCATTAACTGCTATTATTTTCTTAATCCAACAACCTATTTATTCTGGACACCTGCTGGATATACTAAGAACAGCTAAATCTTTCCTCAGAGTTTGTATCAAATTCAGAACCCTTTAATATTTGAAATTACCCAATTATATAGGTGCATTTCCTTATGTGTAAAACAATTGAAATCTAGCTTTTCACACCTGTTTCTCATAACAAATTTCACAACAAATTTGCTATGGAATCCATTGGAGTATGTATTTTACCCAACTTCTTTAAAAAAGATGACTTTGCCTAATCCTAATCTTTTTTTTTTTTTTTTTTGGCTAATAAACATTTGATCCTTCTTGAGAGATGAATAATTATGGCCATACCCATCCACTGAAATTTTAAACCCCATCAGTCTCATATAGTCTTTTTTTATTAGATAAAGAAATTATGGTTCATATTATACAATAGAATATTACTCAGCCATTAAAAAAATGAAATCCTACCATTTGCAACGACATGGATGGACTTATGCTGAGTGAAATAAGTCAGACAGAGAAAGATAAATACCATATGATTTCACTTATGTGGAATCTAAGGAACAAAAAGAACAAACTAATCATATTTCCTTTTAATTAGTCGTTACTGACTATTTTCTCTGGCTAATTCTAATCTAAGTGAAGATTTGGGCTGCAAAATTTTTATCAACAAAAAAAGTTTTTTGCAATATTTTCATAAGGAAAAGGAAAACTATACTTTGCCTACATTTTAGTTTCTGAAAAAAAGTTAACATTGCAGTGTGCTGAAGACATTATTATTTAGGTTTTATATTGTTAAGGTCACATTCTCAAAGACGAGCCCAAGACCTTCTGCCTTGTTCTGGGTCAATCACACTCAAAGCACTATCTAGGGCCACAGACATTGAAACCTGAACAAAGACTCAAGTGGATGCTGGGACCAGATTGCTAGGGTTTCTGACTGGGTTGGTGCTACTAGCACAGAACACCAGCTACTACCCCTGACACTATGGCCACTGAAGCCTGGAGAATGAGCATTTATGTCACTGCTGCACTTTCCTCCACAGATCTCACCTCTTTGGGTTATTTGTTCTTACTTGAATGTCTGAGGCTTGAGTACAGGCTGAGCTAGATAACAGGGCCAGAGAAAGTGTGTACCCAGCCTTTTGTGATTCTGTATTGGAATGGTTCAATAGAGTAGGGATTTCTACAGTAGGGAACTGCTCAAACATAGGCATTGAGTTCAGAAGATGCTATGCCGCCAAGATAATGTTCATTGTAATTTGACCCTGATATAGTTGCTTCAGTGACATCACTTTTTTGCCCAATTACTCATAAGAGCTCGATTTAGGGTCAGAGTTGTGTCCCTGATGAGCCCTTATGGCTCTCATTCATTCTCCTTTGTTTTCCATGTGTTGGGTTCTTCGAATCAAGCAACTAGTAAATCACATTTTATCCAGTCTGAAATTAAGGGCAAATGTACAATATGATTAGGTGGAGGGGTCATTTAGACACTGATGCTGTGGCCATACTAGGTAGTATACAAATGGAAATATTCTGAGAATCGGAAGGCCAGGGACAGGGGGTGGAGGCATCCAGGTTTTGTCACGAACTCAGTGTGATGACTCCCCTCCTGTCTGTACTGCAGGAAAATGCTGGGCTGCGATGAGACTGTCCCCAAGCCCCCTTCATTCTCTGACAGTCTATGATTTTCAAGTCACAGTAATGTTCGCTGCAGCAATGGGGTGCGATGTCTGGGTTGATTGAGTGCTTTGTTCCCTTAATGGCGACTGAGGCAGCAACTCTATCTGGCATAAGCTGAGCTGTGTCAGCACAATGGAGCTTATTGGCTGGGCCCCAAAAGCAGACCCCAGAGAGATACTGATTCTGACAGGCAAACAATTAAAGGGGGAAATTGGTGCCTTGTGGATAAGACATCTGTGTGCTTGTGATACCCTTGGTCAAATGCCCTAGGTTAAGGCTATTCTTAAGAGGAGCTGGAGACTGTCTGTGGAACTGGAAATATACACAAAAATTTTCAAATCTATTTTTATTTTCAAAGATTCCAACGGCAGAAATGACTCTCTTTATATTTTTTATTTCTAAAGACAAGTAATATGTTAAAAAATTAGTCAAAATCTAATTTTAATCTTATACGAACAGGCCGGGGGGCATGAAGCATTTGACTAGTTTTACTCCCACTTTTCCACGACACTTCCTGCCAACGTTTTCCTCTACATTTGAACCTTTTCTCTGTTCTTTTTCATATTTTCTCCTTTAATGTGTTCCCACACTATTTTTACTTTTTAAAAGTATACATATTTCTATGATTCTATCTGTCACAGACCTTCATCATATCTGTGAGTGAGGGGCCAAGATCCTTTGTATCATAGAACGTGATGAAGTTTTTCTAACTTGAGCTGTTTTAGTGGGTGTATTCCGGTACCAACAATCAGTCCCTCATGCCTTATTCTTGATGTGATGGTGGGTGGTATATCTGGTGTATTTCAATCTGTTCAACCTCCTTCAATCAGGCTCAAAAAAACAAATGTTAGGCCTTCTATTAAGCCCTCTTACCACACTTAACTGGGTGGTAAACTGGGCTTAAACAATAGAAATTTATTTTCTCACAATTTTGGACACTAGAAGTCCAAGATCAAAATGCTGGCCATATGACAACATGGATAGACCTAGAGGGTACTATGCTAAGTGAAATAAGTCAGACAAAAACAAATACTATATGATTTTACTTGTATATGGGATTCATAAAAAAAATAATAAATGAACAAACAAAACAGAAGCAAACTTATAGATACAGAGAACAAATTGATGGTTGCCAGATAGAACATGTTGGGGGTATGAGTGAAAAAAAAGAGATTAAGATGTAAAAATTGCCAGTTGTAAAATCAGTCACAGGGATGTAAAGTACATCATAGGGAATATAGTCAACAATATTGTAATAACTATGTGTGGTATCGAATGAGTACTAGACTTACCAGGGTGATCACTTCATAAGTATTATAAATGTCTGATCACTCTGTTGCACACCTGAAACTAATAAAATATTGTGTGTCAACTATAATTTAAAAAATGTTTTGATTATCTAAAAAATAAATAAGTAAAATAAATATTTTTGAATAAAGTCTTACATATTTCCTCAAAAAAAAATGCAGCAAAGTTCAGTTCCAGGTGAGAGCTCTCCTCCTGACCTGGAAAGCCACCTTCTCGCTGTCTCCTTGCATAGCCTTCCCTTGCCATGTACATGGGGATATGGAGGAGGGCAGAGAAATGTTTTTCTGCTTATATTCATTTATTAGTGAATCCCTTTATGAGGGTCCTACTCTCGTGACCTAATCTAGAACTAATTACTCTCAAAGGCCCATTTCCAAATACCATCACATTGGGGGTCAGGGCTTCAACATATGAATTTGGGGTGGCGGGGTGGGGGTTGAAAGGGACACAATTCAGTCCATAATAATATCAGACAGCACTAGACAGCCAGCCCATTTCCTAAGTAAAACAGAGCCTATCTCTTCATCCTTTAGGAGACTCATGATGCAACATAGAAATCATAGTTATATTCCCCTACTACATGCATTCATGACCCTACACATCTAGCATCCTTAGCAAATTCAAGAACTGTTACCTCATTAGGTCTAGATAAAAGTTGGTCAGAGTATTTGACCCAGAGAAGAATGTATATTATGTATTTCCCTCATTCTTGTTTTTCTGGTACTTCAGTTGTCCTTTTACCTCAAAGTTATTCTTTTTTTGTGGTAAAGTATAAATAACATAAAATTTACCATTTTTACCATTTTAAGTGTGCAGTTTTGTGGCATTCGTATCGTTGTGCAGCCATCACCACCATCTATCTCCAGATGTTTTTCATCTTTTCAAACTGAACTCCTGTATCCATTAAATACTAACTCATCATTCTTTCCTCCCCCTTCACTTTGGCAGCCACCATTCTACTGTCTGACTCTATGACTATGACTCCTCTAGGTACCTAACAAGTGGAATCATACAATATTTGTCCTTTTGTGACTGACTTATATCACTTAACATAATGTCTTCAAGGTTCATTCATGTCATAATATACGTCAAAATTTTCTTCCTTTTTAAAGCTAAATAATATTCTATTGCATGTATATGCCACATTTTAGTTTTCTAGTCATGGACACGGTTGCTTCCATGTCCAGTCAAAGTCCTTAGTAAAGGAAATCCTTTAGAATTCTGACATTGCTGAGAAATAACTGAAATTGATTGCTTGGTGATTGTAGAAAAAAATGTTGCAGAGCTGTCTGAGTGGATATTTGAGATTATGTGTAACCCTTGCCCCTTAAGGAAACATGACACAATTCTAAAACATTAAAAACTTCAAAGTCCTTTCATAGCTGAATATTTTCTTTAAAATCTTTATTGTTCTGTATACTCAAGTTAATTTCTTAGAGCATTCAAAACACTCCTGTTAACTTTAATGCTTAAGGATTTCTAGTATAAGCAAGAGTAAAAAAATTAACTGGTATAAAGTTTAACATAAAATAAATATAAAATAGTTACAATGTTTTCTCAGATTAAATTTCAGGAGATACAAAAGTTCACTTATATTTTGTATACTGGTGCAAAAGAGACATACTAGAATATATAGAATCTTAAATTCATAACATTTTAGATCTGGAAGGAATCTTAGAGACGATTTATCCCAATCCTTTTATTTTACTGTTGAACAAACCCAGAGAGCTTATGTGATTTCTTTCTTTCGTTCTATTCATTCATCCATGTATTCATTCAATATTTGCTTGTCAACTATGTATGATGCACTGTGTCTAATACTATAAAACATATGCAAATCGCTTATAGTTTTGTTCTTACCCTTAAAGAGCCTATCTAGCAAGGCAGAAACTCTGGGCATTGAAATTCAATAAACACTGGGTCACTACTGTGTTCACGCCAATGTGCTAAATATTTAAGAAGACACAAAAATGAGAGGAAGGAACACTTAGTGAACATATAAGCCAATAGAGGGACAAGACTCATATATACTGTACTGTTAGCAAGGGCCCTAGTGAGGCATTGGGGACTTGAAGGAAGTAGGGATTATATCCACCAATGGGAAATAAGTGACTGCTTGAGAGAATTAGTACTCGTAGTAGGCCTCAAAGTATGTGGATGAGCTGAATAGGCCGAGATGAGAAAATGGAGAAGGAACATGATCAAGGTAGAAAGGCAAAAAAGAGTAAGGCTTTGGGGGTCTCATGAAAGGTATATGAGTAGAGGAGGGTTTAAGCGACAGTATCTCTTAGGGCTCTCTCCTTAGGCTGCTGAGATAGAGGGACTGGTTTTAGTCCTGGCTAAACCTCAGGATCCTCATTTATAAAACCGAAATGTTAATGTTCCCTGTCACCTAGAGTGATTGTGAAGATGGAAGGAGATAACGTACATGAAGTATTTCACATGACTGGAACACGGAAAAGCTCCCAAAATGTCAGCCATTGTAATAATTCTGTATTGCCAAGAGCCTTTTGATGTCAGTTGAAGTAAATTGAATATATTTAATTCAATAGACAATGAATAGGCATTAGAGGATTTTGCCTATTCATTTTAATATGTTAATAAATACATTGTTTAAAATTTAATCTGTCAGAGTTCTGTAAGAATGGGTGGAATGAAGGAAAGTAGGAGATAGAATATGTATTGGGTGGAAATTATAATAGCCTAGATGACAAGTAAGTAATGAGAGCCTCGTTAAGTCTGATGGAGAGACAGTTACAATCAATAAATTATATAGGTATTAAGGAAGTAAAATTGGCAAGGGAGAGGAGGAGGTTAGTGCAACAGATTGGGTACAATGAAATGAAGAAGAAAAATCAAAGATGAACACTTAGTACTTAAGTTAGAGACTGAGAAAGACATTGGGAGATAAACTAGAGTTCAAGGTGATGCTGGATTTGGTTGTACATATATTGAATCTAAGGGACCAGTTGAGATGTCCAATACACAGCCCACAGTGGGGCTCAGTACTAGGTTCAGAGTAAACAAAATGATGCCCAAGGAGCAGGAACTGGACTTTATACAATCACCAGTGAATTTAAAAGAATAGCTAGTGTGGTAAACATGGAGACCAGATTTGAAATGTTTTAGAATGAATGAATGGTGAGGCATTGGGAGATCTTTAAAAAAAAAATTACAGTGAGGAAAACTTAAGTAGGGTGGTAGATAGCAGGGCACAGTTGCATTTTCTCTATTTTAATATCAATGGGCCTGATTATGTTTTTCAGTATTAGAGAAGGTGAAGACAGAGAGTGGTAGATTGAAAATGGTTTCCAGAAGGGAAAATGGCTAAAGAAGATCCCAGGGGAGGTGATTAAGATGAAAAGCCTAGACTCAAGGGGTTAGTGAGTGTTTCAGTGTTGACTATTTGTTGGTGGAACTGAGTGATTCCCCCGTTATGCTGGTTGGAGTGGAGACAGGAGGTTGCTCAAACCAAGCTGTGTGAGGCTGAGTCTTAAACATTGGTGGAATTTTAGTACTCAGTGACTGGTAGGGAAGGGAATTCCGCAACATTGTGTAAACAATTTTTAGGAGTCAAGAAAAGGCAGTGGAACATACTCCAGAAGTGAGGAACACTGTATTAGTTTCTGGAGGATGCTGTAACAAATTACCACAAACTGAGTGACTTACAGCAACAAAAAAAATGCATTCTTTCACAGCTTTGGAGGCCAAAAGCCCAAAATTAAGGTGTCAGCAGGGCCAAACTCTCCCTGGAAGCCCTAGGGGAGAGTCTATTCCTTGCCTCTTCCAGCTTCTGGTGGCTGTGAGCATTCTCAGCTCACAGCTGCATCACTCTAGTCTCTGCCTTTATCTTCGTTTGTCGGTTTCAGATCTCCCTCTGCCTCTCTCTCACAAGGATACGTTTGATTACATGTAGGACTCACCCAGATAGTCCAGGATAATCATATCTGTAAAGATCCTTTTTCCAAATAAGGTGATATTCACAGGTTAATTGATTCTGGGAATTAGTGCATGGACATATCTTTGGGAGCCATTACCAGCCCAGCACAAATACTTTACAGAGTCTGATAAATACAGTGAGAATTCAGAATAAATAAATTAGGACAAGCACTATGTTGGATGCCAGATGAAAAAAAAATCTAGAATAGCAGGTTTTCTACAGTTTATGCTTATCAGATTATAATGAAAATGCATAACAATTCAATGTATACATGTGTATATACTGTGTGATTCGGCCATGATAACTTAGTAAAACAGGGGAAAAAAGCAACGATTTCTATGCAACAACAACTGAAGTAAGAAATTTTTAAGGAACAAAATTAAGAATAAATAATTGGATGATTTATTATTAAGCATGTCAGCAACCACATCTTCTTAGTAACTCTCTGGAAAATATGAAATGAAATGATACCAAGATCTTGCTAGGTTATGGTACTCTGTGTGAGAATACTAACTCATTTTACTTAAGTTACAGTAGCTCATTCTGTTAAAATATCAAAAATAACATTTTCAAATCAATTGCAAGAAAAATATTTTTAAAAACTACAAAATCTCTAGTACATAAACCTGGATACCGCATGGTATGAATTTACAGTGGCAAACTCTTAAATAATAAAGACCACAGTCTGGGACAGCCTGTAAGTTGTGGTTTCCCCTTCCTGAAGCCAGGTTGCAGTTCTTAATTAAACAGTAGTTTTTCAACCCTTCAAACAACCAAATCTTTATAGCAGTCTCACAGCTGTGTAAAAGAGGGAAGTGTGTTTCTTCAAATACTGTAATTTGGTTTGCTCAAGACTTCCTCAGTACACAGAGCACTTTCTCTTCTACCCAGCCCCTAGAGTATTTTTTTCCTTCATCTTTTTGAACCAAATGTATATGTAGGTGAGTACATCCACGTTCTCACTCAACAACTACACTTTGTTACAAGGGCTCCATCCTTGAATGCCTTTTCTTACTTCCCACGGGATGGCTTTCCAGGCTTTGCTAATACAACTCAAGTGTACTTGCAAAGCCAGCACTCACCTCTCAAGCAGCTCATCCTATCTTCAGACCAGTTGGAAGGTTCTTCCTCTTACTGAGTGAATCTGTTTCCCTGTAGTTTCCAACTGTTTAGTCTAAGGCATTCTGAACAATATGCAATAGTCTTCAAAGCACAGCTCCTCACATGTTTGAAGACGGTGACAATGTCCCTCCTTGCCACACAGTTTTCTCCAGGCTAAATGACTCAGATCTTTTCAATCATCCTTTAGGCCTCCTAAGTCCCAGTCCTCTCATCATTCTGTTTTCCTTTCCTTGCTGCAGATGTTCCAAATCCCTTTTAGTGTGTCCTTCCCCACATGGAGTCCCACGTCCCAGATTTGACCCGAACAATGGAAAGTAGAGCGGAACCAGACCACGCCACAATAATAGCATAAGTCTCTTAATATAGCCGAAAAACCTTAGCCTTTTTGATGCCCACCTCACATTTTTCTTTATAAAACAGTTGCTAGCAGAGGATTTAAAAGTCTTTGGACAGAGTCAGGGAACGAGTCATTAATCAGCCTAGATGCTTTCTCAGTTTATAGTTTTCTATCTTCACCCATGGACACTTGTGTTCACTTGTTGCACATTGTATTGGTTTGTAAATACTTGTATTTACCAGTTTTTTATATGGTTTACCAAGGAGCACAATCATTTTTAAGAGAAGAAATGTCATGATTTTCTCAGAACTTTTAAATAGAAACGACAAATTGAGAAAGTTGACTTTTGGTACCAATATGTTAAAATGGAAAGTTTTAAAATCAAGCATCGTTTACTTTACAGAAGCTTATACAAATAAGACCAAATTCTTTTTCTCTAAAAAAAAAATCCCCAAAAAGTGTAACCGAAAAAGGTGTGGGTGTGTGTGAAGCACGATTTGGCATTTATCATATTAGTTTTTTTCCTCTACAGAGATGCCAAAGCTATTTTAGAGGAATCTTAAACAAAGAGTCCATTTCTACATTACTATATATTTTATTCTTTTCTAAACATTTTGAAGAATGTCATGAGAAATTATAAAAATAACTGGTTAGTTCTTTTTTATTTAAGTTTGTATATGGTGATATAGATTGTAGGGGTAAAAAGATCTTGAAAAGTAAACTATGAAATGCTAACCTCTTGAGCTGTAATTGGCCATGGCTAAATGGGGTCCAGTAGCATGGATGTGGTCTGGGTTAAGATTTGGCCCCTGAGCTATACAGTGGGTGGTGGTGAACACTACTACATTTTCATTCTGGTCTTGGCCCTCCCTGGAATGCATGTTTATTCAGCAGCATGAGCCAAAGCAACAAGTGCCATAGGGGCTCTATGTCTTTTTTTCGGAGGCAGGAATGTGAAAGGGCAAGAGCGAACATTTACTTCTCTTTCAGGTTATACAGTTAACATGACAGCTTTTTACTCATCCCCAACATCCCATCAGAACGCTACAAACAAAAACTAGGTGCTTCTGGCTTAAACCTTAATAGCTTTAAAGACAAAGCCTGAGAACTAGTTCTGATTATCTGTAAGTTCAGCTTTTCTAAACAGCACCTTCTTTTCTAGCAACACTACTTGAACATTTGGATTTTTTTTTTCTTCCTATTGGTATCATTCTCAAGATAATTCCAGGACCGATGTGGAGGAGCTGACGCACAAATTGAGAATAGATG
>NW_006439192.1:20445456-20485220 GCF_000325575.1 Pteropus alecto | reverse complement strand
ACTTTATTACTAAAATTATTGTATAAAATATGTAATAATTTCTCCCAAGGACTGAGAAAGAATTATGTCAATAAAATAAGAAAACTGTCTGAAGAAATTCGCTGTTATATGAGCATTCCAGAAATACATTGACTTCACAAAAGACTAAATGTTAGAACCTCTTATGAGTCAAGAGTGTGAACGGAACTAAAGAATGTTGAGAGATTATGTAGAAAGTGGGTCCTCTTCTGAAGAAATCATAATCTAGATGAGTCACCTATCATCTACCTGCTCATCCCATGGCCTGAAACCCAGAAAAAGGCTAATTCAATCTCCCAGTGAAATCATATTATCTTATCTCTACCAGGTCCTCAGTGCCATTCTGTATTCCTTTTTTGAGATCATATTAATCATTTTTGAGCCTTTATTTTGAGCTTTCAACAAAAGTGCAATGACATTTTTATTTTTATTAAAAAAATAGTACAAGCTCATTTTAAAAATCAAGCAATATAGAAATATATAGAGAACATGCAAGATGTCACCCAAAGTCCTGTCACCCTGATATATAATCATCATTAATGCTAACTGATAAATATTAATATTTATCTCTTTACAAGGACATCTGGATAGAAAATATAAATGGGAACAATTTCCATATATGGGAGCTATAAACATGAAAATTTCATTTTTAAAGTCAGGTTTACTGAAGAATAATTTACATTTAATAAAATTCAGCCTTTTTAGGTGTACAGTTCTGAGTTTTGGCAAATACAGTTATGTAAGCTCTCACACAATTAAGATATAGAATATTATTGTTACCCCGTAAAATTCTCTCATGTCCTTTTCTAGTCAATCACCTTCTCCCTCTCCCAGCTCTTGGCAAAACTGACCTGATTTCTGTCTCTATAGTTTTGCTTTCTACAGAAAGTCTTATAAATGGAATCATACAATATATAATTTTATATGTATGATTTCTTTCACTTAGCATAATGCTGTCGAGATTCTTCCATGATACTGTATGTAACAGTATTTATATCAATGTGAATAAACATATTCTCTGTTGGACAGACCTCATTTTATTGACAAGCTCTGTGCTTATAAACTCATCATGAGTACTGACCACTGTTTACAGAGGGGTAGTTTGTTCCTTTTTATTGCTGAATGACATTTCTTTGTACCAACGTAGCATATTTTGCTTATCTGTTCACCAGTCAGAGGATATCTGAGTTGTTTCCATTTCGGACTATTATAAACAATGCTGCTTTGAACAGCACACACACACACAGGACTTTGTGTGGATATCAGTTGTCATTTCTTTTGGTTTTAAACCTGGACGTAGAATTGCTATTGTAAGTACATGTTTTATACCCCAAAAAACTGACAAACTGTTTCCCAAAATAGCTGTGCCATTTTGCATTCTCACTAGCAATATATGAGCATTCTGGTTCCTCTGCATATTCACCAGCATTGGTGCTGTAAAGTTTTAAAATAATTTTAGCCACCAAATAGGTGTGTAGTGGTATCTCATTATAGTTTTAATTTGCATTTTCCTAATGACTTCTGTTAAGCATCTTTTCCTGTGTTTTATTTGTCATTAATATATTTTCTTTGGTAAAATATCTCTTCAGATCTTTTGCTCATTATTTATATTGAGTTTTTTTATTAGTGAATATTAAGAGTTCTTTTTGTAGTACGGATATAAGTTCTTTTTCTAGTAAGTGTTTTTACAAATATTTTCTCCCTATCTGTGGCTTTTCATTTTCTTAGCATTATCTTTCATAGTAGAGAAGTTTTTAAATTTGGAAAAATTTGATTTGTCAGTTTTTTTTATGGATTGTACTTTTGGTATCCTTTCTAAGAAATCTTTGCCTAATCCCAGGTCACAAAAATTTTCTTCTGTATGTTCCTCTAAAAGTTTTATATTTTAAAGATTTATAGGTGTCTATGATCGATTTTAGTTAATTTTTGTATAAGGTACAAAATATGAGTCAAGGTTCATGTTTTGGCATAGGTTTAACCAAAAGCTCAGATATCGTTTGTTAAAAAACAAAACAAAACAAAACTGTCCTTTCTCTATTGAATTGCCTTAATCCTTTTGTCAAAACTATTTGGCATTATGTTGGGGTGGAGTCAATTTTAAACTCTCTATTGTGTTCTATTGACCTAAGTGTATATTCCTTTACCAATGCCACACTATCTTGATTATTGTTGCCTTATGATAAGTCTTGAAATTGTGTAGTTTGAGTCTTCTAACATTGTTCTTTTTCAAATTCATTTTGACTGTTTTAGTACTGTACTTTTCCATATAAATTTTAGAATCAACTGGGTGATAGCCACCAAAAAAAAAAAATTCTACTGGAATTTTTGTTGAGTTGAATTGAATCTATAGAAGTGTTTGGGAAGAATTGGTATCTTAACTGTATCGAGTATTCTGATCCCATGAAAACAATAGTTTCTGGTAGATTCTTCTGGGAATTTATATTCACACAATCATAATCTCTTTGAATAAGGACAGTTTTTTTTCTTCCTTTCCAATCAACAAGACTTTTTTTCCCACCAATTTAATTTTCAAAAAGTACTAAATGTAATTTTATAGTAATGGAAGAGAGAAATTACATAAAACTAATGAATTATAGAAATGTGGATAAATATTTTTGTTACACGAAATATTAGTGTCTAAAAGATCATATCAAGGTAATGAATAATATTTTGAAAATCATTAAGCAATTAAGCTCTTTAAGTTTTTTGTTTGTTTGTTTGTTTGTTTGTTTTTAGGCAAGGCAACCCTTGGTTGACCTCACAGTTTGCAAGGACCTTGTCAGTTTACAATCCCTCTTTTTTTTTTTTTTAATTCCTATAGCACCTGGTCTTCCTAAGTGGTCTCCCATGCAAGTACTAACCAGGCCCAACCCTGATTAGCCTCTGAGATCAGTCTTTAAGTTTTTTATACCTCTGTTTTAAATTTAGATGTTATCGATGAATTCAATCATGTGACATATTAAGGAAATTAACGATTTTATACTTCCTTCTTTTTTCTTTTCCCTACTTGCTGATCATTTGATTATATTGTTATATTTATAACACCTTAAATTCTGTAACCAAAATTCCCACAATAATTTAGCTGTAGTGTTGTATTCAGAAAAACAATTCATTCTCACATTATTTATCCTCTCACCATTGCTTTTTTATTCTTGACGTTTTTGCTTTGATTTGAAACATATTTGGCCAGATCTCATAGTCAAAAGTTGTTGATGTTTTTTTCAAGAAGAATTAATTTGTTCTACATTTTCTGAATTCTGAAGAGATCTATGGCTAGCCTAAATGTTTCACCACTTGTAGAGGACTTCCTTTCTTCCTACTTGGACATCTGAAAATTCTTTTTTCATACTTGATGTTAAATAATTTTGAAAGAATGTATTTTGGTTATCAATTGTTCTATATGCATTTTTTCTGGAACACAGTTTCTGTCCCTCATTTCAGAGAATTTTCTTTGGTACAAAATTTTATACAAAATTTTGGGTGTTGTGACAATTTCTTTTTCTGAAATGCTATTTATTTGGATGATTGTAGTCTAGTCTCCAAATTTATTATCTTCTCTTAACTGCTTTAATCTCTTTTCCTATGCTTTCACTCTCATATCTAGTCATTGCTATTTCTAATGTATTGTTCTGGAAAGAGTTATTATTTTGTTTCTCAATTTCCTTAACTGAAAGATCTCCCTTTTTATATCATAGTTTTATTATTTGACCATCTAACTTCATTTTACTGAAGTTATGTTAGGTCCTTCTATAGTGCTAAGAATTTAAAAGGAATGTCATTGTATAATGTTATTGTATAATGTTATTTTACTATTTTTTAAATTCAGACTTTTGCTTACTGAACTTCTTTCTCTTTTCTTTTCTTTCCTTTTTCTTATCTTCTTTCCGTCTTTTCTCCTCCCTTCTCTTCTTTCTTTCACCTTCTCTCCCTCTTTTTTCTTCTCATCACCTTCCCCTCTTCCCTGCCTTCTTCCCCCCTCCTTCTCAGCGCTATGTATGTACAGCTACCACCTCATTTTTCATCATGCTCATGCTTACCATGAATGATACATTTGCTCTCACAAAATGAAGGAAACTGTCCTGAATCTATTACCCTTATTTGACCAAGATCTATTTGCCTCTAGCTTAACAGTTGACAATTGAAATAAAAGTTATTTCAATTTCTCTAAGATTCTATCATACATAAGTACTTTACACCCATGCCAAAAAATTATATGAAGAGTACAAAATACAAAGAAATGTTTGTCATGGAGAAAAACTGAAAAGAATAGAAATAACCTCCAGTGGGTTGGGAAGTGGTTAATTAAAGTACAGCAATTCCATATTATGACATATTATGTAACTTTTAAAAGCAACAAGACAGATTTGTGTATACTGAGGCTAAAAAAATGTCTTGAAAGTCGTTATTAAATGAAATAAAAAGCATGGCAAAAGAAAATACAGTACTGATAAACAAAGCAATACTTGCATACGTGTGTTAATGTGTAGTTATACATGTATGTGAGCATATACCTGATAAACTCCTAGAAGGATGTAGGTACTGCAAAAACTGCTCACAGTGTTTGCTCTGGAAAGAGAAGAGGAGTTGATGGCTGGGGCTAAATATGAGAGATAAATAAATATGAGAAAGGCTCATATTTATTCTCTCTGTATCTGTATTGTTTGAACCATTAACAGAGAAAATAGAACCATACATCATGTGTATAATTTTTAAAAGCTGAGTCCAGAAAAATAAAAGCCACTCTTTGTTAAACGTGTACATCAACGATTGTCTTTAACATGAAGATTCACTCAGTTACAGAGTGACATGGGTTGACCACAAGGGGAATTTAAATACCTCCAAAACTTCTAAGAAGTTTTTGTATTGTTGTTTTTATTTGTTTGTTTTTGTTTCGTATTAACTAAGAGAGTTTTAACCTCGGAGTTGGGTAGACTATAAAACAAGTGACTCAGCACATAATTTTGGGTAGGAGAGCCTTTAGGTGATCTCGAATGACTGCCTCTCTCGCATTTGCTCTGAATCACCTCTATATTTTCACGATGACATCTGATTCCATTCAACCAGGTATTCAGTAGTAAAAATAAAAAGATCTAGAATTTTAATAAACGTGAATGCATGCACGTGTGAGGCATTATGCTAAACACAATATTCCGTGACACGGAAACAAACAAAGTAAGGTAAAATGTGATAATAGCTATTTAGCTTACTTAGTCCCTATATTGGTAGAGAGGTCATTCACACAATTAGAGTCAAGGGCAACTAATGGAAGTCTAACATCAATAAGTAACCGAAAACAATTAAAATACTTAAAGTTCTAGCAGCATTTATTTATAATTAGCTCTTTTATGAAAATTATCTAAGAATAGCAATAGAGAGTTGAATATGTGTGGAGAGATAGTATTAGAGAATGCCTTGTCCCAAAGCTGTTAGTTAATAACTTCGACAGGCCCTTAAAAATGATTTTTTTATTTCAACAAGAGGTAGAAATTTTAAAATCATAAATATGTAAAACTAAGACTATCAAGTCATTTAATCTGCATTTATTGAACTCTTACTCTGTGACAGGCCCTGTTCCAGATGCTGAACAAAACAGTGGACAAAACCGACCCAAATTCTTGCCCATGGGGGCTTACATTCTAATGAACAAATTCTCCATAATTTCCACTACTTACCCAGAACTAAAGTTTATAGTTTGAGGAGTATTGTTTTAATCTTTTTTCTTTGTATTTATAGATGTATTACTTTTTTCACAAAGCTGTGATTGTGATGTGAGTGTATTATACTTAAAATAATGTAGTCACATTTTCTACATTATGAAATATTTTTCACATTTATTAAAATTATTTTCACGGCATCGCTGTGTGCCAAGGTTTAAGTGAACCGTAGTTTATCAATTGATCCCTTATTGCTTCAGATTATTTCAATTTTTCTTTCATTATTATAAACAACAATATGATAAATGTCCTTGTAGACAAATCTCTGCACAAGTCTAAGACTACTTTTTTAGGATCGCATAAAAGATGTGAAATTGCAGGATAAAGGGTTTCAGGATCCTCTTCCATTACTGGTGAAGTTAACAGATTAGTAAATACTATAATTAATGTTTGATATAAATTAGCAAAGTTTTACGTAAAGGTAGAAGTTTCTATATATTTTAATTAAAGTAAAGAGAAAACTTCATCACTTAATTTATATTCATTTATTTAGAATAATATAAATATGCAAGTTATATTTTTATGTCTGCATATTAATAGCTCTCCTTAAGAGAACATAATTTGATTTAAAAAGTATTTCTTATATCTTGTTTTAGGGAACAAATGATTTTAAAATTATAGCTTTGTCCAGGGCCATGCCACTCTGAATGTGCCCGATCTCGTCTGATCTCAGAAGCTAAGCAGGGTTGGGCCTGGTTAGCACTTGGATGGGAGACCACCTAGGAAGACCAGGTGCTATAGGCATTAAAATAAATAAATAAAATTATTTCTGAACAATATGCAGGATAAATTATGAGCATCAAAGTGCATCAAACTCCAATCTTCCTCTAAATATTTTTTCTTCATACAAAAGCAAACATTATAATCACTGCTGTGTGATCGCTCTATCCTGGTGATCAGCATCTAGCAGCAGAGAAAACCAGATATGCATTTCTCTAGATTTCAAATTATGCCCATAACTTCCATTCCTAGGTCAAACTTTTTCAGTTTCAAAGTTTAGTTAAAAACATAACTAAAACTGTCAAATATTCAGGTAGCTTTCATTGTAGTATTAAGAATTCCTTATCTGGCTGGGTTTATGATGGAAATTCAAGCGGCAAGGCAGCATTTGTTGACAGCTGCCACTAAGGAGAATGAAAAACAGAAGCAGGTATTATTAAGAACATATTTCTCTATCTCTATCTCCATAAGCTCACATACTGTGAAAGATAGATATATACTACTGGAATTCAAACAGTTTATCAGAGAAGATTTAAGAATCGTTTAAAAATAAAGTCACTGCAGCATACTAAATAATAGATTCTGTAATGGGGAAGAGTAGCTGGACCGCTCTGTAAGTCCTTCTCTGGGTGAATTGTTTGGGGAAAACACTTTCTGGTACAGAATTAATTTTATAATAGCATTTGTTCATCTGCTCATTTTTTTAGCCAGTATTTATTGAGTCCTCTATATGCCAGACACGAATGCTAAGCACTAAGCATACATTGGTGAATAAAACAGATGTATCAAGCTTACCTACCATGAATTTATCATCAGACCTACCAGTAATTCTTACCACAGTAACTCCCATCATTAGAGATAACCAATGAATATGAAGGTATGATCGGTCTGATCAGCCGCTATCCTCCTGAAAAGAAGCAATTATGTAGTAGAGAGAGCTCTCTCTCTCCCTTCCCAGCACTTCCCAGCAAGGGAGCAAGATGGAAATGTAAGAGTGAGGCAGAAAAGTTCCTTTCTCCTCTCCACAGCCCCTTCTATTCCCCTCTTCCCTCTCCGCTCTCTGCCCCTCCCACCCTCTTCCTAAAATTAATCCACAAATAATCTTGAATTTAGGCTCTGTCTCCATAGACAAATTTAAGTGAAAGATGAATAACTTCCTGTTGCATTTTTCTGAGCATCTGAATAATTTAAAACAGAATGAAAATATTTCCCTTGAAAGCTGGTGGCATGTTTTTATTTATTGTTATCACTCTTCATTGTCATCATCATTGGTCATTTATTGATATTTAGTGCATTCCAAGCATATCCATTTACATTCACATCTTGTGAAACTCTCACAGCTCTACAAAGGAGATATTATTATCCTGTTTGAACAGATGAAGGAAAATGGAGGCCAAGGCTATTTATGTGATTTGCCCAGGGTCACAGTTCTAGTAGCAGACAGAGCCTGGGTTAGATCTCCAGTACTATACTCCATGCACCAGTTTCCCAAATTAACTGCATTTGATAAGAGCTGCTTGTAGAAGGAATCTCTTCTGGATTTCTCTTCTTTCCCTCACATTTATTCCTAATATAAATCAAATCAGAAAGTTCTCATAAAGAATACCAATAGAATATGAAAATGAAGCAAGATACCAACTTGATCATTTTTAAGTCTATTATACTTTTTAAATAAAAGGTTTAAAAGGAAACCTATGCTAATTTTAATGTTTCCCAAAGCAAAGTCTATGAGAAAGTCACATATGCACAGAAACCAGGTACTGTCATCAGCTATAGAAAGCTGACATTTGCCGAGGTATCCTGCACAAAGAGATTATAAAATCAGATTCAGAAAGCTGGCATAACATTGGGGGGACAGGTGTACTTTTAAACCAGGGTGACTCTGGTGAAAAAGTCTTCATAATCCCCAGAACCTGATTGCAGTCCTATGGAATGCAGCCATTAACGCCAAGACAGCCTTCAGGTGTGAAAAGCAGAGGCCTTCTTTAACCCAGGAGCACCTGCCCACCTAGCAATCACCATCATAACCACTATTCCCAGCAGTAAAGGATGAAAGATTCAGAACCTTTTTCAGGGGGAGACCACTGCCCACAGGTCCTAAGAATGTGAACATTTCAAGTGTCCACAGTTCTATTTTCCTTCTGAGTATCAGTTTTAGTCTCCAGTATTTATAGCATTATCAGGGCTTGATTGCTTTGTTGAGCCTATTAAATAAGTAAAGGGGAAGCCATGTTTCTGTAGGAACTTGAACAGTTACTTAAATTCTCTTCTCATTTTCATTTATAAAATCTATATTATTCTGCTTTGTATTTTGTTGACGGGATACATTTATTTACTGCAAAATAATCACTACCTTAATGTTAGCTAATGCCTCCATAACATGACATACTTATCATTTCTTTTTTTGTGGTAGAACTTTTAAGATACAGTATTTTAGCAGGTTTCGATGATATAATACAGTATTATTAGCTATAATCATCATGCTATACATTAGATCCCCAGTATTTATCCATCTTATAACTGGAAGTTTGTATTCTTAAATGACATCTCTCCATTTCTCCCAATCCCCAGGCCCTGGTAACCACCATTCTATTCTCTGTTTCTACAGTTTGGCTTTTTCATATTCTACATATAAATGAAATCATATAGCATTTATCTTTGACTTATCTCACTTAGTATAATGCTCTCAAGGTCCATTCATGTTGTTGCAAACAGCAGGATGTCCTTCTTCCTCATGATTGAATAATATTTGTGTGTGTGTGTGTGTGTGTGTGTGTGTGTGAACACCTTTTTTTCCATTCATCCATTGATGGATACTGCAATGAACATAGGAGTGCAGACATCTCTTCTGTCTTTATTTCCTTTAGATATGTACCCAGAAATGGGATTGTTAGACTGTATGGTAGTTCTATTTTTAAATTTTGGGGAGCCTCCATACCCTTTTCAATAGTGGCTACACTAATTTACATTCTCACCAACAGCGTACCAGAGTTCCCTTTTCTCCACATCCCTCCCAACATTTGTTATCTGTTGTCTTTTTATGATAGCCATTATAACAGGTGTGAGGTGATATCTCATTGTGGTTTTGGTTTGGTGCATTAACTTTCTATTTGGGAAATTATTTCCTTTGAATTCCTAAAATGTACTTGAGGGACTAGTAATCGTCGTTATGCATATAGAAATAATCTAAAGAGAACAACCAACGTCACTTAACCTTGTTTCCTCAAACCCTAACACAGTGATGGAGGCATAACAGGTGCTTGGGAAGTTTAAATAAATGAATGAGGTTTCTTTCCTTAATGTTCATTGAGTTATTTAGAAAAACAAATCTTCTATTAACACTGGTTCTACAAAAAGGACAACAGTGTACTTATTTCAACCAATAGCATCACCTCACCAGAGTGGATTCTTAAAACTTTCCCAAAAGACCTAGTCCCAGGATTCACCTGGCAACAATCGTGATCCAAAGCCTTTGAAAGGTGGCGATAATTCACAGCACAAGGTACCTGACAAAGCAAAGCAGGGGCCGGGTGTGGTTACCCCTGAGTTATCAGTGCAGCATCTGTCTAACTATGCTGACCTCAGAAACTTGCTGGGCAGGGTTTTCTGATGCTGCTAACAGTTCGGTCTCATTAGAGACATAGTTATTGTGATCAAAGTTCGAATGAGATCAGAGACAAACAGTTTGAAACATAACACTAAAAAAGTGGTTGTGGCTTCCAGTTATTTCAAATGAGTCTCCTTTGTTGAGATAAAGACTTGGGAAGCTCATAGTGGGTCATGAAAAGAAGAGAGGCAAGAAACGGAGAGTAAAGGACTTTCTGTGAGAGCCCTGGGGGCAGGCAGTGATGTGCTAAACTGTGGGTATTTTTCATCTCCTGAAGATAGCACTCATCTTGCAATTCTCCCAAGCAGTGAGTCTAACTTTTCATTGATGTCCATTTGCATTAGATCTCAACCTGTGGGCACTACATAATGACAATATGTATTTCCTCATATAAAAGGCAGATAAAGGCAGGCATTTAAAGCATACAATGGCCCAACAAGTTTAAAAAAGTGCTGTTTTGTGTAAATTATTGTAGTGGCTGGTCTTATGATTATTTTATTTTTAATATACAATATGGTTCATTTAAATCTTACTCTCTCAGTAAGATTTTTCAACTTTTTATTCCCCAGAGGCTTATAAACATAAAGGGACAGAGGGGTTTATGTTTTATGGCTATCTTTTATTTGAATAAAATAAAAGATAAAGTCACTGACACAGTTAAGTAATTCCTCAAAGAAACATATTCTCTCAGAACTGGAAAAGGAATCTTCCTCATGTTGCACTTGGGAAATTTGCTAACTGTGCAAAGTCGAAAGTGGAAATGAGGCCCAATTTCCAAGTTCATAGATCTGTCCATGAGACAATCAATCCTCTGCCTAGTGACTAGGGCAGGCATTCCAAGTTGTCTACCCAGCAGCCGATCTCCTTTCTTACTAAGAGAACCCCAGTTACATCTGAAGTAACAATGTGCCCAAGTGAAAACTACATTTCCCAGCATCTATTGAAGTCGGTTTGGGTCCAGAAATGTGAGTGACAGTCAGTGGGCTCAGGAAACATTGGTCTGTGCCTCACTGTGCTTCCTGCTTTCTCCTTGACTGGAACACGAATGTGATAGCCGAGGTTGTAGTGGCCACCCTTTATGAGCCAAATATGAGGCCATACATTAAGGATGGTAAATCACAAAGACAGAAGGAGATTGGAACAGTGAGAATGTCACCGTTGGGGCCGACCAGAGTTCGGTGTCACCCCAATGTAGTGGGGAGGGAGAGGGATAACGACGGTGCAGACGTGTAGTTAGCATTTTTCCTCGGTTCTTTGAGATTTAATAGTTTTATTAAAAATGTATCTGAGAAAGACAAAGAATGCCCCAAAGAGGCACTGGGTCCCAGTGCTGTAACCAACGCAAAGGAGCCAAAATGGTTACAAAAGGACAGAAAGGCCACCAAAAAGAGAACCCAAAACGGCAAAAAGGGAAGGGAGCCCAGAAGGGCAAAAAGGACCCAGAAGTGGGAATGTCTGCTTTATATTTGGGCCGTGATGGGTGGTTCCAAAGGCATTTCTGGGTGATTGGCAAGTGAAGTCATCTTGACTGACACCTGATTGGCACTAGGCAATAACTTCGCCTAGTGCACATGTGCATACCCAGAATTCTACTACCATTGGGGCGTTCTTTGGGCAGTCTCTAGGCTGGGCATCTATTCCTTTGTTCCCCTGTCTCTCATGTCTGACTTGTTAGTTACCTAACAAGAATATAGTGGATCCTTCGTATAGGTCTGGATTTGCCTATCTACTATGTCTGATAGAAAAAAATAAGCCCTTAATTTGTTACAGTTATTTGAGTTTCTCTATCAATTGAATGAATACCTTAAATGAAAGCATGTCCCAGTGCAGTTCTTCAGTAAATCAGAAATATTAGAAAAACAACATTTTCTATGAATTATTTATGCCATCTCTGTTCTTAGGGTTTTCTGTTTAAAATAGAAAACTACCTATCTGCCTTTTACGGTCCATGTCTCTTTGATATGGTACCCATCCTTCCCCAGCACGCTTGTCCATTTGTTTTCACTCTTTCACCACCAAAGGCAAATTTTTTCTCCACAGTCTGAGCACTCAGATCTTTGCTGTGACTGTGTATATTTGTTTCATGCTCCATAAAATCAGCATTGTTTCTCCTCTAGATTTTGCCCCAGAGGATTTTGTTTGTCTTTATTACTTTGTACTTATATAGCAGAACATTCTGACCTGTCTTGAATGAACATCAGATTTATGTCTAACAAATTTTCCAACCGCTGCCCAAGACAAGAGATTTTTCTGTATTGGTTCAAAAGCAATACCTTTTGGTTGTTATCTGACACAGTGTGACATCCTCCTGGTTATGGAGACAATTTCCTAGCCACTAAATTTTGCCACAGATCTTTAGCTTTTTATCTTCCACTAAGCAGGCTTTATAGAAAAGAGTCACATAAAAAAATTACAAAAGGTGATGGTACAGAAAAGATGGCTCTTAGCCAACAGTCAAGATCTTAAATAGTAGTGAAATAATTTATTGAAATGTTAACATCTGTGTTCTCTCTATTTTTTTTCCTTCATGCCCCTCATCCAAATGTGAATCCCTTTTTCCTGAGATTTTAAAGGCTTTGCTCTGTAGAAAGTAGAAAGTTTCTATTTCTACTCTACTTCTCTATACTGCTCTACTCTACTCCATTCCTGTGACTTTTTGTTAAACTTTAGAGGCATTTCTTATCTTTTATAGGGTCTTAAATTAACTGACTTGAAGGGAGAAGAGAAAGGGCTTGACATTTGAAGGCTTACTCCAGAGGGAGAGATTTCCTACTAGATGAGATAGAGAGGGTGGTATTTGCCTTGTGAGTAGCCTGTGGTATTGGTGGGACCTCAGAGAGTTGGTTGCCCCCAGAGAGGATGTCTCCTCAAAAATCACAGATACCCTAGCTTCACCAGGGACTTTCAGAGCCAAGTATGGCAACAAGCACTAGAGTCCCCAGAACTGAAGGTAATAGAGAGGCTAGATAATGGATAGTGTTTGTACTCATGACTGGGGCTTCTCTCAATATTTCTGGACCTAGAAAGATACCTTTGGGTGACAGTGATGGGGCTCAAGAAAAAAGCTCTAGTAATGACTAGTTTTAATTCTTGCCCGTCCAATGGTTGAAATCAAATTTAAGTTGACTTGAACAAAAGAGAAATGTAACCATTCCTTCTCACCTAACTTCTTGGACTGAGATTCTCACCTACTAGATTGTTTCTAGAGGAAATGAAAGATCTACAAATACAAATCTTACAGTCATAATGTAAAGTTCCCTCTGACCCTGTCCTATTTTTAGTTCTACTTGTGCCTATGTGTCTTATCAGGTGAATAGGGATCATTTTGACATCATTCAGAGTCTGGATTAGTTAACAAAAATCTTTTAACATTTTGTTGATAGTAAGTACTATTTTGATCTTTAAAATAAACATCAATATTTTTGTATACATTGCATTGCACCTAAATGAGATCTCTTCTCATCAGAGCACTGCCGGTATTATTTTTTCAGAACTCTGAGTTCTGCCTTCATTCTGCAAATTCCGAAATTCTGCAGTTGAAATAAACAACTAGCTGAGATAAATAATTCAGATTAAGAAATATACATTTATTAAAGCTGTCAATTCAGTGGATAGTAGCACTGGTTATAAAATAAATTCAGATGTGGCAGGAATCTGTCTTTTACTGAGGTTTCTAGGCAACCATCAAGATGGGAAAGAAATATATTTGTAATAAAATATTATTTCTTAGGCAAGTTGAAATGAAGAATTTCAAGGTGGGGAAAAAAGGGAAAATAAGAAAAAAACTGTCTCATCTAGAAAAAGTTTTTAAAAATGATTTGAACAAAATGTATTAATACATAGCAGTCTCAATTTATATAAAGCAAGCTAATTGAATCTGTTATTACCTCTACTATGAGTGAAAATGGAAGAAAAAATAATACCCATGAATCAGGTTCATGGCCTTTATAAAATTGAATGCGCATTGTAGTTAACTCAAACTCATTTCCAACATAAGATAATGTATCTTAAGTGATGTTACTAACAGCTGGATTAACTGAATTAGAAACAAAATAAATTTTAATTTAGAACGACCACCTTTTTTTTGACTCACTGATTAACCTTGCACTTGCTTTGCTGTGAGTCTGAGAACATTGGCCTATTTCCTCTTAAAACTGGTATTCACTCAAAACCAGCTTCCCCCAGCCACCGTCGGTAATAGTTATCAATATTTTACAATGCCAACTAGCTGGTAACTATAGAAACCAGGGCAGGGATTGGAAAACATGAAAACCCTCTCAAATATGACTACATTTTTGAAGATTCCTAAGCCTTCTGGAATTTCCCTTGGCAATTCGTACTAATCGTGATCTGTATTTCCTGGGTGAGAGTTCAAGAAGACACATGGCAAAAAGCCTGGTTAAATCATGTCATCTGAAACCAGTCTGTGGACAGTTTGTACTTCAGTGCCAAATAAAAATCTTAGCGCTGTGCACAAGAGAAACAAAAAGTTTTGTTTATCGAGAAAGATCTAGAATTTTTGCATTAGGGTGTCTGATAAAATTTGGGGACAGACTTTAAATCCAATGTCGCTATGGCTAAACTAGGGTTCTTAGAAACTAGGTTACATTAGAGAAGACTAGAGGAAAATATGAAGTGTTTCAAGTGGTAGGAAGCTGCTAGGAGTTAAGGGAGAGGAACACTGAAAATTTCCTGAGTGAGTGAATAATTCCTTTAGTAAGGATGCTCTTGGAAAAGATGCTGTGAAACTCAATGTTCCCACTTGATAATGTACAGAATGTAATACCCCTCAAAGTATGTATATATATGTGTATATACATATATCCTAAATCCCTCAGTTTTATATTTTATTGGGCCTCAGGGGAGACAGGAAATAGTTAAGGTCCCAGATTTGTATATGGCACTTCAGCAAAGAGGATTATTTCCAACAGAATTAAGCTAATTAGTGGGTCTTGGTGAAGGTGGGAGTGCCAGGGACGCGCTGAAGGACTGCAGGGAAGAAGCAACATACACGGTGGATCCTGTGGGGCTGTTGCCCGCTCTCGTTCCTGTTCAGGGGAACAAACAGACAGGGTACTGTAACTGGTCTCTCACTTTGCAATCAACTGAGATGGAGGTTGATAATTAAACTTACACGACACGAATTACTCTCTTTTAGTATTAAAGGCAACTCTAAATTATTCCACCTTGGCAGCCACATCAAAGACAGGAAAATGCCGGAGAACAGAAAGATGCCCGAGGTAATGCCTAAACTAAGCAAGCGTTTGGGGAGATAAGAAGATTGCAAGAATACGGGCTGGTCAGGGCAAAGTGAAGATTTATCCTAAAGCGACCACTTTAACTTCTGCTGCGGTGTGCCAACTTCTATTAATCTTTACTTCCCATTCTTGTTACCTACAACCCACTTTCTACAGGATAGTTTATTTGCTCCCAACAAGTTACTTTCTTCTGGTAAATTGTTAAATAATTCCTTGCCTGCCCCCACTTCCCAAATCCTTAGAACCTAATTTGATGAAACGAATCTAGTGATAGTTAGGGGTGATGATTTCAAATCTTCAAATGTTCTTTGCCTCACAGGTATTTTGTTGATTGCATGAGATTTTTTTTTTTCCCCCTGAGGTATGTTTTTGCCCTTCTGGCTTTTTATGGTATTATGAGAACAATGACTTCATTCTCTCCAGTTGATAATAATAATGGCATGCTTTTATAACTTGAAAAGGCATCTGCTTATTGATATGGGGGTTAAAATTAACTATAACGCAAGTGTTAGCCATTGCATACCTCGCCTTATCTTGTGGAACAAAATAAATAGGATAGAAAACATGTGAAGCGTGTGGTTGTTTAAGTAAATGATAATCTGTGTTTCAGGATAGACCTTGGTCTCCTTATGCTTTATTTCACAGCTGAAAAATTAAGCAAAGAACCCGACATTGCTGCATATAGACCTATCTAAACAACACCAAAATGGAGAGAAAATAAAAATGCTATAATGAAGAGGTCACATTTAACTCACAGTCATAATATCTGTTAGGTTAATACAAATGTGGAAATTGACAAGCTGATCTTTCTCTTTAGAGGTGACACGAATCTCCGACCCAGGTGCCAACTCCAATCACATTTCCTGTGGGATCCTCTTCTGCTTAAAATCACAAAAATACCATTAAAACTGATTGGAATTTCAATCCTAACAAAGAAAAGGGATGATAAACAAATTTAAGAAGCCTGGTAAAATAAGAAACCTGAAAATGGAATAAATACGCTAATTTTATGCAATAGCACTAGTATTTGTAAACTAGTGTGTGACATAACTTAATCCCAAATGGATAAGAAAGAAGTACATTTAATATCTGTTCTTTAGATTGTGAGTTAAAGCTGCTAGAATGGTGGGTTGCCAATAGTAATAAATTTCATAATAAAACGAGCATAGAGATTTGTACAATATTACAATTGTTCACTTATCCGGCTCCTTGAATGAATTAAAGTATCCTTATAGGACTACATGTTATTTTTATCTCCTGAGTAGCCAGCACATTGCTTGGCATATATAAGCACTGGACAAAGGTTCATTGTTATTCAGATTATACACATTACTGAAAGATGGCAAATTCCCATCACTCTTAATCTAGCCCATTGCTTCTCCTCTTGTAAATTTGTAAATGCCATGTGGAGGGACCATGCATTTAGTGTAATCAGCATTGAACACCTTAGAATACCAGATAATTTAAGCTATTTCAGAGCTTTTCACCACTCTCTCCCTACCCCATCTCACCACTGGCCTGGCGTGCAGGGCTTTGCACTGGCAGGGATGAGAGGGTATAGAGAGGATGGTACTACACCACCGAGCCAGGTGAATTGCAAGAGTCCAAAGGGCTCCGAAAGTGTAGGTGGGAATGAAAGACAAATTTACCAGCTACCCAGTTGTAATGACATCCAGGCTTAATCACCTGTCCAGGGGTAGCAAGTATATGTGAGAAGGAGAGACACCTCCCATCAACGCCCTCGGTGTAGGGGCAATGCGAGGGGGACCTGGGAACAAAGGACAGAAGGAAGAAGAGGCAGAGTCCACAAGCCGCACTCCAGAGAAAATATGATCCTGTAATATGAATTGTTGGTTCAAGAAATATGCTTTCTTGCATATTATGTGTGAGACATTGTTTGGGCCCTGTTAAATGTTTTAAAATGAATCACGTAAGTTACTCCCCTCAGTGCACAAAGAACTTTTGTAAATAAGGAAGGCAAGAGCTACCCATAAATAATCACAGCAAGGCAAGCAGTGATCTCAGCCACACCAGGGATCTTGGTGAACTTAATATTTAGGCGAGGAAAATCTTGGAAGACTCTCACCGAAATGGTGACCCTCTAGTCCTCACTCCTCACTGTAGTCAGTGAAATGCAAAGTTTGCTCAAAGTCAAATTTATTGTGTCAGTCTTCTGCCGAAAAACTGTCAGTGTCCATTTTTCATTGTTTTTCAAATAACTTAAACTCTGTACCACGGCCTATGAGGCTCAAGGCTCAGCATAATCTGGCCTCTCCAGACCTAATATCCTAATATGCAGTCACTGCCCAACTACTACTGCGTCTCCATGTTGCAAAAACATTTAATCATATTCCTCTCTCTCTCTCTCTCTCACACACACACACACAGATGTACACTGTTTTCTATTCCATTTTATATTTCTGGAATTTATGTTCCTCTCCATACTCTCTACTCAATTAATCCCTGTGGTTTCAACTTTCTCCACTCCTTCTACCACCATCCTGCTCAACCCACTGTCATCTCTCACCTTGACTCTTGCCGTCATTGCCCCGCTTCCATTGTCCCCTATTATCAAGAATCTATACAACAGGCAGAGTATTCTTTATACAATATAAATCAGATCTCTTTTCACTTATTTAATTAAAATCCTGCAATAATAAAATCCAGATTCATCTCCACAACCTCAAAGGGGCTGCATTAGCTACCTTCTATTTCTCCATTACATGAATCACTGTTTTCCTCCCACTCTATGCTCTGTCCACACAAGCTTTCTCTTGGTTTCTCGAGCACTCTAAACTCCCTCTGATCCCAAGGACCAGACGCATCCCATCTGCCTGGAACATTCTTCTCCCATATGTTCTCATGGCTCCTCTATTGACTGAGGGCTCAGCTTAAGTGGCCTTTTCTAACCAGGCTTCAGTTACGCTCTTATCGCATGGCACTGTTTATTATCTTCATGATACTCCTCATTATCTGAAATTATTGACTACGAATTTGTTAACTTGTTTGTTTACTTGTCTGTCTTTCTCTGAGCTGGAATGCAAACTTCTCGAGATAAGGAACAATGTCCGTCTTGTTTATCCAGTACCTCACATGGGGCTGGTGATTTAGAGGGACTCAACGACTATTTCCTGAGTTAATGAGTAGATCTCCTTTCTCTTGCTCTTTTCAGTCCTCATTTGCTCATTACATTTTTGT
Source organism: Pteropus alecto (assembly GCF_000325575.1). Lineage (NCBI taxonomy): Eukaryota > Metazoa > Chordata > Mammalia > Chiroptera > Pteropodidae > Pteropus > Pteropus alecto. Next base: position 20,466,705 of record NW_006439192.1, on the reverse strand, counting down.
GTAATTCCGTTTCACCTCCAGTGAAGTTTCCCAGAACTTGCACTGCTTACGCAATTACCAGTGGACTTTTATTTATGGACCATCTTCAAACAACCTCCAGAGTTAGGTTTAAAAAGTTAGTAAATTGTGGAAGAATCTTTAGCACATGGTTAAAATCGTAAAGACTGTATGTCGTCTTTACCCACCATTCATCTCTCTAAATGATTCGTAGGATTTGTGTCTTTACCGTACTGTTCGTTATTTCCAAGCACCTATTCTTAGAAATAACAGCCACCGATACCTTAGGTTTTGTTTATTATCCACACTCCTTTTTCCCTTACGTCCTTATATCCCCTCCACTGTATCTTTTCACTTCTCTGCCATCTTTTATTGATCACCTATAGTGTGCCAGGCCCTGAAAATACCAACGTGACTTATAAATGGTCCCTGGCCTCAGGAAGCTTACGGTCTACTAGAGAGGATTGGTATGTGAACCTGCAAGAGCCATGTGTCATAGGGTCTAGAATACAAGTATGTGCAGGAAATAGTGGGCCTCGGACAATAAGGAATGGCCAATTTCACAGCAATGAAGGAGATCAGAAAATGCTTTGAGGAAGAGGCGACCACAGAGTGATCTTGCAGAGAAGGAACAGGCATTCCCAGCAAGGAAGCAAGGTCTGTAAAGGTAGGAGCTACAAGGTAGGCCAGTGCTCGAAGGAACTACGCGGAGTTTGGAAAGTGTGGGACATGAGGGTAGTGGATTAAGAGATGAGATGGGAGGGGCAGACATGGAGCAGAGCCATTAAAAGGAGAAGATGTGCTCTGACGAAATATTTACGTTTTTAATCCCATGGGGAAAAATGGCCACCGAAAGCATTTAATTTCTACTCTAAGGAATCCTAAAAAAGCCATAGTCCATTTGCAGAATGAGTTTAATTTCTTCAGGTTTTTTTTTTTGGAGAGCCGGGGGGTTGACTAAAGTAAATACTATTAAGACCAATAGTGTGTTTTATAAAGACAGGAGAAATCTTTTGGACAATAAAATAAACCAATGCTAGCTAAGATGTATGATATAAATTGGACTTTGGACTAAATGGACAACAGAAAGGAATGTAAGAAATGTACTGATTTGTATCTTGGGGTTTATTTGTTCAAATATTATACTTTTTTATAAATAGCTAAATTCAGGTTGGAATGTAGTGTTGTAATCTACAATGTAGATTTATATTTGGCTTATGGTTATTGTGTACTGAGAATCATAAAGGCATTTTTTTCGTTAGAAAGTAGTGATCATCCCACAAGCCCGACAACCAAGGCAATACCTTATCTTTCGACAACCAATCGTAGTTTACTTCAAACCACTAAAAGAGAATGGCGCCATAATGCTAAACTGGTGTCCCAGATGTAAATGACCACAGCAAATGTCATAGGTAGGACTGAGGTGGTGAAGGAACCCTTTGGTCAGCAGTGAGACCTGTGAAGGATTTAGTGTGAATACCAACATCTGATCAGGGTAGTGACACTTGGCTCTTATTCTGCTTTGATTCCTGATGATTCTTCAGTGTTTATATTTACCAAAGACAAACAGACCTCTCTGAGTGTGTTTTCGGAAAGTGCTTTTCCAAATGATTTGTTTTTCAGAGAAGGAAAGTTGTTACCAGATCAATGTGCTTAAGGAAATGAAAAGCCCTTGATTAGCAGCCAAGAAGTCTCCTAATGAAATGACGTTTTCCTCCAGAGATTTGAAGTGATTAATAAAACCTAGTGCTTTCTGCGTAAAGTGCTTATGTTTGTTTTGTGTGTCCTGAGGTACACTTCATAAACGTTGATACAAACAGAAAGATGGCTCCCAAATAGATGAATTTGCACGTCTAGCAAGTATTGAAGCAAAAGCTTTGTTCGCATCGCACACCTGGGTTGTGTAGATGAAGGTAAATTTACCATGTGCACAGCCTAAATGAACTCTTCATAAGCTTTAGGCCTTCAGAGAGGGAGCACCATACCTTTTAGCCTGAAAATAGCTAACAAGTTTTCATTTTATCTCCTAAAATCCTGTAGCGAATGTAAGAGTGTACTGTGAGGAACAACTATGTCCCGAATCAAATAAAGTAGTTAATTCTTGGAAAAACTGATAACTTCAATGATTTTTGCAGAAGTGAGTAAACTATTAGTCTATGATTTTTATTATGGCATCATTTAAATGTGTACATAAATATACACAGAGATTACAGTTCTTATGATATCTTCATAAAAAATGTGTGCATATACAGTGCTTTAATTTTAAATATGAAAAACACACTAGTGCTATGTATTTTGAAATGAGTAGAAAACATTTTGATGCCACGGGAGAGTTTTCATGGCACCTAAGGGCAAGAATGCATTTGGAATCAGGCTAGCAAATTCTCTTTCTCTCTCTCTCTCATCAAGAAAATTAGTTTGAAAATAGAATCTTTTAGCACCAAATTTAGATTCACAATAGACACATTTTATTTTATTAAAACATCATGATTTGCTTTGCAAACTGAATAACCAACACAGTGCCCTGTCATCTTTTGACACCTGACCATAATTGACCTCATGTGACTAAATAAAAAACATATCTTAATGCTTAACTAGTATCCCAGATGTAAATTACAACAGCAAAGGTGCTCTTGTCTAGCTTGGGACAGTGGCTGCTTTCCAAAGCAGTCAGCTGTAGCCAAGGGATCAGGTTCACAGTGGTACGAGTATGCTGCTTTGCCATTATAATGATATGCATTTGGAGTGGGGACAGCAACTCCGCCGCCCTCCCAAAAAAAGATGAGGTGAAGGAAATTAAATGTTATTTCAATAAATATATAATTAAGAGATTTCAATTCAAATGGGACCATTGCATTTTGTAGCTTAACTTCAAAACAAAAACTTATTACCTTTAATCTTTTTTATATTCCCTGTGAATTGTCTCTGTCCTCCATCTTTCCACACCCTTGCTGACCAGTTACTGCTCATGTTAAAATTCAGCTCATGTTTCTACTTTCTCCAGCACATCTTCCTCAACTTCTCCCCTCTTTATGTCATAACATCTAATTGTTCACACTTGAGAAAAGCATTTGTCACACTCATTAGACAAATTACTTCTTTAAAGACTGTATAATTACTTCTTTAAAGACTCTAATGGATGATTTATGTATTGAGTATTTTATTTCAGAAACTATTTTCTTAAACTCTTAGGTAAAGATAAATCTCAGTAGTACAGATGGTTGACTCCTATACGTAACCTAAGAATAATATCTGAATAATACATCTATTTCTAGAAAGATAGACGATATATAATGATAGATAGATAGATAGATAGATAGATAGATAGATAGATAGATAGATAGATAGATAGATGATAGATAGATAGATGATAGATGATAGACAGATAGTTTTTGTTATTTTTTTTACCTATTTGGTATTCACTGAAAGCTTTACCAAAAGTCTTAGACACATCAATTATACTTCAATTTAAAAAGACAGAGAAGAAAGAGAAAATAAAGTCAATGAGAACATGAAAAAAAAAAATCTTAGGTACAAACAAAAGACTCCACAGTTTTGCCTTCACCTTAGAAAATACAAAAATGATTTTCCTCCCATTTTTTCCTATACCTGTTTAGGGTTCATAGGAGTCAGTTCCACCAAAAAGGAATGTTCTGACACACTCTCTGTGTTTTTGCTCCTCATATGGTGGTGTGGTAATACCATACGAGTATATCTAAGAGTGTTTGAGAATTGATAAATATAATATAGAGAAAGAAATTCTTATACTTATTTTATATCTCACATAAAAAATCAAGTTTGCATATTGCTCCAAGAAAGTGGACAAGAGATATCTCTCATTAACACATTCTTTTTATGTTCTGCTTTTTATACCCATGAGAAAGAAAGAATTATACAGCTGTCTTAGTCTGTCACCATGTGGGCAGCCATCCCATGCACACCCCACTGTGCATATTAGGGGTGTGGTAGGAATCTTACGTATGAACTAAAAGAAGCCAAGATCATGCCTCAAAGAATACCAGAGTAACATAATTTTCTGTTCTACATTATATATTTTGAAAGACATATACTTCTTCTTATGAACTTTGGAAAAATGATTTTATTTCTTTTAGCTTCAATTTCTTCATTCATAAAATTAACCTTGTAACACCCACATTTCTGGATGGTTGTGATGTTTGATATTATTTATCCTAAACTCCAAACATGGTGTCATTTCCCTCCCCATGCTCTTCAAGTTCAGAATACTACCCAGATAGAAAGCCAGTCCCAGAGCCACACATATACACTCACGGGAAGAAAGTGTTCTATACTTATATGTACACACCATTCATTCAGTGTATTATTCAGTGCAGTGAAATAAACTGCATATTTGGCAGTTTATTTCCACCAACTTACTCTCATCACTTATATTTAAAGTATAGAGACCCTCACAATCCCCTAAGGACCTATGACAAGGGCAAAAGGAGGGGGCTAAAAGAACCCAGAGATCCAACAGAACACAACTTCCTGGAGTGGTGATTTTGCTTGGTGGTAAATAATTTAAAGCACTGGTATTTTTTGTTTTTTTGTTTTTTTATTAATGTAAATAAACCAAAAAGGGAAAACACAAAGACATTGTGTGCTAGTGAGAGACTGCTTTCATCTCTTCTAGACACCTGAGTTCACTTGTCTCTTCATTTAGGGTCTTGGGCAGACTTGAGAAGCACTTTGTATGGAATGTCTGAAAGAGCTGTGAGCGGAACAATGTACCATCTGATAACCCAAAATTCAATCTGAAATGCCACTCAAATGTGGAAATCCATTTCTTTTTTCAAGATTCTTTCTGACATTCAAGGAAATTTCTGGAAAACTACAGCAATATCAGAACCAGGGAACATGACATTAAAAACACAACGAGATGACCTGAGTTTTCTAGAACAGACCAAATTAAAATGTCTGTTCCTATTGTTCCCATAACTATAGTTGTACTTATTAAACCATGTGCTCCATTTTTTTGGTTGGCTTTGAACTTTGCAACTATCCTCACTTTATAGCCATGAAAGGTAGATACAATCCTCAATTAGAATGCTACCTACCTCTGCAAACATCAGTTGGAATCAGAGGTAATGATGAGATTGAAAAACTTATGGCAATGGACCGAAAGCACTCGTTTTTAACCTATTTTATGTTCCAATCTAACAGAATGATAGCATACATGTACATTACTCTCCACTTATCTATAGACGATACACCACTCCAAGGCCCCCAGTGGATGACTGAAACTGCAGATAGTACCAAACTCTATTCAAAGTCAATTCTGCAGGAAATGTGGCAGCAGCTTCTTCATTGACAGATGCGGCCTCTCCTGTAATTTTTTATTTTTCAGTGTAAACCTGTCTTTGAATCTGTGTAACCATCCCTTACTTGCAGCTCAGAGCTTTCTGGCCCAACATATTATTTGTTGTCAGTTGTTATGCAAGGGCCTCAGTTATGCACTCCAAGTTTTTCTCTACAGACTTCCGCAAGATATCACTTTAAAAATGAAAATAAAAGTAAGCATGGATCATGAAGATCCTATAAAGGACAACTTGTAAGTTATTACATATTTGTAACTCCTCGTTTATTTCTCTTGAGAATGGTGAGGCCATTTCAGAAAAAAATGGCCACTGGTAAATTCACCTTTCCTTCGTAATTATACCATTGTATTTCCTAAAAAGAATGGGGAAAAGAGAACATTTTTAAGAACACCTATTTATAAATAAATTTGTAAACACTAATTCATGATCGTTGTGGTAGTCGAAGGTAGATTTCTTCATTTCTGAGAAAATGCAGGCATCTGAGTTTAGCAGTAGCAATGTTGGAGGTAAAATATGAAACAAAAGCTGCTCATTTTTTCAGTCTGAGCAGTTTTTGACAAATTCTCTAAGGTATATCCCGACCCCACATAATAAAATTAGTGTCTTGCAAAATGTACGATATACAGAACTCAGTGGTTTTCAGCCCAGGTTAACTACTGTTTCTCAAAGAAGAGAGGGAATCTTTTTAATAGCACTCATGAATCAAAGGCATGAAGTCGTTTTTCTGATGTACAGGAACCGAGTTATCATTTGGAGCAAAAGTTTTCTAAAGCCAACGATCCCAGGATATCAAAGAGCTATACTCTGTCATTTGCTTTAGCAACTCTTTCATAAAGATGTTAGATTCAACATATGGGATAAACCAGTGGAGCAGAATCTTAAACTTCCTGTAATATCTCAGCATCTCTCAAGATTGCCGTGAGAACCCATGACACTTGGATGGTTAGAGAGTTGTGTGTGTTTTTCCCAATTCAGACATTACCGATTGTACAACCCACATGAAAGCCACTTTTAGAATCTCTCTTTATTTTAAGAGGAAATGTTGACTCATGCCTGAGAGGCAGGATGAGGAGAAAGGTCTCATAGGCATCTTCAAATCAAATTCTCCTCTGCTCTGCACTTATGCTGTGAACAAGCTTCATTTCATAACAAACCAAAGACCAAGTCTAAGTTAGTATCTACATAGTCCTGAAGAATTGAAGGCTTATGCAGTTGCAGTCACTGCCAAGATAGGTATGGATCAAAAGCAATGTAAAAACCCTTTATGTCATCGAAAGCAGATTGTCTTCTGTACTCCAGTTGTTCATGTAATTTTAACAACCATATGCTTGTCTTCTGTTTTCTGACAACCTAGATCTGCTCTTTTTTTCTTTTTCAGTCTCAATAAAAATTAAGTGCTTTTGGCCATCAACATTTCTGCCTGTCTTCTTTCAGTCTCCTGTGAAGAAGACCAGATAGAATAAGGCCTTTTATTGTTCCAACACATTCATCGGAATTGAAATAATAGGCTGCTAGTTTTCCATTTTTATAGGCAAAGGCCCAGGCCTGCCCCTTGAGATCATGGCATGCTGAGCTACGCTCTTATTCTGCTATGAGGGGTGAAGCATCAAAGAGTTCTAAAAGAGTAATAGCCAAGGCAGAAGAGGGTTTAGTTAGAAGTAAGCATTTCAGAGCATATGAATAAAGAATTATTCTCACATTGGAGTTGACTTATGTATCATGGGCATGCTACTAGGATAAATAGATAGATAGATAGATAGATAGATAGATAGATAGATAGATAGATAGATAGATAGATACATACATACATACTTTTTTTGAAGTAGATAGATAGTAAATGATAGATAGATAGATAGATTAGAGAGATAGATGAGAGAGAGAGAGAGACAGATAGAGAGAGAGAGAGAGAGAGAGAGAGACAGATATGTAGATACATAGATACATAGATGCATAGATACATAGATACGTAGATACATAGATAAATAAGTAGATAAATAAGGCAAGAGGAGAGAGAGTGGTAAGTGGCAACCCTGCCCAACCAGTTTGAGCAGTCAATTCAGAGTGTTGCCTTGAATTCATGAATTCTTTACGTCACTTGAACAAAAATAATGAAGAAAGGCTTTTCCATTAAGGAAAATCCTACTTCAAAATACAATGGACTGTCGTGAAAAAATCTCAAGCCAGAATTCACAGTGGCCTTGAGGAAGCTCCAGTGGCTTCATTGTATAGTGCCTACTCTCTGGAATGGCAACAAAATCAACAAGCATGTGCCAAGATGCAAGGACTTTTACTAGACCCTGCATAGGAAGAAGCTGCTCTGTCACTCTGACAGATGGAACAGCAGTGGTCCTTTTACTAAAGAGGCAGTTCAGCTAATGCTCTCATGTTTGAAGGGTATTATCCAAAAACAAAACTTTTCCAGACTAGCCAGGAACAGTCAAGCCATTATGACACAAATGTGTCACTATTGCTTCTTCGATGTAAATAAACCACAGTGGTGAAAATGCCACAGTAAATACTTTACTTTGCTTTGTCTGGGGGCGCCTAACGATCTTAGACAAATTAAAAATGTTTAGGATGTTTTATGTGTAGGAATGAAGCACAGAATTGTACCCAGCAGATTTAGCAATCAGAGGAGAGACTCAAAATTTTGTCAGGAAATGTCCCTATAAAAAGGATATATGTATACATAGGACATTTATATGTCCCAGATATATAAAGGACAGTTAAAACTTGGGTTTAATTAAGAACTATAAGACTCTTCATTTCTGTGACAATTTTCCATTTGAATTTCTTTTTGCATTCAGATTGATGCCCTAGTTTCAAAATCACAGAGTTACAGAAGTCATTAACATGAAAAAAAATTGCCAAAAGAAAATTTAAGACAGCGTGTCACAGTAGGATTTCAGGGGGTAAAATCACCCCCATTGCTACCCACCCCCTATACATTAACTCTCAGTTCCTTTTTAAAAAATTTATTTATTTAAACTGTTTCAAGTATACAGTACATTGGTTAGACATCTATATAGTTCATAAAACAATCCCCCCAAATGCTCCCTCTCTCCCCTGGCCCTCCACCCAGCCATCATATTAATGATAACTACATTCCCTATGCCGTGCTCCCCATCCCCGTGACCAACTATCAACTACTTGTAATTTGTACTTCTTTAACCCTTCACCCGATTCTCCCAGCCCCCTAACCCTTCTCACCTCTGTTCGTCACCAAATCATCCACTATATTTGTGAGTCTGTTTTTGATTAGTTTGTTCTTTTTGTTCCTCAGCACTTCTGGGTATTTATCCAAAGAAAAGCAAAACAATAATTCGTAAAGATCTATGCACTCCAATATTCATGGCAGCACAATTTACTATAGCCAAGATATGGAAGCAACCTAAATGCTCATCAACAGATGATTGGTTCATATATACAATTATGGTTCGTATATACAATGGAATATTACTCAGCCATTAAAAGAAATCCTACCATTTGCACTGACATGGATGGACCTAGAGGTTATTATGCTGAGTGAAATAAGTCAAACAGAGAAAGATAAATATCATATGATTTCACTTATATGTGGAATCTAAGGAACAAAAAGAACCCTCTTCTTTTTTTATTCCATGATATTAGGGGATCTGTGGTTAATTTCCCTTTAATGCCCTTGAAGACCTGAATCACTATGGGGACCATTAAACTTGACCTGACTTACAGAGCCTTTATGAAAAAAAATTGTCATAGCTACACCCTCTTCTCTGTCTCTATTCCACCGTACCCATATAATTTGGGCATATCTGAGGCTAAAGCTTAAAGCATAGTTCCCAGGAGTCTCTGAAGTTGGTCAAATTGAGACTGCCCCAATCCCAAACTATGACTTGGGGACAAATTTTGGCTTTCTTAATTTCTAGTTGGTTCAGGTCCCAAAGTGCAGGCCAGGGCAGGCTAGCCTTGCATCCCAATACAAATGCTAGAAACTTGTGAAATGCTAGCACCAGCTAGCTCTAATATGAAAGACAACTCAACTGTTCTTTGATGAGACTAGCCATCAAAAATGATAGTAGAAAAAAATCCTTCCCATTGTGTAAGAAATATTACTTGTTCTAGACATTTCAGTCAATATTTATTAAGCCAATTTCCACCTGATAGAGAAGTCTCCTTAGATGTGAGCTTCTGTGGTTAGTCATCATTCCAGGGCCCTAGGGTACAACTCACTGCTCCGGAACAACACGTTGCTAAGTAGTCTGTGGGATTTAAGTTGTCACATTCCTTATGGAGTCAAGGTTACTATAATCATCACTACAGCAGCTCTGGGAGGGCAACAGAATAGAGGGGAATTTCACACATGCCATGTGTCACTTACTCATCCTGCAAGATCTGGCTTGAACTTGCTGCAATTGGGAAGAGAGGAGAAGAGATGTGTCTGGACGATACAAACACTGGGACCCCAGATCCTGTGAGGATGGATTCTGAGCTATAATTGTTTACCATGACTCATGGGTTCAGCTTGATTTTATGGTACCAGCATTTCAGCACTCAGGAGTCACCTCCACAGCGAGAGGAGTGAGAATTTGGTGCACCAATCCAAAAGATACGGAAGGTGTTTTCAACGGGAAACCAAATCAGATCATTTCTTCCAACCCCAGAGAAAGTGACTTACCTCACCATTTACTCATTAGGTAGAAATAACAAAATTAGATCATTTTTATCTTAGAAAAAATTGTTTCTTGTTTATTACAGCTCTAATACAAAGTGATAAGAAGAATTAAAATAAATCAGTATTGCATCTGTTATTAAACACCAGATGAATGTAAGTTCGTGGGACAGAATTTCTCCAGTTGTTTTAGCCTGTGCTCCCTTTCGATATAAAATACCTCATCTCTTTGCCACTCCTGACACCCTGAAGAATCCTCCCAGGTCACATGACCCCACAGCTAGTCATTTCCCTTTTTTCTTGTTATCTTCATCAAACAAAAAGGTTTCGCCAAGCTTTACTTCGCCTATTTTTTATTCGACACATAAATTTCTTTCTCCAAATTAAATATCATAAATACATTTTTCAAACACAAATGTCCTTGGAGATTCCGAATCATTAACCCACAATCACCCTCCAGTGTCCCACCCTCCCAAACTTTCCTGGTTTTGAATTACAAGCCTAGAGGAAAAGACACATAGCAGTTTAATTTGATTAGCATTCAGCAAAGGCCCACTTGTTTCATTCTCTGCAGAATGCCTTGCTTTCTACCTCATTGAATAAATGTATGCTATTATTTCAATCTTGCCTCAGGCTTTACCAGTGAAATTGCTCCCATTAGGATTGCCAATGCCCTTTCATTTGTCTTATCCAACTGGTACTCTCTATCATTTTTTAAGTCACATGTATAAAAGTATAATTTATTATACAGTAAAAGTCACCCTTTTTAGGTGAACAGTTATAGGAATTTTGAAAAATGCATACAATCATGTAACTCTCATCACATCAAAATATAGAAAATTTCCGTCACCCCGGATGTGTTCCTCTGTCTCTTTGTACTCGGTGTCCTCCCCACACTCCAGCTTCTGGTAACCTCTGATCTGCTTTCTGTCCCTATAGTTTTCCCTTTCCGGAAATGTCACATTCATGGAAACACGCAATTTGTAGCCTTCAGTGTCTGTCTAATTTCACTAGCTTCATCCACTTGAAGCTTCATGCACCTGAAGCATGTTGTTAGATACATAGGGTTTTTTTTCCTTTTTTTTTTTTTTTGCCAGTGGCGTTCTATTGTACAATGTACCATAATTTATGTATCTATTCTCCAGCTGATAAATATTTGCACTGTTTCCAGGTTTTAGTGATTATGAAGAAAGCCTCTATGGACATTCATGTACAGATTTTCGTGTGAACACGTATTTTCATTTCTCTTGGATAAATACTAAGGAGCGTGATTACTATGTTGCATGAAGTTTATGTTTCACTATATCGGAAACCGCCAAACTGTTTTCCAAAGTGGCTATGCCATTTTGCATTCTTACTAGAAGTAACGAGTTACTGTTGCTCTATATGTTTGTCAGCATTTGCTATTGTCAGATGTTTTTGTCTTTTTTTAGCCATTTTAATATATGTGTCATGGTATTTCATTGTTTTAATTTTGAATTTCCTTAATAGCTAATAATATTGAATATTTTATCATGTACTTATTTTCCATCTGTATCTCTTCATTGGTGAAGTCTCCAAGATTTTTTTAAAAGTGTTATTTGTTTTATTGTTATTGCATTGTGAAAGTTCTGTATATATTCTGGATATTAATCTATTATTAGATATATTGCAGATATTTTCTCCCAGTCCATAGCTTCCTACTCATTTTTTTTTAGCAGGACAAAAACTAAAGTTTTTCATTTTTCTTAAGTCCAGTGTATTAATTTTTCCTTTTATCGGTATGTGCAAAGAAAGAATTCTCAAATACAATGAATGGAGTTGTACATAAAATGGAGCCGGCACGTCATACTTCTCAGAGTAAAGAAATCTCTGATTTGTTTTCCAAGAGTAACACATTATCCTTCCTTCTGCCTAGTTGGATTTGATGGGAAAAGAGGATTGGAATGGAACTAAAAGGGTTTTCTATCACTCAGATAGCTTACAGACATGTTTAGAGGAAACGAATAGCAGGGCCACAGATCAGATATGCAAGATACTAGCATTGTTATTCTTTTGAATACAGGCAGGTGGCCACACAAGGGAAATGCTTATGAAAGAACCACACCAAAGTCCAGCCAGATTCCTTCCACCTAGCATGAATGAGAGATGTTTTCAGTCTGCAAATAAGTAGATACTCGATGCCTTGGCGTTCTCTTTGACACATTCATGTGAGGTTGCCTTTTCTTTTCCGACGGTTTCTGTAATACAGGAGGATTTGACTTTTATTTGTTTGCTTAAACAATAAGCTTAAAATGAACAGGCCCTGTTCTTCTATAAAATACCCTGACTCTACCAATAAGCTAATAAACAGCACAGAACCTCGTTATTGATCTTCGCAACCAGTGAGCTACACCTGTGCTCCCAGACTATCAGCAGTTATGTTCACGCTTTCAGAGAAACACTGGTGTGAAACTCTGCTCACAGCTGCTCTTCTCTGTTCCTTCCATTTCTTCCACGAGAAACGACTCATAGTGAGCACCAGACTATCTCCCATCTGATAAACACATGGTATTTTCTTTCTTCACTCTGCTCACTGATGCGCTCTCAATTCTCTTCTGGTGCCAGTATCCTCTCCTTTATGACTCTGTCCCTCTGAAAGCCCTTCATCAATCAAGCCAAATACCTAATGCTCCTAGGTAGTCACTTAAGATTTCTTTTTTCACCTTCTCAGACTCAAAGCACGCAGCACTTTAAATTGTACAAACTGCTGTTATTTTATGATGCTGTAGCTTTTAATTTGCACTTTAGAGTTTTATAAGTGTGCCCTTTATTGAACAATACTCAGAAGACAATCCCATCAAAAAACGACTTCTGACAGCACTATAAACAAGTGACAAGCCATGAAGCATTGCAGTGCATGAGACAACGCCTCTTCCTCAGGGTGTACTCAGTCCTCCATAGCTTTTTCTTTGGAATGGTGACTGCAGGATACATGGATGTTGTAAATAATTGTGAAACAAAACAAAACAAAACACCTTTTACTTGACCCCTGGGGCCAGTGTCAGAGTCCCCAGAATTGCATTAAGAGCATGAATTTTGGGTAAAATGGCCTGATTTCCCCAGATTTGCTTCAGTCCTCATCTGAAAACTCATTTGGAAATTCTTAGAACCTTACTCATCTTCCATATGCCCTTTTTCTCTGCCTGGAGCGAGTGACAGAGATTAAATCAAAGGGTTGTATCTGAATTATCCTAGGCATTTGCCTTTTGAATTTGTCTTCTGACTCAGTGCAATTATGAAAGTTTAAAAAACATTTCCCCCCCACCCCCACAAGGGAACATGAGCCCCTCTGTTCCTGGATCTCTCTAAAGAAAGACTGACAATATAAAAAAGAAATATTCTCTTTTCCCTTGCAAAATAATGCTACATAGCATCAGGACCTTGAAAATTCAGTGCCCCAAAAGCAGGGCGAAAAAGTGGTACCTGCTACAAGGACAACCGAATAACATATAATTCAGCACCATCAGATGCCATGTGGTGGCTGAGCAGACACGTTTGTGAGCATATGTGAGATACCTCCTGGTGATTTGCAGACCCTCGTGGTGAGCTATTAGAGATAAGAGGTTCCATGTCAAGGTGAAGACAGTGAAGTCTGAATGGTTACTGTTACTAGGTCTTAACCAGTTTCCCTAGAACACAGAGCGTGGCCAAGCTTACGTGCTAAGCATATACTTTAGGGGTGAGAGAAGGGAGTGTACAATCCCGAGATGCAAGAATGAGAGAAAACTGAAAGTGTGGCGCAGAAAGAGGAAAAGCAAATACAAGGCAATACATGACTAAGCTGGCCAGTTTTTCAAGAAAATGTGGATGATTGTTAGGTCACATGGGGTGAACTGCTGTATCTCAGCTCTGCTGGCTCCGCCTTCTTTCTTTTCTCTCTTGGTCAGTGTTAATTCTCCCACACTCCCAGGTTCTCCTATTGAGCCCTCTGGGTAGGCTCTCGGGAAACCAGTGAGTTGAGTTAGGCCAGATCTGGGTGATGAATTGCTGTGACACCAACACCTCTGGGTATATGGCAGCCTTGCCCCAAACCCCCAGGGGAAGTAAAGGCAGCTGGGAGTGAGAGAGTGAGATGACAGGGGCTGTGGCTGTGGTTGCAGCCACAGGAATGGTGGGAGTTATGTCTGGGACACTCCAGCTGGAAGCCGGGCAGACAACTGAGGCTGATGGGGTGGGCGGGGTCAGCCAGACTAGGCGTGCATGTAATATGGGTCCTGTACAGACACTAGCGTGTCACTGGTTGAGAAGATGTGAGGAGGTGCTAGTTACATCTACGGTTTGTCAATTTTAAATAACAATCCCTAGAAAACTATCATCAATTAGAATTAGCATCAAGTAAGAAATATTATAAACTAGCAGAATTTTAGCAGAGATAAATAGACTCCTAGATGTGGATAAATAGAGGAGCTGTTAGATATCATCTGCAGCAAAAAAAAAAAAAAAAAGAAAAGAAAAAAGAGAAAAAACCTTCAAATGGAAGAGGTTAGGTGACTCACCCAAGCAACACTACTAAAGAATCCAGAATCCTTCCTTCTCTCAAAGCAATGTTGTTTTTTTATTTGTTTGGTTTTTGTTAAAGAAGCTCTATCTTTTGAGAATAGTCTGTATAGTCTTAGAGTAATTTAGATAATTTTTTTCTTTAGCTCCTTTTTATACTTATGATTTTATAGTTTAATACTTTTATGATGATTAACTACATAGAGATTTATAGGCTTTTCAAAAGAAATATCTCAGGATAGCTCAAAGAGTTATATTCGTATGGAACGTTAAGACTGCAGGAATGTTAACAATTATGTTAGGGTTATGTTCCTAAGTCTAAAGAAGAATAATCTACCTGAGCTTAATTAAAATGAAACCCACGTCAGCAAAGAAATAAACATATACTTTCTTTCAGCCTAGTTGCATTTGATTAAAGGTTATATGAGAACTTTTCTCATATTTGGCTTTTCTTCTGAGGTTCGTGAAATGCTGAAGGGGAAAAAAAGTATTGATTATGAGAGCTTTGAAACCAATTGTTTCCCTGTTTCTAAAATGTAGAAAACACTGGAGCCTAAAAATCAACAATTTCAAGAAATATTTTTCAGATTGAGATTCCCTGGCTCACCTGCAACCCATGGCCTAGAAGTGAATGGCATTGCAACTTCTAGGAAATACTTTGACTTTCTGGGTGGAAGAGAACTGACCAAACTGTTTTTCTATTACTTGGTACTCATTAGCTGAATACTGCTGCCAAATGTTTGGACCTGTATTTTTCTAGGCACAAATAGTTGGTGAACTCTGTTTATGTAAAATTCAGAAATCCATGTAAATTTAACAATTTTCTGGATCTAGGCAAGATAACATAGAGTTATATAATTTTGTTTCTTGAATGTATCTTAGTTCAATAGTTCTATAGTTCTATAATGACTGTCTGGTCTATCATGAATAAATGTGAGACCTGAATCATGGGCAAGAGATATAATATGAATTATGTAAGATCACTTTTTTAAATAAAGCATGGGTAAGATAGACTCATAAACAAATATCCATTAGTAAAAGGTGGTAAGTGGATGTTATTCCAAGTGTTGTGTGAACATAAGCACCACACAGTTTAGAAATAGAAGGAGCTTAGCCATCGTTGTAAACTGAGTACACTGGAGTCGAGATCCTGAGTGACTGTCCTAAGATCAGAAAGTCAGTTTTAGGCAAAATGCATCTTTTTAACTTAAACTACTCATGTAATTTCTTCTTTATCTCTGCACTTTTCAGCACTAACACTGAATAAGATTTGTTCAATGAGTAAGTTAGATAAAAGGAGCTTGATTCTTGAGTGTTACTGGAGCTATATTCTCTGGGTTTGAATCAAGGCTCTGTCACTTACTGGTATGCAACCTTGGCAAGTTGTGTAACTCACTGGGATTCAGTGTCCTGGTCTGTAAGATGGAAAAAAGTTCATGCCCACCTCACAGGTTCACTGTAAAGATTAAATGAGTGACTTTTGCAAAGCACTGGTGATGGGCACATAGTAAGCACTTAATAAATATCATTTTCAATTATTATTATTTAAATTGTTTTAATAAACTTATAAGACAATATTATAACATATTTACCCTTATAATTCCTAATTTTTTTTTCTCTGTATATCACCTGATCTTTCTATAATCTGACTTTTATCTGCTCTGATCAGGACCCTGGCAATGTAGCTGCTGCTTCAAAGCAGAAAATTAAGCATGTGTAGAAGGAGATGCTAAAGACTGTAAATGGGAAACTGTATGAGGCCTCGCCATTCAGTTAGTTTCATTGGGTCAGTATGGATTTTGACACATTATCTTTCCAACCCCTTTAGTGAAATGCTCCATGATTATGCTTTTTAACAAATGAGATATCAATGCATGATCAAAGTTCCAGGTGGGTAGCTCTTCATTTGAATACTTTTATCAGCATCGTGTTGGAGACCTAGGTCATTGTTTATTACACAATTGTCTAGATTCCTCTGAATTAAACTTGATTGTCATAATAAGACACCTCAACTACGGATATGTCAAAAAGCTTCATATTTTTCTTTGAGTTTATAGTAGACCATTTATGAAACTTCTTCAAGGCAGCAGGCCAGATTGAGTCTCCTCAGAAAGTCCTCATCTTGTGGAAGCAAGTCTCTCACCCTCAAGGAAGGGTTTCAGAAAATTGAAGATTGACTCTCAAGCCATTATGGTTTCTGGGTAGAAGAGAACTGACCAAAGTGTTTTCCTATACTTAGTACTCATTAGCTGAATACTGCTGCCGAACAAAATAATAATAAAAATTTTTTTAATGTTTTTCAAAATTAGCAAACACAAACAACAAAATGTAATATATCGCATTTTGAGCAATGCTCATATAAATTTTTATTTTAATTTTTCTTATGTAAGCACATTCTAATTTTCTCTTGACCAGTTATTTTTCTATTATAGTCTACATTTCTCAGGGGAAATGTCAATAGTTCACCTAAATATAAGCTGTTATGGTTTCATTCTTTTTCTACTAAACAAGTTGGTAAAATTTTGAACACCATTCAAATTAAAATATTCTTTTATTTTCCTCGATCAAGCAACATTTTTACAGTCACATGAATGTTTTATTTCATTCCACTTTTTCCATGAAATTATTGAAAATTAATTTTAGAGACATTTTTTAATGTTTTTTGTAACTTCCATCTTCGGTTATTTTATAACTTACAAACATCTTTGGGAATATGTTTTGAAAAATAATAGTGTCGATGCTGGCAATAAAATGATTACTTTGTATTGCATACAAGTCAAATTACATGAATAACAATATTTCATAATATCCATAATTAAGTCAATTTTGGTGTTAAAATTTGTAAGGCCCAACCTTGGAATTATTTTAGACAGAAATATTTATAGTCGCTATTTTGGAAATGTAAAGAGTTCTCATTTTAAGATCTAGTAGCATATATCTAGTAGAGTATATAATGTATATATTTAGTATTGATAGCATTGTGCCTGATTTGAGAATACTATGTGTGTATTTTGTCCTCACTTAACAAATCTAAACTTTTCCGGGGGGGTGGGGGGGGTGGGGGGGTATATAGTTTGTCCCTAAGCACATGGTAGAAAGGTACACGTTCTAAAAGTACACTAAAAAATATATGTGCTTATCTTATCAGGGTCTCATAGTTTATACTTTGTGTTTACTTATAGAGCACATATTGTAAAAGCTGGTTTATCCATTATCTTATCATCTGAATATCTATTAGCTGACATTTCCGATGTCATATTTATATTTATATTATCCATTGATTAGTTCTAGAACTATCTGTTGAGCAGACTTACTAAACTTCTGGAGCTTTCAGTCCAATGAAGGAGTTAAGAATTATTTATGTGATGCGAAAACATCAAGTGCTTTTTGAATCAAAATTTAAGAATAATTATTTTCATTACAATTATAGTGTTGAATTTTATTGCATTTTAGCTTTTCACTTATTGCAATAAGGTTAGTTGAGAGTTACTATTAATATTAATTGAAAATTAAATATTAAAGTTAAATATTAATTGAATTAAATGCCCTGGATACATCCTTATGAAAGCCTATGAATTAGATGCTGTAATTCCCATTTTACAGATGGAGAAGCATTGATGTTCAACAGTCTCACAGTTTTTCGTATGCATTATTAATAATGCTAATTGCTAATACATTCATATTAGGAATCTATTACTCAAACTTTTCTCTTCAAAACTATTTTACTTTAAAAGTGTGTTTAAGGCATATATTAATTATATGGTTTAGTAGCGCTAATGTCTTAACTTTTTACATTTGAAAGGACTTAATTAAGCAAACTTAAAAGCATTGAAGCTACAGTAGTACAAGATGATAATCCTAGGAGCAGTGTATATGATGCCACTTAATTTGAATGACCAGTTTCTGTAATATTTAAGCTTTGTTGGACCTTCAGGAACAAAGGGATCAGTGACCTCTCCATGAAAAGAATGCTGTGGATAAGCTGATTAGTTGCTTATCAGCCCTGCTATTGTAGCTGTGCCAACCAGACATGTTCCCATTAGCTGGACATGATCTACAGTGGTAGTTATACTCAGGCAGGGGTGATAAAGATAAAATTATAACTTCGTATTCCAGGGATAACTTATCCTTTGTTCTTTCAAAATAGCCATTTTAAGACCACATATGAGGAAAACGTAATTCCCAAAAATGTTCCAGCTTATACAGCAGTACTTTTAATACTTTGTAACAGTGGATAGGCAAGATCTTATAAATATTAAACTTATTAAACTCTGTTAGTATGAGAAGAAAATTTTTCCAAAGAAATAAGAACAAGTTTTAAAAAATAATAAACCTCAGCATCACACTTGAATTCAGACTAATGATTAATGATAGTTTCATTTTGCCCGAAATGATTCCCAACTTAGATTTGGAAAATGGGTTGCAATAATTATAGACTAAATTTATAGCCAGAAAACAGCAATAATGTTGATAATACATCTTAACATTTATTGAACAGTTAGTATGTGCTAGATAGACATTGTGCTATATAAACTTTGCAGGAATTATTTCTTCTAATCTGTAGCCCTGTTAGATGCTCTGATTAGTTCCAATTTAGAGATGAGAAAATTGAAGTCTAGCTTCACAGTTTTGCTTCTATTCAGTTCTTGTTAGACATACAGGAGTGTGTGAGTGAGTGTGTGTGTGTGTGTGTGTGTGTGTGTGTGTGTCTAAGCATCAATAACATGGCAGAGTGTAGTGGAAAGAGCCAAACTTTGAGAGTCAAAAGAGTAAGCTAGACTCTAAGCCTCCTGAAGACTCTGTCTTCATTACTATTCTATGCCCAACACTTATCCTAAACACAATAAATATTTAATAAATCTTTCTGGAATGACTGAATAAATTAATGAATGGCTGCTAACTCCATATGATCTTGAAGAAATTGTTTAAACACTTTAGGCTCCACTTCTTTTTAATTCCTTTTCTATTTTGTATCTCCCTCTTTCCAAAAATGATTTCAGGCATACAACTACATACAACCTCTAAAATAAGGATAAATGTCAAAAGCTATGTACTTTAAAAAAAGAAGAAAAATAAACCCCAAATCAAGGATAAGAATAGCTGCTTCATTTGAGCATGGAATTTAGACTGAATGTTGCCACAGAAACGAAGCATCTGCTTGCAACCACCCCACCTACCAGCTC
The DNA here is from genome assembly GCF_000325575.1 of Pteropus alecto. Classification (NCBI taxonomy): domain Eukaryota; kingdom Metazoa; phylum Chordata; class Mammalia; order Chiroptera; family Pteropodidae; genus Pteropus; species Pteropus alecto. The sequence goes on along the minus strand of NW_006439192.1, from coordinate 20,447,023 downwards.
TTCTTGTGCCACATTTGGCCAGAGCAATCTGCTCCTGTAAGGAGTCTTGAAGAAAATAAAGAAAACCCAAAATATTAGCTTTGCCATCTGATTATTTTTAATCATTAAATTATTCCAGTTCTAGACAAACATTTAAGTCCATTTTAGAATCTACGGTCAAAAATCCAAACAACAGGAAAAAACCTGGGATAGGAAAAAAAGCTTCTTTCTTTAGTGAAATCTGAAATGCCCTGCTGAATGAAGGAATTAGAATAGCTTGAAAAGTAAGCAAGAGGTCTAAAGGGCAGATTTAAAAGATCAGAAAGAACCAAGTCACAGCCAACCACGAGTACCAACACAGCAGCACACAGTAGCCCTGCCCCTCTCTCATAGAATGGTTACTGGAACGAGAGATCCTGAGAGAAGGACTAAAAAAATGTTCTGCCACCATCACACAAACCCCGCTGAACATGATCACCAACTGCTCTAGGGAGGCTGTTTGCTTTGGGTTCCAACATAGCTGTTTGATAAGAAAAGAATCTGAGTGTAATGGTGAGAAAGGTAAATAATTAACCATGTTACTTGACAAACAGCAGTAATCTGAGAAATCAGGTTATGCCTAAAAAAAAGAAGCATTAACACCAGCAAGGCTCCATCCTGAATTTTTCTTAATCCTTTGGACATCAGCTTTTTCACTTTTACTGCAAAAGCCACTCCCTTTCTTAAGTTGGACTAGGTTGTGCTTCAGAGATCAAAAAGAGGCTTTTTCCAACACACTAAAGATCTTTTATTTCTTCAGTGTTTATGATGATGTTTGTTCAGCTGCTTCCTCCCATAACTATTTTAGGTTTGCAGACTCAAAATCAGATATTGGGTAATTCAAAAAGCTGTTCAGCAAAAATGTGCTTTATCACCTCATAGCCTCTCAAATTTGTTCTGTATTTCCTGCCTCTATATGGTTATGCTGTAGATTTATTAATTGGGCAATTTCCAATAGCTTACTGGATCATTCTCTAAACTGTGGTCTGAGAGCATCTAGATGGCCAATCAGAATGTGAATTGTCTCGCTATTTTTCTAAGCACTTTTTAACTCGCTGGATCTCGGTTAATAATAGTAACCCCGGAAATGTAAATAAGGAAAAATAGGGAAGAAGTGGTGAAAGAATATAACTTGACTTGAAAAATTACCAATATAAATGTATAATCAATTACAACTGTGCCTCTTAAAATTATATCATACACGGAGTTAGAATCCTTAGGGAAATTATAGTGGAAATTATTGAATTAAAAGGTATAGAATACAGGTCTGTTAGCTATACTTCCCATCTCCTTCTCAGTCCAATTTAGTAAAGTAATTTCAACTGAAGAAATAAATCTCAAAATCAAATTATTTATTTCGATCTACTTAGCAATACATCTTTGGTACCACTCAAAAAGCTGGGTGCGGAAATGAGTACATATGGATTGTACAGAGGAGAGGGATAGAGTTAATAATCAATCAAAAAATACCTTGTGATTTTCCTCTACCTTTTCATAAGTGGAATGTTCAACCTGCTTCAATTAACTTTCAAAGTCATCTCTTGGTTTA
>NW_006439192.1:20445127-20445413 GCF_000325575.1 Pteropus alecto | reverse complement strand
AATTTTCCATGTTCTGTTGGATATTCATGTGTGTGATCATCTTAATAATATTAAACTATCCCTAAACAAAATTAGAACTCATCAAGATTACAATAGTTGGAATGAGAAACAAAATTAAGTTTTACTCCAATCTATGTGGAGTCCTGCACTAGCATTCAGAAAATAAAAAATAAAAAAGCCAGTTGTATTATACAAGACTGAGACAAATGGCTTTAAGCAGAGCTTTATTTAGCAACCATATTACATTGTTCACAACATGGAGTTTAGAGTCTAGTATTTTAATATT
>NW_006439192.1:20436710-20445104 GCF_000325575.1 Pteropus alecto | reverse complement strand
GAAGACAATAATCTCATCCTTCTTTGCAGGGTTGAGAGAAAACTCAGAGCTATCTACACAGTTTAAGAGAGAAAAGAAGATTCAAAGGTTTTAAAAAACATTACAAATTGGGAACAAGTTTGGGGAACTAAACACATGCAGTTCAAAAATATGTGTATAGCATATATGGAGGATGGAGTAAATGTTCTGTTGTCCCATAGCACAGCAACAAGACCAATGGTAAAAGCTGGAAAAGCAGATTCTACTTACACAAGAAGTGCTCGACAACAGAGCAGGATGCTTGGGAACCTAGTGACCCCTTATCACTAGAGCTGGTTCATTCGGTAAAGGGTGAATAGCGTTTGTCAGGATTGCTAAGGAGAGCTCAACCACAAGGTAGCACTTAAATCAACTGATCTGCAAAGTTCTCTCTCATCTTGAGAATCTATCCTGTAATAAAAGAAATGGAAGTTGAAAGACAGTCAATGTGGAGACAAGAGATGTTTGATATGCAATTGATGTACTATGCAAATGTGTCTGCTTCTTGGGCCACGTAGGATCTGATCTTGCCATGACTGTGGGCAGACAATCATTCCATGCCTTCCTAAGATGCTCTTGAGGTTCAGCTATAATTTGGAGCTGAGCTACTATCAGGGCAGCTCTATCTTTTCCCCCCTTTGTTGTGTTGTTGAAGAGGAATGAAATGATTGTGCCCCTTACCGGAGGCCATTTCAAGCCCTAGATGAGGGTGGTGGTGATTTTAGTGGATGCTGCAATCCTTCATATCTCCCCTTCGGGACCAAGATGCTCACCCGCCCAGCCCCCAGGAGTGTGTACTACTGAAGGTTCACAACTAAGTCTCTCGCTAAGAATGTCTTCACCCAATGCTACGTCCCTTTCGTATAGTCGTCTGCATGCAGTGAGTGGATGCAGGGACACAAAGGCCCAGCCCCTTGTCTTCATTTGGGAGAACTTGGAAGTGTTACCTCAGTCTCATAGTGTCCTGTGTCCTCTTCACCTGAGTTCACCTTCTCTCTTTGTCCAATTTTCTCTGTCCCACTCCCTTTCAGATATTATAACCAAGGGCGCTCCCCAGTAAACCTCCTTCAGTAAATCCCCTTTTCATCATGTTTCAAAAGAACCAACCTAAGACCATATCAATAATGATAATGATGACGATGACTATGATGATGATGATGACAGCGATGGGGGATAAAGGCTAGTAGGAGCAGTGAATGTGGAAAACAAACTGCATTTCATTTGCATCGTCCTTTATACTAGCAACTGAAAAAAATTCATTTGATCTTCATTATAATTTGTGAGTGGGCAGGGGCCTGATCACTTCCAATCTACAAATCAGGGAACTGAGAAACATGAAGTCAGTGTTTTTCTCATGCTCACATAATCGGGGATAATTTTACAGTAAATATTATCTTCTGGTTCTCATTTTAATATTATTTCACCTAATTACAGTGCCTGGCACTGCACAGAACTCAGAAAAATATTGGTTGGGTAAGTCAGTGTGATTTTATTGGTCTTCATCCTTCTTTTTCCCTCACTGATTCTGAAAATCAGGGGGCGAAAAGGAAAAATAGTATGTTAATGTTCCTGATTTTGCAAAATAATTACAATTTCAAATATTCTGAATTTTCAATAAATTTGCTTATATTCACCACCTGACTTGACCAACTTTTGTTTGGAAAAAATGACTTGGGTATGAATAATGCACAGGACTAAGAAAAACAAAATATTCAAAAGAATGGGACTCAAGAAAGATTTCCATGACATGCTGACACACTGCTGTAGTCCAGGATTTATGTTTACCATGGACTGGTTTAACTTGAATAACAGGTATTAATGGTCAATGAGTGCACATACCTCAGCTTGATGAATATATCTAATGGGTCACTCTGACTAAAACATATATCCACTAAGTCCTAAACATAAAGAAAAACTTTAGAAAACTGCCCTCCCACCCCCAGTTCTAAAGGCATATGAGCTCTAAGAAATATTGTTATGATGTAAATGCCTTGATGTGACAAATGCATTTAAAAGAATTTGAGTCAACTTTGATAAAGTGTCACTAATTAAAATATTGCTGACTAAAGGGTTTCTCCCCAACTTTGATTTTCCTTGAATGAGGTTCTTGTTTGGCTTGTTAGCCTTGGACTGTAATGCTTTCAGCCTGGCTTGTTTAATTAACTGCAGAAAGACTCTCTGTGGTCACCCAGATGCCTCACTTTGTAGCAGTTTCAGGTGAAGATATTCTGTAGCAGAGAGAGGAAATCTTGAGTGAGCAAGGTCATTGCACTGAGAGAAAATCAAAACCACTATTTCTCTTTCTTCACAGTGGATCTAGTCCCAGTGTAAAGAACAGCTAGAAACAGAGATTGTTTCATTCATTTCAGGAGCAACTCCATAGTTTGATTTTCAAGTGGGGACTATTGCTGGTAAAATAATTTAGCATCTAAATTCTGATAAGGCTTTCTCCCTTTTTATGGTCTTGTGAAAAATGTAATACTTCATTCTAAAATGCAGAAAGTATAATAGATTGATCGAAATTATTTATCTAAGATAAATGGCCAAAAAAAAAAAAAACCACATTGGAAACGTCACCATTCCTTTAGAGTTGAGTTTCAGTAATCTGATTCAAACAGAGCCAACAGGAGTCTCTACATTTACAGGTGATTAATTAAAACAGTGCTTATGTAAGACATTTAGCATAGGAGAAAGAGCGTGTGATTCTCTGACCTTGGAAGTCATGATTTTTCAAAGTTTAATTTCTCCTCTGTCAAATAAAAATAATTCCTACTTGGCAGGTGTATTATGATTTAATATTTATAAAACTTGCAGCATAGTACCTGTCACATGGTGATCTGCTAAATAAATTACATTGACTATTAGTACACTATGCTTCGAAATCCTAAATGATTTTTAACACAGTAAAAAAAAAAAAAGAAAATGAACAAATAAAAAAATGTTCTTTATGTGCCTAAGGATTCTCTGCTGTTTCAGGCACCTCTGAAAGCTGCACTAAGTGCTTTTGATCACTGGTGGTCTGAAGCTGCTAAAAGTGATTGATCTATATATAACCAGAGAATGGTGTAAAATCTTGGGAGTCTGAATTAAGAAGCAATGCCTGCCCATTTAGAGATACAATGAAATAATACATGCTTCCTCTTAGAAATCGATAACTAAAGAGAACACAAAAGCCCACTCATGGATCTCAGAAACCACAGCTGGGCATCGAACTGCCTACTGCCCATATGGGGGGAGGACGTACACTGAAGTAAGTGTTTAGGTTTAGAGAATGTTGCTTTGGAAAATTCTTCTTGACAAAGCCATCGATCGATCTGGAGGAGAAGGGTCTTTTCAATATATCAAATGTATACCTTTTTGTTGTTGTTGCTTCAACTTAATCATGAGAGATTCAGTCTAAATCCAGTTACAGAAACTTCTAGTCAATTCAGTAGAGAAAAAAAATTCCAAGTCAACATTTCGTTTGATATTCTCTACAAATTTTCCGGGAATTCACTCATTCATGAACTCAGCGTGGTAGGGCTGTCTGTGCTTTAATTCTTTGCAGACCAAACTCTGGATAGAGAGCAAGTTTTTCTTTACAAAGAATGCTAACTGTAATGCCATATCTTCTATGGGTGAATTGTGTCCTCAAAAAGATGTATTGAAGTCTTAAATCCCAGAAACTGTGAATGTGACCTTATTTGAAAATAGGGCCCTTGCAGATGTAATCGAGTTAGAGATGAGGTCATAATGGATGAGGGTGGGCTCTAATCCAATGACTAGTATCGTTATAAAAAAATAAATTTGGACAGACACATAGAGGAAGATGGTTATGTGAAGATGGAGGCGGAGACTGGAATTATATTGCCACAAGCCAAGGTGCACCAAGAATTTCTGGCAAACACCGGAAGGTAGGAAGAGGCAAGCAAGGATCTCTCGGGAGGCTTCAGAGAGAGCATGACTCTGCCAACATTTTGATTTCAGACTTCCACCCTCCAGAGCTCTGAGACAGTGCATTTCTGTTGTTAGTCACTCAGTTTGTGGTGTGTTGTTATAGTAAATGAATACAGTAACCATTTTGATGTGAAAAATGAGGCTCATAAAGGTTAAACCAATTGTCAAGTTCATCTAACTAGCAAGAGTTACCCCCCACCTCATATATGATATAGGCCGTAGACTGTTCAGTTTAAGGTTATTCCCCTTCAGTAGCTGAGCAAATTTTTGAGATCCAATCTGCTCAATTCTCTACTTGGCTTTTATATCAAACCACAGACAAAACAGTCTGACTCATTCAATTAAAACTCTAATCCATAAATATATGACCCTGAAAAAGATCAAATAAAAATTACACATGCCTATATTCATTCTGTTTTCCTCTACTCTTACTATAGTTTATGACTAACACTTTTTTTTTCAATGTCATGTGAATTGAAAAAGTCTCATAAAACAGGTCCCCCATATTCTCACTGAAAATACCTTTATATTCATTGAAGCCACCCCTGGAGAACATATAAGTAAAACACAAATCTTTCTCTGATTTTTTTATAGTCAGTTTACTATAAAATATAGTCAGTTTATAGTCAGTTAACTACTTTCTTATAGAAAATATGTCAGTTCATTGAAGAATGTACAATTAGGAATTAAGTAAATTCATATAAAGCCCAATCAATTATTATTAAACATGGTTAATGTTTAGTGTAAAGCCTTACTGCTTTTCTTCCTTGACCATCCAAAATTTTACTTACAAAAATGTAATTGTGTTAACACACATTTTTATGGGTTTATTGTTGTCACTGTTTATTTAAATATAATATGAATATCTAGGTTGAAAAGTCAAATAGGATTTTTACTTCTGGCCTTCTTAAAGCTTTCAAAATGCTCAAGAACACTGGGAAACTCTAAGAGAGGAACATGGTTTGCAGGATTTCTGTGTATATGTGTGCATTTTTTAATTTTTAAATACATAATTACTTTTAAACATGGAGTGTCTCCCATGGTGTGGAGGTCTTATAATCTGTTTTAAGCAGTTTCCTGTTACAGAAATCAAGTAATCATTATCTTAATGTACTCCTTTCACATTTTGTAAAATTCCCATCCAATTTCTGAAAGAAAATATCCTAGTTCAATGATTCTAAGTTGCACACTTTCTACAATTTAACATCCCAAGAAATGATATGTTTCCCAGCCAGGTAGCAATTGTAACACCCTTGTCACCGAATGCAAGAAAATACTGAAAAAGAAATCATACAAAGAATACAGAAGCCCAGGCTTGTAGAAATGGAGCATGATCTGGGACTCTATTTTTAACACTTTTCTAAGTGATTCTTGATACATGCCAAACTTCGAAGACTACAGATGATGATATTGGGTGGGGGAGAGGTAGAGGGTGAATACCAATGACCCTGAATTTTAATGTCATTCAGAAGCATTGAATACTGAATGTGAAGAATTTTCTTTGTTTATTTCTTTTTTTGTATGCACAGAGTGATAGATGATAAAATTTAAATAAATGTACTTAAAAGAGCCCTTTCAACAAATAATAAAAATTCTAACTTAGAACTTTGTGTCAGAATTTCTTTGGCAAGATTTTTTTTTTTGGCGGAACGTAAAATATTGGTATGTCTTGTGATTTATAGGTCCTTCATTTTGTTGGCACTTCTTTTGCCACCTAATGTTGCCACCTTACATAAACAAGGTATTCAACAAATGTCTGATAATCGTAATAAAAGCAATCAAAACATAAAGCCCTATGAAAATATATTTCCATTAAAATATATTTTGCCTAAGTTAATGTGTCCCAGAGCTTTCTACCCAAAACATAAACATGGTCTCGTTTTTGATCTTTGAAAAGCCTGTGGTGGATTCCTATTTCCTGAAAGATGAAGTCCAAAGTCCTTACTTAACGTGCAGAACAAGGTATTTCATAATCTGTCACATGTCCTCCTTTTCAATCTATTTCCGCTCATGCCTGCTCCAGCCTCTGCTTCAGCTACATTCAACTCCTCGGTTCCCTGAACTTGTCTCGGTCCCCATGTCTCTGTGCTGTCACAAGTGCTGCTTCCTCAGCCTGGAAATCCTGTCCCTGATTTCCCAGACTGGTGAACCCCTGCCTCCTCATCCTTTTGCCCCAGCTCACAAAGCTCCAAAACTAGACGTTTTTCTCCTATCGCTTCCTGTGTATAATTGAACTAAAAAGAAATTCACATTTAACATAACTACTTCTTCACTTGTATTTTTCCCCACCCAGAATGTGAGCTGTAGTTTTGTCATTTGACACCGGATGAGGTTCTTGGCAGGTTGTATATGTTAAAGGAATGTTTGTTTGATTGAATTGAGGATGGCCATGGAGGAAGATACATTGCAACTTCCCCAGCCTGCTTATTCACTCATTTGTTCATTCATTATATCTGTATCTGCATGCGAGGTGCTATGCTAAGCAATGGAAATATAGGTGAAAAACAGACAGAAATGATTCCTGCTCTCATAAAGTTTATAGTCCAGCAAGACAGACAGAGTTTAAATAAATAAGTGCTCACATAAATATAACTATGCAGTGTCTATAGTCTGGATGTAACTGGGCATCCCTTGGCCCTGTCACTGAGTAGTGTCACTTTCAAAGTCCAGCTGTAGAAGCCTTGAAGAAGAAGGTGACCTGCTCCTGACATGAGTCATGACTGATGACCCCTGGCTGACATATGGATCCATTTCTCCCTCAATAATAGAATGCTGATTTCTCTGGGGCCACAATGTGTACAGCTGAAAGATGGCGTTTTCAAGCTTCAGCTGTCGCTAGGAATGGGCGACGGGATAGCAACAGAAGTGGAGTTGTGGGAAAGCTCTTTGCAAGAAGCCAACTTATAATGTTATATGTCAATTATATCTCAATTTTTTTTAAAAAAAAAAGCCAACTTAAGTGAAAAATGTGACCCTTTGCCTTTGTTCCCTTCTTCTTGCCTGGAACATGGACATGATGGCTGGAGTACAAGCAGTCATTCCGTACTATGAGGATGTCTTGAGACAAGAAGCCATTTTCTAAAGATGACAGAACAGAAAGAAGGAGCTGAAATCTTGATGTCCATGGGGCCAATTTTCTACTACCACTGAACTCCTTGTCTTACGCTTCTTAAAGTGAGAAAAAGATATACTTCTCTGTCTTGTTTAAGTACTGTGATTTGGGTTTTCTTGTATGTGCAGCCAATCCTAGTCCTAATGGTATTGTGATAAGAGTATTTATCATGTCTTACCAAAAATTGACAGTGATTTGAGGTTGATTTTACAATTGTTGAGTTTAAAACTTTTCATATATTATCTTATTTGATCTTCATAAAAAATCATGTTAGGAAATCAGGGGACATATTCATTCCACCCAATTTATGAAAGAAAATCCACCCAGCCTCCTCACATATCTTAGTCTTCGCTCGTATTATTCCATTGGTTAATAGACTTTTTTCTATGTCTTTCCCTTATCAAGTCCTCCATATCCTTCAAGATATACTTTAGGTATCGGCTCTTAGAATAGTTTTATTTTTTAAAATCCATCCTCATGCCTATAGTAAATTTGGTTGTGAAAAGATTTTGTTCTGCTAATTTAAACCCACAAGGACTATTTACAGTTAATCTTCTTCCTTTGATGTAGAAAATAACCAAAAAGAATAACATTCTCCCTAGTTATCAGTTCAGGGTAACTAGCTGGCAATTATGACCTCTAAGTCTTACTTTTGAAAACATAGGAAATGAATTTTGATTTCAACAGACTTGGTAAAATAATTACCATTCTCGATTATAGTCCTAATGTGATAAAATGGAGCTCCCATCTAATATTCCACAAGGGCACATAGTTTATTTTCCCTAGCTTCATATGCTGTCACTAGTAGGTCTTTACGTGAGTATTTACTATGTTCAGTGTTTTATTTGTTTGATTTTTGTTTTTTGTTTTGGTTTTTGGTTTTTCATCCATTTTTCTCATTTGATATCAGACAACTGTACCCTAAAGCATGCACCACATCATATGTTATTTAGACCTTTTTATATTATTTATTCATTTTGATGAGTAAATCTCATTGAACTAATCAGAAGTATTTCTAAAGGACAATGGCTGACCTGTCTAATTTCTCTTTCTCTGAGATTTGAGCATTTGGCTGCTGAGAGCTTTGGCATTTGCCTCTTCAGAGTTCCCAGAGGCTGCCAAGTTTCACCTTGTGTCTCATAATTTGTTTCAGTGGCTCAGGTGAAACCAGCAACATTTGTTTTAAAACGCTTCTTGCCAGGCATTGTTTGCTGAGGCTGATGTGTTTCATTACTAATTCAATAACACAGTGACCACAGAACCTGAAGGTTTTACTGTGGGAGGCGAGCATTTGTGACACAGCGCCTGGAGGCACCTGGAGTCACTCT
>NW_006439192.1:20434784-20436694 GCF_000325575.1 Pteropus alecto | reverse complement strand
CCATAGGAAACAATGGTTAAGTGGGAAAGGTCACTTGAGATACACTCAGTTTGGTCAGAGTGCCTCAAAGGGAACAAAGCACGGCCCCTTATAGGCAAGTGAAAGCAACCAGGCTTCTCTTTCCAGCTTGCCTTTTAAGCTTATCATTATGAAGTATAAACAATCAAATTCCTTGCAAGCAAGTGCAGCTTTCTTCTGTATTGCTCGCAGACTTTCTCACACCGTAGGCGTAATAAAAGCCCAGTATGCTTTCCTTAAACAGGGAGCAAGCAAGATGTATTTGTGTTTGGGGTTACGAGGCCTGGAGGGATGGGGCGGATGGTTGATTGTACACTAATACTACAATTTCCCCGTACCTAGTACAGACACACATTAATGCACATTTTTAAATAAGTTGTTCTCACGAGCTACTGCAATTATGGGCATTGACAAGTCCAGAGTTCGATAAACCTGAAATATTTAAAACAATATTGTTATTATTAGCCAGGCAAGACCAGGATCTCTAGATTAGGCCAGACCAAGTTTTCTTCCTGTACCTCTTACCACATTCCTCCTATTCCTCTTAATCTAGAGAGGCTACAGAACTTCTAGTGGGTTCCGGTAACTACCAATTGTATTTTCTCCTATGGTACACATATGGTATTTTTGTGTTAATAGATTGCACTTTATATTCAGTTTTTAAAAACAGTTTTATGTTGCTGACATTTATATTCTTATCATTTGCCCTTTGGTAAGGTTTGTTCTGTAATCATTTTCCTATTTTTAATTGATTCAATAAGTGGATTTCCATAAAGGTGTCACACTGCAGGGTTTGTTATGGGTCCGGGTACCACTGATTTATCAAGGTCATTCTGGACATTTACCAGGGTCAGACTACCTGAGAGGCTATGAAGGCATCCAATTAATAGCTTGTGGGTCAGTCTGCATCCTGGCATATATTTCTGAAAGGATGGAATCTTAGAAATAAATCCAATTTGCTGAGATATTCCAATCTTCTTTCTAATCCTGTCCAAGGCAGTTTTCACACTTCCCATCTTGGTCCCATTTAACAGCACATCGTTCATGTCATTGCTTAATATAACTAATTATTATAGATTTAGGAACAACCTTTGGTGTACTCTACTTGTTCTTAGGAATTAGAAAATTCAGTCTAATCTTTATAACAGTCTGTGCTACCCCATTAAGCAAACTATGCTCAAAATTCAAAATTTGTCCTTTAAGTCATACAAAGAGCTTCTTTGTTACACCAGGGACCGGATCCCTTGGCAGATTGTCACCCAGCTATGGAAGCTGTAGGGAACGGTGTGATTACAGGAGAACACGCTTCAGGCAACAGCGAACTCGTTGAATTTTTTCAACAGTGAAAGAACTAGATTAAGAAGGATTTCAACATGAGAATCAAAGGATAACTGGCTTAATATCAGGATACAGGAAAGCAAAAAATATAGGGAAACACTAACTTCTTTCAAGAAAATATAAAATGTTTTCAGTACTCTCTACTAAAGTAGTCTCTTAATAATATTAGTAATAATAGCAATAATAATCACCTTAATTCATCCATAACTTATCAACTTAAGTTTTAACTTTGATAAACATCAAAGTAATTTTCATCAAGCAATTTTGCCATAAATCTGTATTTGCTCTGAACACTGTATTTTATTTTCACTTTATTTCCTTTTTCTAACTTTTCATCTTGAAAGCAAAAAACTTCAAACTTAAAGTGGAAAGAATAGTAAAATAAACTGAAATATCCTTCAATGAAGATTCACCGGGTGTTAGAATTTTGCCACATTTGTGCTAGCCCTCAATAGATGATAGATGAAAGATACATAGATAGATGATAGATGATAAATAAATTATACCATACTCACATACAATACAAATATATTACTATACCTTATTGTTACTGC
>NW_006439192.1:20369892-20433800 GCF_000325575.1 Pteropus alecto | reverse complement strand
TTTTTTTCTTTAAATTATTTTTATAGTCTTGGCATCTGTTTTCTTGCCATTCTGCTTGAGTGTCCTTGGCTTTCCTGTCTTCTAGATAGGGCATTTGATTCTCTTCTTTATTCACTTTGTTTATTCCTTTGTTTATTCTATTTAATATATTTCTCTTCTCAGATAATGTGTTGTCCATTTCAGACTGGTTCCCTTTTATAATTTCCATTTCCATTTTTATGTTTTTTTTATCTCTTTGTTGAAGTTCTCACTGAATTTATCTACACTTTCCAAAAGTTCATTGAGCATCTTTATAACCAGTGTTTTGAACTCTGCATCTGCTAGATTACTTAACTCCATTATATCTGGATCTCTGTTCTGTTCTCTCAAATGGCTTCCGCTTTTTTGTCTTTCCATTTTGGCTGCCTTGCCTGTTTCTATGTACTAAGCAAAGCTCCTGAGTCTCTCAGTCTTATTAGTGTGGATATGTGAAGTAGGTGTCCAGAGGCACAGTCCTTAACAGGGGTTCAGCTGCAGGCCAAACTTAACCTAAGCCTCTACACCTCCGGGGCCACCTGTTAAGATTAAGCAAGCAATCCACAGATGCTGTGCTTATAGTTGCTTCAAAAGGCCACACCAGAAACCAAGGCCAGCTGCGTCCAGTGTGAGTCTAGGCGCTGCTCAGCAAGGAGCACCTGACTTGCTGAGGATATACCTTGATGCGGCTCAGGTGGGGCTGCAAGTTGGGGAGACGGGGTTTCAGGGAATCCTCTGGGCAGAGCAACCTGTTATCCGGTTTGATGACCTCATAGCTATGGCAGTGCCCCCTACGCACAGCCAAATCTGCACTGGTGCTCAGAGAGAGCAAGCAAAAATCCGCTCATAGATGCAACCCCTTTAAGAGGCTTCTGCCGCTGCCACAGCCTCGGTTTCACTCAGCCACTCGAGACCAGGCAGCCCCATGTCCTCACCCTGAAGGACATGCACTTTTAATACCACAATATAGTTATCAAATTATGAAAATTTAAAATGCAAACAGGACACTGTTATCCAACATATAGTCCTTATTCAGATTTACTAATTATCTCAATGGTATACTTTAAAGAATTTTCTGATCCATTATCCAACCCAGGATCACGTATTACATTCAGTTTATCTCTTTAGTCTCCTTTAATCAGTACCAGTTCCTCGGCCTTTCTTTTTTTTCCATGCTATTTGCTATTTTAAATATGAAAGTAATATTCATTTTGCAAGGTACTTTTGCGAACAATGTTTTTTTGTGATGTGACTTATATGACCTTAAGTTTGGTTTAGAAAATCATTCTTCTGTTATGGTGATAGTATATACTTTCATACTAAAAAGAATTTCTGATTGGTGATATTTACCCACATTCTGGATAATAATAACCAGGACAATTGGCAGTATGAATTATTGGTTTCTCTTATATGTCAGTGAATGTTTTATTAACTTTCAATCATGTAACAAATTTAATTGTTATTTTTAAATATATAAAAATTTTGAAAATACTTTTCATGACCATTTTGCTTAAAATTCCACAGTAAGACAACAACGTCAATCGAGAAAACAGGCAAAAAGCTATGCACAGGAAACCTATAGAAGCAATAAGCCAAAAGATCATTGAACATAAAGAGATGTTCAATTTCTTTGGTAATTAGAGAAATGCAAATCAAGACAATAACGAGCTATTACTTTGTACCTATTGTATTGGCAAAAATTTGAAAACAATATGATATCAAGTATCTCTACCATAGCTGCTGGGACCAAGGGTGGGAACCTGACATAGGGCAGTCCAGGGACAAAGTTGCTGGCACCTTATGAGATATCTCATGTGGCTCAGAAAGATGAGATGAAAAAACATTATATTTGTTTCTTGGGAATCTATATTTAGTCATTTTTTAAAAATTATCAAATTAGGAGGGAAAATAAGAGTCACGAGATAGAGCAGAGCTGGAGGGCCTCAGTCACAATGATGGGCCATGGCAGCCAGAGTTATGGGGGCAAGGGATAGGTGAAGAAGCCACAGAACATGGAAATAACAGAGCCCCGTCACAGAGCGATCTGTAACAATTAATAGAGATGCCATGAGGGATACATGGGAACAAAGCAATTAGTCTCAGTTCCTGCTAGCTTCCCAGTTCTTAGTTCTGTGCAGCTTGAGTGCTTTCCAGTTTTCTTTTTTCAGAGAGTAGTAGTCGGGAGCGTAGTAAGGCAAGAAGATACAAGATAAAAGAAGGCTTCCAAAATTCCAAAGGAAAATGACTTCAAAGATTCTTATACCTAGCCAAACAATCAATTAAGTATGAGGGTAGAGTAAAGATATTTTCAGACATACAATGAAAAGCCACTCAAAAACACATGAACTTAGAATGTTTCTTGATAACTTTTTTAAGATGCCAACATTTAATCAAAATCACACAAATTCTTCTGAAGTTTTAATGGTGACAAATACGTGATATTGAAAAGGTGAATTGAAACACAGACTTCGCACTATCCAGTCACGCAGTACCTCATTTAAAATATACTGAGAAATTAGAATATTACAAGCATAGAAGACAAATAACACATGGATCAGGTTGGCTTGCAGGGGGTTGACAGAGCAGTATGGGAGTAAGACATGAAAGGAAAACCACTAATAAGTCAACAAGGCATGACATGTATTGTAATAGTAGAGCTAGATCCCAGATACAAGGGAAGCATAGAAGAGGACCCTGCACACTCTGCCTGGGAGTGTCAATAGTGAGGTAGTCTTTTCTGAGCAAGGTGCTAAAAGATAAAGTAGGAGGCAGATTGAAATGCAGGTAAAAGGTGCTGGTGGGGATGGGGTCTGGTCGATAAGCTTTTAGGTAGCAGAAATATCTGAAAGGCAAGAAGTAAGAAATAGGTGTTTTCAAGTGGCTTTTCATTGTATGTCTGAAACATGGAAATTGAAGACTAAAATACGAGGCTGAAGTCAGGGGCAAGTTCAAGAGTAGCAAACTCAAAATAACGAAAGGGAAGGTATCTTAAATAAGATCAAGCAAGCAGGCTTAAAATAATATGAAGCGGTAAGGAGCAGACAAGCAGAAAGGCACAGCCAACTTTCTTCAGTAGATATGCTAACCCTGAGCTGACTGGAACCTACCAAATGGAAATCTGGTTGGAGAGGGGAGGGAAATGGGATTCTTCTGCATATTAAAGCTGGGAAGTTACTACTGAAGACAGCAGTGCTAACATGGGTAGGGAAATGCAATACTTACAAAATACTAAATCAATGACTACTAGCAAATGAAGCATCCGTGTTCCTAGGTCCAAAATGTTAACACAACTGTTTCAAACAGTTTGCTAGAAACAAAAATAAACGGACAGTGTCTTGGAAATATGTCAAATAGAATATTACTGATGACACAGTATTTAAAAAAAGGCTGGGGAAAGTTTAAATGGTTCATGGTGTTAATCATGGGAAATTCCCTGAAGAGGCGAGATTTTAAGGAAGGGTGGGATGTGATCCATCTTACTGAGAAAGTAAAATTATTCCTGCTCAGAAGTAATGTTTGAAGCAAAGGACTTTTAATTTGATGTAGATTTTTAAAGTATTTTTAAATTACAAATAAATTATAATGGAGTTAAAGAACAATTTTCGCCAATAGGAAACAATAGGAACTTTAAAAATTCTATTTTAAATTGTGTAATACAAAAAATGTATTAAAATAGATAAATGGAATCCATATGTAACATCTTATTAAAATATCCTAATTTGGTTATTTTATTCACATATAATGAGTCACAGTGCTTTGTTTCTGTTAAGTGGCTAGAAGATTATCATTTAAAAACAAAAAGTATTACTACCCAAATTTACCAATCTCCTTTAGGCTCATTCTATGACGTGAAGGTGGAATGTGTTTTGACAATGGTTCCTTCCGATTAGTGTCTCTACAGTGATTTGCATGTTATTAACCTGGATACACCCGAATCTATCTATTGAGAAGGGCTTCTCTTTCTCAATTTCACATGTAGCGCTGGCTCATATAACAAAACTTCTTCCTGAAAGCTGAAAACTCAGAGCACTTGTACTATCGGTGAAATATTTAGAAAGGTAACAGAAGCTGCCCTCCTCAAAAAGTGATGAGTTTGATGAAAAGAAATTAACAAGCTGTGTCCGTGCGCTGCACATGACCAGCCATGCTTGCTGTCTACGGCTGTCTGTTGGTTGTTGCTATGACTACGAAAAGCCAATGGAACCCAATGAGCTGTCTGCAGCAGTGCTGAGAGGACCAGCCATTTTACTTATGGAAAACAGTGTGGCATATTCTGCAGAGCTTTACCCTGGAAGAAGCATTTTTTAAAAAATCTGTTCAAAGAAGAGAGGAGTGAAGGGCATGTTAGTATACAATTATTACAGCCAAGTATGCGCGCAAGCTGCCATTTGGACAGGCTGTTGACTGCTGCTCCTATTAGCTGATTTGAGAAAGTGGAATGCAGTGTGATAATGCTGCATATCTGCTTATCAGACAGCAGAAAAGGTTTTTGTCTTGGGAAGGCAAGCCTTCCCTGCAATATTATCTCAGAGCTCTCTAGCTACTTACCCTGAAAACTAGTGACTCAAAAGAAGAGTGTTACCATTTTTAAACACGGGTCCTGTGCGTGGCTGTTGCACATGAGCGGTAGGTCTGAAGAAGCAGGTGTGTGCTCTTATGGGCACTGGACTGTAACCCAGGCGGACGCTCTCAGGTTTACCTGCTTCCTGTTAACAGATTGTTGGCTCACAGAGCATCTGCCTGCACGCTGAGGCCGCGGCTCAGAAGGAGGTCCCACTTGACTGACAGAGGTAAGCTTTTTTTTTTTTTTACCTTTTCAAAAGCACAGCATAACAATACCTCGGAGCAAAACTTAACCTAAAACATTTATATTCGTCATGTTATCTGATTTAGCAAGAGAGTACAGAGCCACACATACCCTCACACACTTACTTCCACAAAATAGAGTACGATACATATAGAGTTGTTGCAGTGTGTTTAGGTTCTAGAAATCTTATGGTTGAAAACAATTACTAATATGCTTTGAGGTTTAATATAAATATTTACTGTTTTTACATACCATGATGGTTTGCCATTCTGGATTGTCTTCATAACCAACAACCTTTCTCCCTTACAAACAATGGATTATTTTATTAATTGCACTTTGACATATGTTAAAAGAACTTCATGGAAAATCAGTGGCTTGAAAATTATGAAGCATTTATTTTTAACCCTCATAATAATTGATGTATCTTAACTCTTAACACACCTATGTATAAATTTAAATTAAGGAATTTTGTTCCCTATGTAGATCATAACAGCCAGTGGGTTTTGCACTTGCTTCTTCTGAGCTCAGAGTCCTGGTGTGCTGTTCAGAAGTAGTTGCAAAGCAAAGTGTCGGTATTCGAAGCAGCTCACACATCCTTTCTGAGTATCATGCATGCCACACTAGCCCAGAGCACAACACCCCCATTGTGCTCCCCCGACTCAGAATCCAAGGAAAGAAAGGAAGTGAAATCTCCACACTGAGTTTGAGCCCAACTACAGTATGTGGTCGTAAAACTTCTCTTATTGCACAATTTTTCTCATAAGCAGATAGGTTTCAGAGATAGAGAGTGAAACCAAAAACACCACACACCTCCTACAAATGTAGTACACTAATATTTGCAGTGGATGTTTGCTGTCAATTGCTACGTGATAATAGCACAGACTTTGCACTGCAGTAGGAATTGCCCCTTAGTGAGTATTCCTTTGATTTATAGTCTCTCAGGAACAAAGCTGTTACTATGGATTGAAATTGGTCAGTCAAATTAAAGTCTTTGGTAAGGAAATGACCAAATAATGATGAAATGCTTTTTCAGCAGCATTTCAGCTTTACCTAAATCAATCCTATCGTTGGTCCACCAGGAAAAACAGCTCATTTACATTGTTATTGAAAAAGTCTAAGGAAAAATATTTGTTGAAAATGTTGAGGAAAAACCTCTACTAAAGATTGATTCTACCGTGAAATAAATAGTAAATCCAAGGTTTACTTCTAAGAAATGTATTTTTATTTGCAACCTTTTTTCCCAAAATATGAGTGACATGTGAGTCATCTTTTAATTTTAAGTATAATAATATAATTTTTATTGTTATATATGAGCATGTATCACCTGATATGTCAATATACTCTCAGAGAAGAGAATTTAAAGCATAGGGAGAATATTTTTCAAAACTTCTGTTTAAAGTCACCAATATTCAACATATAAAAATGCAGACCAAGTAATCTCAGAGAATAATGTTCAAACGTTTAAAGATGAGAATAGGAATATGCCTATTTGTGTGTGAGAGACAGTGGAAAAGACAAAAGATTAAGTGATGGCATTGTATTTCACTTACGTTTAACTTCGAAAGAAACAAAAAGA
Organism: Pteropus alecto; assembly: GCF_000325575.1. Classification (NCBI taxonomy): domain Eukaryota; kingdom Metazoa; phylum Chordata; class Mammalia; order Chiroptera; family Pteropodidae; genus Pteropus; species Pteropus alecto. The sequence continues at coordinate 20,427,402 of NW_006439192.1, read as the reverse complement.
AAGAAAGAAAGAAAGAAAGAAAGAAAGAAAGAAAGAAAGAAAGAAATAAAAGAAAGAAGAAAAGGGAGGGAAGGAGGGAAGGAGGGAAGAAGGGAAGGAGGGAAGGAGGGAAGGAGGGAAGGAGGGAAGGAGGGAAGGAGGGAAGGAAGGAAGGAAGGAAGGAAGGAAGGAAGGGAAGGAAGGAAGGAAGGAAAGAAAAGCAAGCTAAATGAACAGACTTAGTTTTGAGTAAATAAAAAATATCAGCCAAGGAAATGATTCTGTTATAGTGGACTGACAGTAAAAGTTTCTTTCCAATTTAATTCCCCTCAGAGCGAAAAGGAGTTCTCAGAATTAATACAGTGTAAAGGCCTGCAGCAAGAAAACAATTTTGTATTAGTTTTTCTTGGAAAAAACAAGCTGAAGAAATACCTAAGGCGCACCTACCTACCTGTCCTGTTTCCTTTGTGGTAGCACCATGTGTGACAGGAGCCTCAGCCCAAGAGTGACACACAAACTTTACACGTTATTTTTTTCTACATTAATACCCTTTAAGGTGATATGCTGTGAAAGGTTATCATTTTAAGTCCACTTGAGCACAACACATCAGCATAGTTGTTAATTCAACAACTTTGAGAATCGGATGCAGAGAGATAATCTGTAAATTTCAGGACTTTGCACCTTGGCTTTTGTCTATTTATGTACCCTTATTTTCTGCCACTTTCCAACTCACCTGCTAGAAATATCAAATATATTTCTAATTTCCCAAACGCACCATACCAAACTTGTGCAAAGCCTCCCTATGACTTTTTCTCTAAATCTTCCTCATAGCGGCAGCCACCTGTCATGCATCCTTCACAATCCAGCTAGGACATCTTCCCAGACACTTCCTCACCTTTTCCTGCAGCTATATCTGAATCTTAAGTCTATAATTCTGTCCACTGTACCATATTGCCTTTGTCTCTGCTCACAGGCTTCCAGAGTTTTATTGACCTTTGTGTGTACTTTGTCCAGTGTCTAGAACTTGGCATTCAGACCTTGTACTGGTAACCTCGGACTTCACTATTTTCTTACTAGTTACTGTAAACATAGGCTTGATCTTGGAATAGAAGCCCTGTTATCTATTATGCTGCTTTTCATCAGAGAAACTCAAACATTTAAAGCAGCAATGAAGCTTACATTTTCCTGATGTTAAAATACAGTTTCAGGGTCACAATTTGATAAAAGCTATGAATGTCTTATAATATATCAGAATTCTCTGAGGGAAAATTTTGCAACATATATGTTTTGAACAAAACAGCTCGAAAGCTTTAGTGTCTAGAAGAAGCTGTTTTTCTATTTACAGCTATTATAAAATTTGCAGAAAAAAATATAGTAAGTATCTCTTTTAGAAATTTTCTCTAAAATTAGACCATTTAAAATTATTGTTAAATTGATGATAATTAATAGCTGATTATAACAAAAATACTTATGAAATTCTTTTTCATGCTGAAGCCAGAAGAAAATAGAGCTTATGAACTAGTGAGACCAATAATTGAAATAATATCTACAATCACAGAACTTTTTAAAGTTTTCCTAAATAAACCTGAAAGGTTCCTGGTAACCACTAGTTACATTATACTTCCCTACAACTTGGGTTTCTGTTAGTAACTCTCTTGATACAGACATACTTTTAGTTATAGAGATTTCCTGCCCTTTTTCTGTATTAGGTGGAATGAAAATTATTTCTTAAAATACACCTAAATTTTTATAGCCTTTCTATGGAAAAATTGCCACAATGCTATAATCAAACATAACGATGATCAGGAATTTTATTAAGATGGAATAAATATATAATCCCTTGTCTCCAAGATAATCATGTTGAAAGCAAAAGTTGTAATTGATATTATATGATTGTTTCATACACAAAATAACAAAGATTAGGAATATTTTTTCTTTTTTTTAATTAATTTTTATTATGGTAATATTGGTTAATAAAATCCAGTAAATTTCATGTGTACAATTTAATAGTTAAACATATATATACACATATATATGTGTATATATATATACACATGTACACACATATACCTATGTATATGTATATATATATTGCATTGTGTAGGAAGTTTAAAATATTCAATATTTGAAATTAAAAAGCAAAATATTTAGGAAATTACTTAAATTCATATTTCTAGACATTTTCACATTATGTCCCAGCATTGAATTGTATAATGAAAAAGAGATAAATAGCAACTCTCAATTGTCATGCTGTTCTTTAAAGGTTTATTATGGCTATCTTCCAGCTGATTTTAATGTATGGCATGTTAATTAACTAAAGTTGAAATTGGTTCTATACATCTTAAAGACTAATCATGTTTAATCAATTATTTTAAATTGTATATAGCAATTAGATTTCAGGAAACATGATTTCATAGTATTTCTGTATCATTTTAAATATTTTACATTTTAGATAAGTTATAATATTTTGAAGACCTAAATTATGTGTAACTATATTTGATATTCAAATGAAATGAGTGCACTCATTGCATTTTATAAGGAAGTATTATAATATATGACTATATTAGATAATTTCATAAAAGTTCCTCAAACTTATAAGTTAATTAGAATATGTCCATTAAATTCTAAACTATCACTGCAAAAAATTATATGGAGACTTTCAAAACCTTTTTATCTACATCATATCAGAAAAAGGTTAAGACATATGCATTTAGCTATAAGGAAACATTTATATAACTATTGAGTTCTAACTATTGTCAAATAAGAACTCTCCTTACAGCTTAAGCTCAATTAAGATGATCTTATTTGAATAAATGACAGCAAATCCTCAAAGGCAGATTTTTATTTTGAGTTTTGGTGGCATGACATAGCTATATAGAACTATATTACACTTTACTGTCCCTTAGTCATCATAACAGAAATCTACTATTTACCAACTAGGAATTTTAGGCAAAAAGACAGTGATGCATAGGTCCAACATTAATTCTGCACTTTTAAAAGACAATATTTGAGCAAAAAGTCTAGAAAACTTTCACTTTTCCTAGATTTAACCAAAGATCTTCGAAGAAAACTTTTCTACCTCAAAAAAATAAAATAAAATCTAGCAATATTCTTATTACATTTCCTAATTTATTTTTATATCCATATTTTAATTTAAAGAAAAATGTATTGTTAATGTAGAACATTATTTGAAAATTTCAGTGATAATGGAAGTTTTTTATTTGTACTGTTGCTTATTTTTTTAATTTTTGATTTTTTAATTTAATCTGGATAATCAATTTCTCTAACTTTCCTGTGAGATATTTTCTCAATAGCTGGTGTAAATTGCATATCAAACATACTTTCTTATAATGAATCATATCTGCTGCTTTAAGTAGGAGTTAGTCCAATCAATGTAGAAATAATTCTTTTTAGATTCCTTTACCTAGTAAATTTTTTCAGGAATGACTGAATGTGAGGGGCAGTAAGTTTTTTTAAAGAGCAGAAAATAGATATGCAAATGAGACATTCTAAAGGATGTTGGCCATGTTGGAGAAAATGTATTAGTATAAATGTTTATTCTGTTTTTTTCTAAAATGTAGAAGTCCTTTTATCTACTTCTCAGGGGGTAGTTAGCTTCTTCAAAGCCATTTGGTCCTCTATGAAAGTGACCAGGTATAGAGACAGTAGCCCTATTGATAAAAGAAATATGCTTAGGCTTCTGACTGTGGGGAATCATCCTTCACCTTTTGACAAGTCAGCTACTTCTGCCTCTTTGAATAGTACTAATGTCAGACCTGAATGCTTTATAAGATCTTCCTACACTTTACACTATTAACCAAAAAAGTTTAAAAAAGCAGCACTTGTTTGCTTAAAAGTGAGCTATTTTGTGCATTATCAAGATGCCTTCACACCTAATGATTTCAATTCTCTGTGCTAAGGTTAACAAAGCAAAGAGATTAGATAACAACTTCAGCAATTCTTGTGCTAACTGTGTCATCTGGTGAAAGTCTGAGCACTTTCTGAAACAAGTACGCTTAATCTATCCGATATATAATTGTAGTATAGTAAATACCCTATATTATATCCTGTGGGGATAAATAAATTTTAAAAGAACCTGCCTCTCAATATCTAGATTTGGTGATTTATATAGCATAGCGTTACTAGTAGTGAAGATTAAAACTGTATAACCTCTTAGTTGTTCTGGAAAAGTATGAAGAGACTTGTGTTGTTTGATATACCTCAAGCATGAACTTGAACCAGTTTCAGTAGAGGGGGTTCATGAGGGTGGTGAGGGGCAAGAAGATGGGAAAGTTACAGGTTCCTTGGGCAGAGTGAAAGTAACAGGGAAAACTCAGTTTGCTTTAGAATAGCAGCTAGAACACAGTAGGCACTCAGCAAACAAATCAATATGTTAAGTTTCAGTAAGTATCTGTTGAATGAATAAATGACTCATAGTAATCAGTTCTTCCCCTGGAGTGGTGTTAATGCTAAGCTATTGATTAGAAGATGCTGCTTGAATTTAGAGATAAATAATAATATTCTGGGTTTTTTTTTTTTTTTTGAAATCATAAAACAGGAGAAAAGGGGGATGAAAGTTTTAGAAAATGTTATTATTTTAAAAATAAAATATAATCTTCTTGGTGAGAAACACTATATTTTAATAATGATATAAAACAAGAATATAACCTAAAGCTTAGATAAAGCTCAAATGGAACACATCATTTAATGAATAATTTAGACACCAAGAAAATTTGATTTTGACTCTTAACTCTCTTAAAACTTCTGGTTACAGTCACATTTATCAAGCAGTATGATTGATACTAAAGAATTAATTTTTTCCTTTTAAAATAAGCATAAGACAGAAAAGTTGAAACCAAGAGTTATAAATTTAAGATTTTTTTAGTGTTTAGAATATAGCTTAACAGAGAACTCAGGATAGAAAAGGGTAGCAGTCTGGCAGGTCTTTTCAAGTTAAAAACCATAAGAGCTGGAAAACCTTACATGGTTAATCAAAACATCTGCTTCTGATTAAACTCAAGAAAACAATAAAAACCTGAATAACTAGATTTCAATAAACTTATAGGAAAAAATTATTCAATTTCTTCAATCCAAAGGATATTGATAATAACAAATTATGTGGTTTGCGCTAGCTACTATCCCGAGCTTTATGTAAATTAACTTTTAATGAAGAATCTGGTAAATCATAAAACTTTTAAGGACATTTTAACTGGATTTTCCAGAAATATTACATATGATCTTAAATTATTTCCAAGAGAGACTTAATGAACAACACATTTAGTTTCTCCATCTTAGATGTTCTCGTATCATTTGTATATTATTTTTATCTTATTTTAATGAAGTTTTCCTATGTGTCTAACCTTTTATATGAAAGTGAATTCCATGAAAGAGCAATAGTGTTTTATTTCTGTTTTTTACCCCTATCATCTTGTCATGGGTATGGCCAAGAGTAAATGAGCAATGGCTGGATAATTAGCCCAAGTAGTTTGTTGTATCAAATACTGACAAATAAAATTTACACCAAGGAAAAGAGATGGAATCAAAGTAATATAAACTGTATATGATTCCATGTACCCATCATGAAAAAATTAATAAAGTCCACACATCCTTAAATGTTTGTTTGCTTTGTCATAGTTTTTTGTTTGTTTCGGGTTAGTATACTTTTCGTGTAAAATACTAAGCTAAATATCAAAATAATCCTTCTAAAATTATTAGACTTCTTCAACAGAGGAAATCATGACACAACCTTTTGGTCTGTTCAGGCTCATTTCAACCACTATAGACTTTTCCTCCAGAATTTAATCTCCTGAAAACCTTATAACTGTATGTTAGTTATCTCTGACAATCAAGAAAGCAATAAAAATGCGAAAAAGCATAGTTATCTCCTCCACCAGAACTACTATTTATTTATTGAAAATATACTTGTTTTGGAAAAAGAGCCTTCTTAGGTTGTTAACTCAGATGACTGGTAATATATCCTGAATTCTTTGACACTGACCTTGTTTAGAAACATAACTTTTTATATGATATGTGGTCTGATATCTGATTATGTCACTAACTTCCTTTCTACCATAGGTTTAATTTTGTAAGACTAATATAACTGACTGCTTTATATAATTAATACAACTTTTTCTCAAACTTTAAAAAAAACTTCCTTCTGAAGTGTGCAAAGTGCTTTTAATATATTTTAAATTAAATTTTAGATTTATTGATAGCAAAGAGGAGTTCCATTACCCTCATTTTAGAAATAAAATCAAATGACAATAAAAGTCATAAATGACCTAGTTTAGCTTGAAAATCACCTTCCCTTTGGTCCAATGTCCCCAATGTCCTTTCAGTGCCTCAGATTGACAATTATCTGGTAAAGTAATTTAACTTGATCTATATTGTGTAGTATAAACACATCATAATAGTTTTGAACCCTAAACTTTGCTTCCTTTGGAATGAATCGAGAAAACATGCCCTCAAAACTCTGGTTCAGTTTTTTTGGCACTGGAATTTAACTTTGTAACTGTCAAGTTACAAAGTTTATGATCATAAAATTAAGTTTCCTGGGGAATGTTTCATTCATGAATTGCCTTGTTCCCAGACTCCTCAGTCATTTTATTGCATCCACGTCTAGCCCAGCCTCTGAGAGGAGATGATGGGTTTTTGCATGGTACCGATAAAACCTGGGAAGTGGGAGGACAGGGGTTTAACAACTAGGATGTAGAAGAACCCTGGTCTTCCAAGAATGTGTTACTGGATAGGGTTATTCAACCAAAAGAGTTTTTAAGTTCAGTAGAAATTAGGAAAAGTATTGATCTGGATTCCAACCAAAAGTAAAGTATTTTTGAGAAATTTGTATGCACTCTATCTAATGCATCTCAGAGAGTGAAAGTATTTTATCTAGCCAACAAAACAGACTGTCAAAAGAGAAATGTCACTTCCCAAAAGGCCATATTATTATTGGCAAGTGTGTTCTTTTGGGAAATAAAATCAGAATTTCATTTGGCAACTATAATGCCAGGTGACAAATGATTCTAAGACTATCATCAAACTATATTGGCCTAACAGAAACATGGCAGCCACGAGTTTGTAACTGCCATGTGGGTTAGAACACTTGGAGTCACTCATTCCTCTAGCTGGGATTGACCATAAACTGATGTGCTCTTTAACTTTCCTTTTTCCTAACTTTTGAAGATTGTTGTGTTAACTGTTGGTATGTTTATATATATATATATAAAATATAAATATAAATTAGAATAGGTCATATTCTTTCTAATTTTATCAGATAGCTCTGTGATTGCTAAGTGAGTATGTAGGAACTAGTCTCTGGGCCTTTCTAGACCTCTATTTTGCTACCTACAGAGCAGAGATCGTAGCACTCACCTCCAAAGATTATCATTAGGATTAAATGAGATCTTCATAAATGATTGGCATAGCACCTGGTACATCAGGAACACAGAAGGAATGGTAGCCACACCTATTTTTATATCGGCATCAGGACTGAGCTCATGCTAAGTAGTTTGGATTGATTCTTTACAAGAAAAGGAACCATCGGAGTTTCTTTGAATGGGGAAAACTAATGTTTGTGTTTGTGTGTCAAAATGATATAACTGGTAACAGTATGTCAAATTCAATGAAGATAGCAAGAAATGGTTACAGAAAGACAGTTTCGGTATCTTAGGCAAGAGTGAAAACAGGCATGAACTAATGTGGCAGTTCAGGGAGAAAAAAAGTGAGAGATTTATTCAGCCAAGATTACTATGTGTCAGTCACTCTCCCAAGTATTTGGATTGTATCTAAAACAGTGACAGCCAAACAGAATTAAAAATAGGTTCTAATTCAGTGTGGTATTGCATTAATTAAAGATGTTTGACTTGCACAATATCTACTCTGCTTGTGGAGGAGCTCCAAAGGCATCACTGAGGAAATGTTTAGGGGCTAAAGAATATGTGGGTGTTTGTGTTGGAATGTGCTGAGCTCAAAATGACTGGGGAACAGCATGTGCTAAAGCACAGAAGCAAGAAGAACATGTTCTAAAGACAGAGTCGTTAGGTATGATTGGAATGCAAGGTGCTGATATGGAGAGATAGAAAGTAAAATTGGATTAGCAGATCAGAGCCAGTGAGAATAATTGTGTCACACTCAGATGAGAAAGCATTGAAAGAGTTCAAACAGGAAAGTGAAATAATAAGATTTCCATTGCAAAACATCTATGCTGGGTAAGAGCATGACTGAGGCGGGATGAGACTAAACACAAGGATCTCACGGAGAAGAATAATGTAAATTACAGGAAGAAATGTTGAAAGCCTAAGCTAGGACAGGACAGTAGGTCTGGAGAGAAATTGCTGGATTCGAGAGAAATTATAGAGATAGAATCAATAGTACTTAGTACCCATTTTGGGGGTAGGAGCAAAGGTTTAATTTGATTACCAAGTTTATGACTTGGGAGTATAAGATATGGAAAAAGTATGTTTGAGGGAGAAGATAGTGAATTGGTTTGAGACTTTTTTGAGATAGAGATATAAGTGGGACATCTAGATGGAATACTTTGAAACGTGGTTTTATAAAAAAGAGATCTAGAACAAAAGAAATATAATTTAAGCTGAAAATTCAAGCCACATATATAATTTTAAATTTTCTATTAGCCATATTAAAAAAGGTAAAAAAGAGTTGACATAAATTTTTTAAATGTAGTTTATATGACCAATATATCTAAAATATTATGATTTCAATAAGTAATCAATATATAAATAGTAATGATATATTTTACAGTGTGTGTGTGTGTGTGTGTGTGTGTGTGTGTGGTGTTTGTTTTACAGTTACAATATCTCAGTTCAAGCTAGCCACATTTCAAGTGCTCAAAAGCCACCTGTGGCTGGTGGCACTATAATAGACAGCAAGAGCTCTAGACGTTAAGAGCCTATACAGATGTCTGTTTCAGAGTGACCAGAGTAAAAGTCTTCTGTGATGGTGTAAAGAAAGCTTATGCAGAGAGAGTCTGGGGATAAAGAGAGCTTGTGCAGTGGCAGGAGAGAGGAAGGAATTGGATAACTGCACATGACGTTGATCTGTCTTTTCAGGATGTCAGATGTGAGATTGGAGTCTCAGAAATTTGGGGAGACTTTGACTATCTGTGGTTGTTGAACTTTTATACAACATGGAACTTCTATACAATATGAAGAGCCCAGTGTGAGATGAAAATGCAATACCCTTTATTCAAAAACTATTAATAATTTCAAGACGACAACCGCAGAGTATTAAACCCAGTACCCAGCCCTTCCAAGTGCAGAATCAAGTACAAATGACGAGGTCATAGGCCCATGAAGCCACCCTGAACATAACTTGCCATTTATACATTATGCGAACACTCTTGCCTTTTGTGAATCTAACTCATTGTGTTTAATAAACGATTAATGAGTTTGAGTTACTGTGAGGTATTATTATCATTACTGGCAGCCACTCTTCCTGGTAGTTGGAAAAGTAGCTTCTCCTCAGGCTAGAGTGCTTAGGATGCATGAATCCAGCTACCCCTTCTCACACGCTCCCCACAGGCATGACCTCACTTATGCCAGAACATCACCGTCCTGATGCCCTCATCATGTCGAGGGGCCCACAGAGTCCTCAACCTGTCAGGGATCTGGCAGCTCTTCATTATCATTCTATCTTTTAGAAAACCCTCTCCCTCCCACCTTTCCCATGCTAAGAAAGCATCTCAACATGGAAGTCAAAAGATTGAGCAGTCTCAGGGAGTGAGGGAAGGAGCTCCAGACCAAGGGAATGACCTGGAATTCCCTCCTGTTAGCAGAATAGCTAGAGTCTGGGCTGGGCTGGGCTTCTGCAGCTCTAGTTTCAGAATAATGTCTGAAGACACATTATTTGGATTTTTATATTTATGGCTTTCTGTGAATGGAACTGTTCCTACCTTAAAAATGTGAATCTAATGATGAATTTCAGACTTTCCTTGTAATACCTTATATATGAAAGTAGAGATTTGCCTCACTGAATAGCATCCAGGACCATGATGGCCCCAGACACTCATAAAGGTTAATGTGCTCCCACAGCTCCTTGTCCTGGTCTAATTTTATCCTTCCTCCTCCTCCACCTGTCTCTCCATTCTCTTTTCCCTGACCTATCTCCCCAGCCTAATGTCCCAGCCTTTACGTGATTATCATAAAAATCCAAATTATAGTTGGAAGTGCCATTTATTGTATTTAGTAAATATTTCTATGTTGTTTGTCCTTGGTTGTTTAGTTTTAAAAGTCAGTAAATAAGAGTTTGTTTTTGTTTTTGTTTTTGTTTGAAAAAGAAAGTCTGAATTAAGCACTTAACATTTTGAAACCCTATAATTGATTTTCCTTTGTACATGCCTCATCAAAGACAGATTCCTCCAATTCTGCATGAAAGTCCCTCTGATTTTTCAGGAAAAGAGGGAACAAGCAGGTTAAGAGCCTATGGGACCTGTAGGGTGAGGTCCAGCCATGAACCTGGCCTTCATGGGCGTGTGACTTAACATCTTTCAACCACAGTTTTGGTACCTGAAAAATGAGGATGGTGTGCCCATATCAAAGGAAAGACCATTAGTTCTATTGTATGAAATATAATTCATGCAAAGTTCACATGACACTGCCTAGCACATAACTGGCTGTCAATAAACAACATCTGTGCTGTAATACAAATCTCTTGGGATGAAAGAGAAATAGGGATCTTCCAGAGGTCGTGACAAATAAAGCTTGACTTGGCCCAGAGCAAAAACTACATAAAATAAAAATTAATTTCCACGATAGATAACTAATTATGTTTAAAACTTGTCAAAGGCTTTCGATGATCACATAGTTCTGAACCCTGATGTTTAACTTAAAACTCAAAGCATCTTCTAAGAGTCTAACAACACACTTTTGTATCTCTGGTCTTGACTGAATTATATCAGACAAAGGCAAACTAATCTTTGGGTCATAAATTATGCAGTGTTAAGTTAACTGCAACATGACATTAGGATAGTATGGGGAAGATCACTATTTTTAAAGATTCTAACTGCAAAGAATAGCCATCCTGCCATTAACTATGCTAATAGAGAAAAATTTTAATTTACCCTACAATCCTAAAGTACTTGCTTAAGAATGCATTATATGATCTTTTCCAATAGATTTACTTACTTAATTGTGTTTTTCTTGGGCTGATCTAAAAATTAATCTTCACGTCACGTGATGTTGAGCTTTGTAATCCACAAGGTTAGTCAGGAATGTAAAATAACAGTAAGTATTCTTATAAATAATAATAATAGCTACAATTCATTGAATGCATACTGTGTCAGGCAGCTTGCCAAATTCTTCAAATACCTCTCATTGACTATTCACAAAAACACTCTGATGAGGGTATTATTCTCATTTTACAGAAGAGGAAACAGTCTCTGAGAAGTTAAATAGCTTGCATAGGCTCGCACATGTGAGGAAGGTAGGATTCAACTTGGGTCAGCCAGATTCCAAACACTGCACTTTGACATTTTTCTAGACTGCCTATTTGTGGGAACTACAGATCAGCCAAAAGAAAATGTTTTAACTCCCGTTTTGTCATTCTCTCTATAGTTTTTTGGGGGGCTCTATGGAAATATTTATTTAAAAGAGTACTCCAAGTTTCTTTATACTCAAAGACCAGAAATAGCACAACAGGAAAAAGTGGTAGAGAGAAAAAAGCAATCTAGATGGACAATAACGATTATTTCTTTGTGACGAGACTGTGGATGATTTTCTTTTCTTCTTTCTGCTTGTCTATATTTTCTAAATCTCCTTAAAGTTATGAAAATTTCAAAATAAGGTGCATACAGATGATAATCAAAGGACATTTGTGTGGCACTAGTCCTGTTTAGACATTCAATTATGATGTTGTAATACTAGGCTATAGAAATTAAAAACAAAACAAGCAAAAATCTTGGAAGTAAATATTTTATCAGTTCCCTTTTACTGTTCTAATTTGCCTCCATTGTAATTTGGGAGATTATTCAGAAGATGTGTCACTGGAAAACTGATCCCTGCCAACTTGATTTTTTGTGCTGAGAGTCAATGGGCCTGTTTACTGGCAGCAATGGTTTTACCTCCGGATTAAGAATGATTAGTTCTACTTTGGAACCAAATACAGTTCAATTGGAGTTTGAAAAGAATTATAAGTCTTGTGGCTATGCACATGCTGAACAAGTTCCCTTTGTTAACTATAGCACTCAGATCTAAAAAAGAAAGTGGCCACTCTGAGATGTGCATTTTGGGGAAAAACAATTTTATTTTCCTCATATTTTTTGAAAAGTGCCTAGTACGATAGATAACAAGTATGAGCACTGATGTTTATATTAAATTCCATTTCATTGGTAAATCCTACCACACTACGTGAAAGAGGTCACGCCAGGCATCTAAATAAGAAAATTTTAAAATTTTTTCAAAAGTTCATCCCCAAAGCATTCATTGATCAGTATACATTATTATATGGCATGCCTTGCCTGACTTTGTTCGTGCATTAGTCCATCATTCACTTTTCCTCAGCATAAGGTAAACTTTTACTATGAGTTAGACACAAAACCATATGAACAAAACAGAAGTTCTTGCCATCATGGAGCTTATACTCTCAAGGTCAATTTATACTTTGTATATGAGGCCAAACTGCCCAATTCATAAATATATCAGCCTGCATAAACAAAACGTATGATCATTTAATGCAGAAACGTTTTTTCTTAAACATTTATTGTATTTATAAAGGAATTTCCCCTGTTTCGTTCCTATGTAGGTGGTGAATTTATGCATACCATTAGATGGTAATAAAATGTGGCATGTGGCAAAAGTATATTTCTTCTAATTTAAACAGATGTGGTTTTTAAGTTGTATTAAAAAATTAGCATACTTTTCAGAATTAGTACTGTTAACCTAAAAATAAAAGGCCTTTTAAAGTGAGTCAACAAGCATTTATTTGAGAGCAAAAAGAGTATCTATTCAAGAATCACCGATTCAGACAGAAATCCAAATAGTGTTGCAATTAGGAGACAAAGGCAAGGGGTATTTATGAGAACAGGAAGGAGAATAATTACATCAATAGAAGGAAGGTATTTCTATTGGTGCAGATAAGCTAGCAGAGTGATGCTAATTGTAAGCAATGTTTTTAATTTTCAGTCCCATAGTCATCAGTTCAGTACTCAGAATATCTACTTTCTTGTTATCTTTGCAAACAGTTTTTTGGGACACAAGGTTACTGTAGGCCCAGCTATTTCTCCCTGTTTTCACATTCCAAGGGTTTGAAGCATAAGACATGCAAGCCAGCTCCTCTGATATGGCAGCTCAGACTCTATTTTAAAGTAGCTCCACTTATATATAAATATATATTTTTTACAGTAGTTAGAAAAACCTTTAAAATTGTTTATTTAAAAATGCCATTTTAATAAGCATCATTACCAGCAGCAGCACATGTGCTCTTAAAAGCACATCGATATCTTTTATTACTTTCCCCCCATACTCATGGTTTTCAACTAAATGTTCAAATTTTTCAGAGGACAGACATTATGGTCTATTTATAACCAAGTACCAAAATCAGCTTTTCTTTCATTTATGTGATGTGGAAGAGAAAAGCTATTTCAATGCCACAGAATCGATGCTGAGTTACAAAAGTGGCTCATATCAGGAAAATGTGAATGGGGAATTTTGAGTTGTGCTGTAAATTAATAAAGTCAGTTGTGAAGTGATAAATATAATTTAGAGTTTTTATCTGTGAAATGAGAAATACTTTCTACCAGCCCTAGGGACTATTGCGAAAATAAGGAAGTTAACATTCTTGAAATTAAAATATTAAAGTTTCTTTTTCATGAAGAGACCATCTATGACTGTATAAATAAGTGGAGTAAAATATGAGTTTATAGGTTTCTTGGCTCTCTTGAGATGGAAACAATTCCAGTTTTAGAGTCATTCAGGTACTCAGGTATCTTGTAATAATTCTTGACATCTATAATCCTATCTACGGGGGCAAAGTCATTAGCACATATCCAACAGATGAAACGACAAAGATACACTTATTTTCCTTGTAGAGCCGCAGTGATTATCGTGTAACTGAGAATCAAGACTGTTTTAGTTTAAAAGTCTTTATGTGTGTGAGGCTGGACATAATCAGTATGTGTTAATGGACTGATTTACTTAGCTCATTGTTATTGTGTTTTATAACCTAGCCCAATGCTAGTTCCTCTCCAAACAAAGTTAACATAGCCACTGAAGCAGTGAGTGGAGATAAGTCATAAGAAATAAGACTTCAAATCTCTTATCTCCTTGAAGTCTGTGAAACTAGAGCCATGTTTCATCTGCTTAGAAATTAGTAAGGACCATTCATAAACCTTTTCATCACAGTAGATAAACTGTTTCTCGTTGAAACAGAAATGGCCAACACAACACAGTTTCGTGAGAAACTGCTCACTTTGATTTGAAAACAGCACAAGAGTTTATATGTATTTATATGTGTAGGAAGAAACTTCAAGTTCAAAACTAACTTCCAAATGCACTAAGACAGTGAGAAGATGGTTGAGAAGCAAGAATAGCAGCAAAATTATATAACTGTTCTTAACCTTGTTCGTTTTCAAGAATTCTTTAATAGGTAAAGGGAGTTTAATGAAATATTGCATTAAACTTCAAGATGATTTAAATGTTTTATTCGTAAATGATTGTTATAAGAAAATAATGTATTCAGAAGGCTCCATGCAAATTTATCCTTTTAAAAACGAAAGTAGAGATGAGTTTATAGAATAAAATTATGGCTTTATTTGATCAATTATATTTGTATAACTTACTATATAATAAATTCAATTATTTCTAAACAGGTTTATATTTACATATATATTATATAATATAATTTATAATTACATGTAAATTATAATTATAAATGTAACATAACTAATTTGATAAATTACATTTTGACATTATTATGACTATATTTTGAATCATTTCTGCATGAGTATCTTTTGTATTTAATTCAAATCCAAATAAGATGAGCTATGATGGATGAGAATGAGTTCTCTAAGGAGGTGTTTAAGAGTTGAAAGAAGACAGTACCATTTCCTATGACTAGTGAAAGTATCTAATAATCCTCTCAAGGCAGCACAAAATTAAGCTTAAAAATGGAACTTAAGCTGATTTTCAAAGGGGAAAAAAAAGAGCAATATTATGTTCATTGGAAGAATAAAGTCATCACAACCAAGACGACCCAATCTGGTCTATCTAGATCTGTAAGTCGAACAGCCCAAAGCATGATGGGAGCCCACAGACCGGGGTGCTCTGAACCTTGGAGTCACGTACTCACCAGCTCATGTTCTTCAGTTTGTAGGTTGTGGTGTTTGTTACTTCTTGAAATTTCCAGCACCTCTGTGCTTACCCAAAATAGAACGCAGTGCACAAGTTCAATTTGGAGTCTCAAAGGCCTGTTCAAATGTGCGCGAGTCTTTTAAAAGGAAGCCAAGTGGATAGATCCTAATCGGTAACATGAAAACAGAGTTCACATTACACGATGGTAGAGCCACTGCAATTTATAGCTCAGGTTTGGCCACAAGTGATGGATGGGCACCATTTGTTAAGATCTTTCCAATTCCTTCTTCTCTTACCCAACATTGTATATGCAAATCTAGAGGTGACCTGAATTTAGTCCTCTTTATCTATCTTTGCAGGTAGGATTTTTTACAGGGTATAATTGTACAACTTGCCAAGTAAGTGCACCCTAATATAATGTTATAAAATGAAGTCAGCTGCAGGTTTCTATTTTATAGAATAGTTTTATTAAGCAAGCCTTGCATTAATAAAAGTAATTTCTCACTGAGAATTATCTCATTTTTTGAGCCATTTTTCTAATTATCCTTAACAGTATTATTCTCCTTTGATAAGTGATTGATTCCAAGATCACTTTGTTTTACTCGAGTGTCTGGCTATGCCTCAATTAAAATGTACCTAATATTGAACTTTGAAACTCCAAATTTTGCTTATTTTCTCTTCAGGATATAGTGTATTAATTCTTTCCCTTACTCAATTCCTTCTCACTAAAATTATTGTCAATCTCATCTTCTCTACTGTTCATGTCTATTTTCTTTTCTCTCTAAAAACCTTTTTGTTGCAGTTGAAGCCATCACCCGATACTTAAATGAGTCCACTATTGTGGGTAGCATTAACCTCTAATTTAGTTCATCGGGGGTTTGAATAGTGGGTCTTTATCAAAGCTGTTCCCAAGCAAAAGAAAGTAATAGCAGGTGCTGAAGTAACTGGTGCCCGTGGTACAGACTGACAGCACCCAGTGGGAGTTTTCATCCCGTCTCAGATCTAGAATATGCTGTGGATGCTGTTTATGTCCTTTCACTCTCACTGGGGCCGTGTTTCCAAGACCCTGGTCCCGGCAATGATTTTCCTATAAAGTGATCCTCTCCACCCCAATTTTCTAAATGTAAAGGGGATGATTAGGTGTGTTTTGTAATGTTCTTTCCAGCTACAATTTCAAAGAGCAGTAGGATTTTAACCCTGCTCCTCCCACCTGCTAAGGCAATGAGATTCTTACAGGGACTATGAAGTCAATTCTCTGCTTCTTCCAGGTTTTCTTTTAATGCCAATATCTTTCCTCTTCAAACTTCTACTCAGCAAATAAGTTGACGATAATGCTGATTGCTATAATGAAGCTGTCATGTCAACCATAGACAAAGTCATTAGTAGAGATTGGAATTTTCTTAATCCAGTTGTTTGACAATTTCATGAATTCCCATTTAAAATTAAAATTTTAAAAATCCATAAAACTCTGAATGTGAGCTATCTGAAATAAAGTATAAGGTAATGAAATTCAATATCTAGGTGTGTCCAATCCATTTTATTTTCTCTATCAACAAAGTAAAAGTACATTTACTTGCAAAGATCAATTAACATACTCGCAAAGAACTTTTTTCTACCTGATTTTTTAAAAATTGCTAATGATTACTGCATGCCAGCTATGGTTTTCTATGCATTATCTTCCTCGACCGTCTAAAGGATGCTGTAAGGTAATTAATGATCTTCCCATTTTTCAGATGAGGGAACTGAGACTCAGAGATCATCCCCAAATCAATAAGCTAAAAAGGGGCAGAACCAGAAAATTAACTAAGGACTATTTATTCTCAAAAACTATGCTTCTAACTACATATGTTGTGCATCATTGAGATAATGAGATAATGATAACAACAACAATTTAATCAACACTTACGAGTGCCTATTGCGTATCAGGCATTGTCTGAAGAGCTTTTCATATATCAACTCATTTGATCCTCACAATCATGAGTCAGGTATTGTTATGACTCTTAGTTTGTTAATAAGGAAAATTGAAGCACATGGAGATTCAAATATTCATACCACTGGAGGCAATAGAGTCAGATTCCGTGGTGGCAGACGGTGTCCAGAACCTTGCTCTCAATCATTATGCTCTTGGCAAATATGGATAGTTAGACAAACTATTTATACATGACTGCCGCTTATAAAATGGAATATATTATGATTTATATTCATTTTTTCAATGTATGATAATCAGAAGCCACGAGACAAGAATATTTAAAATAATTTCCACATTTGAATGTGTGTCTTTTACTTTATTTAAAACTGGAAAATTATTGGCTTCCTAACCCAACATAAATTTGCCTCAATTTTGACTGATAGCATTCACTATTTTAAGAAATCATAAGTAGAAATCTTAAAGGTCATTTCGTATTCAAACTCAATACCTTACCTGCCTTGAATATCTTTTCGAAATCACGTTTTCTCTAAAAAGGACAAATCCCACCATTCAATTTAGATTTTAAAAGCCCAGTGAAGTATAGTGAAGTGACCCTGTTCAAAGTTTCCTGAACAATGCTCTGGCAACGTGCACTGAGAACAGGATAAACAGTGGGTTCCTGTGTTGTATTTCCTGTAGATGATTATTATGTTTTTATTTCTCTTTATATCACTGATCATTAAATGTTAGTTTTAGGGGAAAAAAGAACCAACTACCTTACTATATTTAGTCAAAAATATTCGAATTATGCAGCTCCTAGGGCTTCAAACATAATGGCTGTTTTTCATGGCAATTTTCACTCCACTAGGAAATGATAATGGGCCTGAAACTGGATGCCACAACTGTTGTTAGTTGTTGATGTCCAAAAGTTCTTTCAAAACTTCCGAAACTATTTTTTTATTTGATATCTTAATGGAAAGCCTAATAGTCTATGGTTATCTTTCAGCCAGTCCAGTCCAATGCAATAAAGTTGTTCTCAGATGATTGTCGGGTATGTTTCCAGCTTCAAGGAACAGATTACCTTAAGACAGCCATTTAACCAGGGGAGAGACTGGTTTACCTCAAACCATGAGAAGCCCAGAGTGTGTTCAACTCTATCATCCTCCCCTTAGCATGTGCCTCCTGTGGAGATATCTACATTTCCCCCAGCTAAGAGGAGAAGGACAAAGTAGCCTCCTTCTCTGGAGGGTCTGTGTTTTTATTATGTATGTAAAGTATCTTGCCTATAGCTTATTAGCCAGAACAAACTGCAAAAAAGTCTGGGAAGATAAGTTTTTAAATAGATATATTATCAGGATTCTACAGTCAGATGAAAGCAAAAATAGGTCCTCAATATGTAGAAAGCAGTGTCTGCCACAACTGGGTTACATAATTTATTACTTATTTTAAAGAGTAATGAATATGGAAATAGTGACTTGATTGTAAAATATATTGTATCACTGAGAAACTTCAATGGAAAATGATCCTGAAATACTTGCTGAGAAAAAGAGTGTACCTGCTAGAAGGTAAAAATGTGAGCATTTGCTTTGAATCAGAGGTCCATTCCCCAGCCCTTTGTCTGCCTAAACACAAAGTAGCCATTACCGCAGCACGCTAGACCCTCCTGCGCCTTTCACCAGAGCCCGATACGGTCCTGGCTCAGCCCCAAGAGTATGAACAAAGATTTTCCCCTCTTTTTTTGCACAATCGAGATATCATTACTCATTGCTTGACATTTCCAACATGCCTCTCTCATACCATCTTATTTCTTGTGCTTCCTTTTGTGACTAAAACTATTGTTGCTATTTTTAGTAGGTTGACCTTGCTGGTTAGAGCATTCCCTCCCAAACTTTTCTATATCTGTCATAATAAAAGTGAGAATATTTGTAGGCGCACTGCGTTAAACAAATGGGACTGCTAATAGACAGAGGTGACTGGTCCAGGAGCTCCAGCTGCTCCACATCTCTTCTGGTCACCTGATAGCTGAGGGGATCAATATTGCAGAAACATCTGTAACTCACTCTGGACACACCAATAGGTCTCACAAAGAAGTAGGAAGGGCTGGATTAGAGGACAGATAACACAGCAAATATTAATGTGTCCAATCTCGGCAGGTTCCCGATTCCACCCCGCGTTCATGTAAGAAGAGGTTTTTCTTGTGCACTTGGTGTCATAAATCTATAGTTCCTTCTAACCCTTGAATGTTGGTCAACAATTCTTTATTATTCTTTACTCATCCTTTGTCTCAGCGAGTTTCAAGGACACTTTTCTAACATTTTGTGTATTATTTGTGTGCGTGAGTATCCTTGCAAAATTAACTTTTGTGGTCAGAGCAAAGGTGAAAATGTGCCATGGATTCTTGGGTTAATTAGTTCATTTTTGAATGCCTCAGAAGAGATATATTTTATGCTGTGCCTTGGCAATTTCAAAGTATTTTACAAATTTATAAAGAACATGTACATAGTACATCTTCAAATATTCTTAAGCTATAATAAACATACCTCTGCCCAGGGTAGAAGAGTTTACACAGCCTCTTCAAAGACAACAGGGCAAAGAGCAGCCACCGGCCACTTGCTCTGCAGCCTAGGCCACATAAATCTCTCTTTTTCTCTCCTGTTGAGATCACGTGGCCCTCTGCCAGAGAACAAGATCACAGACCTCCAAACTTCTCCATTAGTGACCAGTAATTCATTGTATGACTATAATGATACACAATGTGGACACGAGAAAGCTTTTCATGCCACAGGAATGATAATGGCTGGGTAGTACTGTTGGTGTCTCTCTTCATGTCTGTCTGTCTGTCTGTCTGTCTGCTCATTAGCTACCCGATAAACAATATCAGATATGTCTTGCAGAGATCCAAGTGGCATAACCGTCTAGCAATATATAGACAGATATGTAATTCTCTCAACAGCCCTAATCAGGGACCTCAACTGAGTGATTAATACACCCTAATAGAGTATTACATGGTTCTGAAAAAGGTCTGGAGATATGCTGTCTGAGTGCAGGTAATTTGATTTATTTCAAATCTATTTTAGAAGATAAATGCAAATTATTAAGATAATAGAATATATTATATCTTGAGGGGAAAACAAGTCGCATTTGCCTCTTGAGACAGCTTTAAACCAAATATGTTGCTACAAAGGAATATATTTCAGAGAGTCCTCTTGTTTGAAACAGCTCTTAATTAGAATGCATAGTGTTTTGCTTTTTTATAGAATAAAATACTTCTTATTTCACAAGTTCTGACAAATGTATAACAAAAACGTCATTGTGTGTCACTTAATGCCTTCTGAAGAACTTATTTAATCCTTTATTTGTTCAACAAATACATATTTAGCACTTACTTTATGCCAGACACAAATTCATGTGTGGGGAATACATGTGAAGTGAAGGGAAAACAGAAGCTTACAGTATAATGCAAGAGAAATACGAGAACCGATCTCTCAGATAAATGCAACTAGATTTCACACTCATGGGAATGAAGAATATGATTCTTCAAGAGTTAAAAGCAAAAAAAACAAAACAAACAAACAAAACCCACTTGACCTTGGCTGGATCAGGGAAGCCCTTCCTGAGGAAAGGACACTTCAACTGAGGGCTGAAGAATGTGTGGTATTAACCGCTGAGCAGGGGAGGAACAGCACACATAGGCCCTGGATGTGGCCCATTCCGGGAAATGAGAGGAGGCCAGAGAAGCCAGAAGAAATGGAGCTAGAAGGAAGGTAGGGCGACATGGGTAGAGGTGTAGAAGATACCAGGTCTTGCAGAGCCTTAAACAGGCCACTTTAAGAAGGTTTATCGTAAAGATTTTTAGATCAGATCTAACAATTTCAATGGAATATAGAATTCAAAAAAAGCTAAGTCATGGTTATATAAATAACAGAGGCACTTTTTACATATATGCAGGATTCAGACAGCATGTTTAAAAACAAAATTTGAACTAGGAAAGAGAGTTTTAACGAAGGTTTTCAGAACTTATTTCTATATAATCTCTTGCATCTGATCATAGTTCTTTAACCATTCATTAACATTTTCACCTTATTTGGTGAAGTCCAGTGCCAGATTGCATAATAAGACATGGAATGGCAAATCATCTCCTAAAATTTATTTGCTTCAAATCAGTAACCAAGTATTAGAAATTATTGGACATATAATTTGACAACTTTCAAAATATTCCCGCTGCAGATGTAAATTGGGGTGGGGATGCCAAATGTAATTTACATAAATCCAAGCAAAAACAGATCTTAGAGTTAGGAAGGTGTTTGTAGACCAGGTTTTCTGCCTTGCGCCTCAGGGCACAAACGTAGAGCCCTTCGTGACTGGTCTGAAATCACTTGTGGGCTTGAGTTTCCCCTCTCAAATGCATTTTTTCATTGTTGAACTCTCAGACGACTGAGGTTCCTGTAGGCGGCCTGGCTGACACTAAGTGCACAATGCTCCCAAGCAACATCATTTTTGTTGCATGTGCTTCACTTCGTTTCGTGTGTTTGAAGCAGGCAAGGATAAAAGATAATATTACACTTAATGTAGCCTTCATTTTGCATCCGCCATACCTGACTTCAGGGCTCCACCCATTCCTTTAAGCTGCATATCTGATTTCAATAGTCTCTGTAGTATGAGAATCTGACTGCCTTTTCAATACGGCTTTGAAACTCACACCAGTGTTTCAGGCAGTCTTGCTGCCCCTCCCTAAACACTAAAATATCTAAGAGAATGATACATTGTTCTGGAATATTAGACAATGCTACTAAACTGACATGGGCCACGAAAGCCTTCAAACATTTATAGTTGCCAACTCACTTTTCAAAAGACTTCAGGGGGGAAAAAATGTAACTAGAAAACAATATTCATGGGAAAACTACATTCACTTCCTTCCTGAGATCCTCTCAAATAATAGGAAGTGATGAGGAGTCAATTGAGAATTTTCAGTTCTCTTGGGAAAAAAAATTAAACAACTCTCGAAGAAGCTCTTAAGATAGATGTATTCAAGAAACCATGCACATAAAAGTCTCTGGAAATCATCATAATATCTGAAAAAAATTACATTTGACCATATATGGAAACCTGTAGTTATTCTACTATATTTTAATTATTTAACCAACAATAGCATTTACAATGAGCCAGACTTTTCTACATTCCTTTAAAGTAACTATTTTAATTCTCACAATACCCCAATGAGATAGGTCTTGTCATAGAGAAGGAAACTGAGGCACAGGAAGGTGAAATCACTGACCCAACATTACATAAAAGTGGCAAGACCAGGATTCAAACCCACACAAACTGTGTCCAGACTCTCTGCTCTAAAGCATTATGCATTTTTTAAATTTTTATGAAACAACCAACCAATTAAATGAGAAGTAAAGCTACAAATGGTCTCTGCATGCAACTTTGGGAGTTTTAAATATTACCAACGTAGGCCCATTCTCTCTCTCACAGTGACAAGTTTATTTTTGTAAAGCCATCTGGAGCACACGATGCTCTGGTGGCCACCTGAAAAAGTGAGGAGTCGTTTGGCAACTTGTGAGATCATTCAAAATAATGTGCACACTTATCTAAGGGTGGGACCGAGATGTGCCGAAGAATAACAGCAGGCCTCTTTACCATTAGAGAGTTGAGTTAATAAGATCCTCTCCTGAGATATAAATACCCTCTAGAACAGTTTGGACTGTCGACTATGCCTTAGCATACATTGTTTTAATTAGACCAATACTTAGCTAAGAACAGTCTCAATTTTCATTGTGTGCTATGAAGGGAGAGAAGGAAATGTATAACCAAACTGACTTTCAACACTTCTAATTTTTTTTTTCCTCCTCATCTCTGAAAGATTCTTCCTGCTTGAGCCTCTGAAACCAAACCTGTCATTATGGAGAGCTTAAGAACCTCAGTTAACATGGCAGCTGGTCCCACTTGTGACTTGCACCAGTGTTTTGTAACCAAGTCCTTATTTTTTGGAGCCTGAATCTCTGTTCTGGTATTCCGGTTCCTCTGAGACCAAGGCTATGCTCTGCTTTATTCAGTCTTGAGCACTAGGGACCTCTGTCAGATCTGAGGAGGCATAGAACGCCTCTTGCCAGGCTCCTCCTGTGGGTTACAACACCCACCCAACCCCCTTGCTGTTGGTTTCCACTGTCTATTCAGGTTTTGTCCCCCCAGCACCTGACAATTCCCCAAGCAGCTGCCCCTCACGAAGAGGAACATGTCTGCTCCCTGGATCCTGGCCCCTCTGCATCTGGTCTGATAGGCCCCATTGCCCATCAAACTCTCAGTGCTTGCTTTTACATTAGAATCACCTGGGGAGTTCTTTAGATATGCAGATGCTTGGGTTTCATCTAGATTACTTAAAGCATACTCTAGAGTTGGTCCAGGATATTGGCATTTAAAAGAATTCTCTCTATAAGTCTCATAAGTATCCAAGGATGAAAGAACTATATCAATTTCTCTCCAATTTTAATGTGGGGATGTTGTTAAAATGTACTTGCTGATTCAGTAAGTGAGGGGTAGGGCCTGAGATTTTGCATTTCTGAATAAGATCCCAAGTGATGACTGTAATGTTGGTCCACAGGCCACTCTTTAAGTAGCAGGACTCAAGACCAGTGGTTCTCAAACTGTCATCAAGAATCACCTGGGGACTTGCTAGAGATGTAAAATTTCAGGACCCTCCTCAGACATACTAGGCCTAAAACTGGGGGTGGGACCCAGTAATCTCTGTTTTGACAGTTGGAGAACCACTGGCCTAGATGGCACTGCCCAATAGAAATTAATGCAAACCACATATGTAATTTAAAATTTTCTAGTTGTCACATTTTAAAAAGTGAAACAAAACTGATAAAATTAACTTTAATAAAATATCTTATTTAATCTAATATATCTGAAATATTATCATTTTAGCATATATCAATATAAAAAATTAATGTGAGAGTGTGCATTCTTTTTTTTTGCGTTCTATGTCTTCCAAGTCTCATGTGTATTTTACACTTATACGCCATCTCAGTTCTGACTAGCCACATGGTAAGTGTTCCATTGCCACATGGATCCACCATATTGGACAGCCAAGTTTTAGAATTACGACAGTGATAACAGCATTGGCTTTTATTGAAGGCTTGCTGTGTATCAGGCGTTACTTAGTCAAGCACCTTATGTGCATTATTTGTATAAGCCCTACCACGACTCTGTGGATCGGTACTATAATTATTCCCGTTGTATGCAGGGGAGGGCTTATGCCAAAAGCCCTGTTTACTGTTTCACCAATGTAATAAGCGCA
Organism: Pteropus alecto; assembly: GCF_000325575.1. Lineage (NCBI taxonomy): Eukaryota > Metazoa > Chordata > Mammalia > Chiroptera > Pteropodidae > Pteropus > Pteropus alecto. The sequence continues at coordinate 20,402,909 of NW_006439192.1, read as the reverse complement.
CTCTAAGATAAGCATTTCCCAATTATTTTAAATCAATTTATTTGTAAAAACAAAAAAGAAAGATAATGAATATTAATAAAATCATTAACATTAGTACAATTGTTAAGACATCTATAGCTTATAAAAGGCATCATAGTTGGGGAAGTAGAAAAGTCCAAATTTAGTATCCTCTAACCTTTTAAAATATGCCTAAAGCCCAACAAGTACTCTTCTGTGACACGAAATCTGCTGAAAGGTTCTTACTGAGAGGCTATTTGGACAATAGGGATCCTTTGGGAACGAAGGAGACTCTAGTGAGTCACATGGCAGGGTAAGATTTATCTTGAATGGAAGCAGCTGGCGGGTCATCATCTGTTCATTCAAGTGCAGATTATGATACAAAATGACTCTAATAATTCAGTAATGCACCACACAACAAAGTTTAGGATCATGGACCGCATATACAGTGGAGGTCCCATAAGATTATCATGGAGCTGAAACATTTCTATCACCTAGTGACCTCACAGCCATGGTAATGTTTAAGCTTGACGCATTACTCACAGGTGGTGATCCTGGTAAACAAATTTACTGTGCTGTTAAAAAAACGAAATTCAACTGCGTAAATTTGAAGCTCTAAGTGGCTTTATTAAGAGATTTGTGAATGAGGTAGCATCCATCTAGCAATGAAGGGTAGCACAAAATGGAGGGTTTGTATAGGAAGAAGGGTGGGGAAAGGGAACTATTAAAAAGAGAGAAGAAAGATTATTTTGGAGCCAGGACACCCTTTCTTTGGGGGAAGAGAAATGTGTCATTAGGGTTTCCTAAAGGGTTTTAGTCATGCAGATTGCATTTTCTTTCTATGGAGGAACGAAGAGTAGTGACCGGTTACCTTACTGGTCGATTATTGATTCCAGAAAATTTCAGACTGGTTGATTATGATTCCATTTCTGGGAGAGGTGGAAACTGCAATTAGATCAGGTATTAAATCTAAGTTTGGTGTCATGGGCTTTTTAGCATGAGTTATGTCATTTTGGCCCTGTGGGTTTATTTCTTAAACTGTAAAACAGTGTGCTACGTTACATAAGCAGCAGCCTCACACATCTCTTGCGTTTGCTGCCCCTCTTGATTGCATCATTTCCTCTTGTGCCTGATTTAATCTCGTGTTGCTTTGTACAATAACCTGCTGTACAGGTTTGTAGCCTGGGAGCAAACAGGCTAGGTGATTAGTAGGCTGTTCCATCTAGGTTTGTGTAAGTGCACTCTATGATGTTCGCACAATGACAAAGTTGCCTAACAACACATTTCTTAGAACATATCCCCATATGATTGTAGTTAAATATGAGGCAATGAGCTTCTCTCAGTATTGAGGTAGAAAGCAGGCAGCTTGGAATTTAAAAATAATGATTGACTTAAGTCAAATAGTTCATCTTTATTAGTTTCCTCAACTTCCGTAGTTTCTCAAAGAAGGCCAACTTTTAAATGTATTTTCCCTTTCATTATAAACGACTATAAGGAGAAAAAAGTAAAAGCAATTTAAAATTTTCTGGGCTAGGCTTCCGTTTTTTGTCAGAATTGTCATTTATCATTTTGACCAAGTAATATGAATATTCTATTTTGAACTGACAGATATTTAAGACATATTAAAATGTGACCATTTAAAATAAATCAACAGAAAAATACATTATTCTACAGGTATGTTTTTTAAAACTCTGGTATATTTTAAAAATAAAGTTAATCTTATTTAAAATTTTAATTAGATATCTCAAACTTAAGTTGTAGTTTTTTTAATTTAAATATTTGTGTAGTTTTAATATGTGAATTATGCTGAAGGAGTTCACGATTTTACCATACTACTTGAAATATAGGAATCACTTTTTTTTTTACATATCGTGCATATTCCTCAGTATTTTTTTAAATTTATTTTTCACTTATATTAAACATACAACATTATATTAGTTTCAGACATTTATATACATTACGAAGTGATCACCCCCATAAATCTATACCCGTCTGACAACGTCGTTGACTATATTCCAGTGCTGTACTTTACATCTCCATGACTATTTTTATAACTGGCAGTTTGTACTTCTTAGTCCCTTTCACCTTATTTCACTTGAAATAATAGTCATCTCTCTTTTTTTTTTTACATATCATGCATAATCCTTAGTATTTTCCATAATCAGTTTCAGTGTCTTTCTTTAATTACAAGGAAAGAATTGGATTTGATCTGTCTCTTAACCAACCTTCATCATATTAATTGTAAAATATATCATGGCGGTTTATACTGCACTAAGATCAGAGGCGCTTCTTTCACCTCCTTTCACCTCTCAGCAGAACTCACTGACTGCTTAAGCATTCTCTTTGTTACGAAGTTTAAAGGATTCAGGGATTTCATCTGCTTACCATAAAGGCTTCTATAAAAATACTTAAGTGTTCCCTTGGTAGGAAGTAACTAGTTTTCCTTCTTAGGGGTGTAAAAGACATAATGAAGCAATGGAAGCCAGGAGTTGGTCTGATGACGCATAGCATCTTCCTTCAGTCATAGTATAAAGAGATCTCATCTCCAATTGCTATGGTTTGAATAGTCTCATCATAAGAAGAAAGAAGCTGTAAAAGTTTGTAACAGATTTTGTCTTTATTCTTTACACTTGCTGAGTTTGTGTGCTGTAAACCACTGGAAGCAAGGAGTTTATTTTGCCCATTATTGTATTCTCGAAGTGCCTGGCATGTAATAGACTCAGAAGTACTTGCCACAAATATTTGCTGAATGAATGAATACATGCATGAATGAAATGAATGGATGAATGAGTAAATACAACTTTTAGATCTTAATTTATAATTCTAGAAGTAAAATGAAAGCTCAGAGTTTGTTGGTGACCCAGTCTGTACTATTTCTTCATTGGCCTTTGGAGGGAGAAGCAGGGGATTGGTGTCTGCCTGCATCATGTCACTGAATGGTCCCCAGTCTCTGCCAACAGATAAGAAATGTCAACAGCTTAACCCAGTAGCTTTCAAAAATAGCATACTTGATGAAACTGGAAATTTGGGTGCATGCTAGAAATAAACCGTTTGCCTTCAGCCTTAAGAAGGATAGGCTGACAATAGATATTCCAATCAGAGATATCTAAAATATTTTTTAAGACCCATGTATAAGTGAGCAACGAAATATCAGATGAAGTGTCTTCCCTCTCAATAAGGTATATTTTCAATGAGTCAGGTAAATCATTTTGAAAACTTCAGGATTATGGCCAGGCACTCTGTTTCTTTAAGATTCCAGTCAAGTTTTCTTGTTTGTTTGTTTTCAATAGTGCTGGGCAGTTTTCCTCAAAATTTAAGCAACTATTTGAACAGTAAACCAAGTTGGTGTGGGTTTCCTGGTTTGTGCCCTCCCCGTCCCCGTAAGGGATGGGGGGGTGTGGCGATTCGGACACGATTTTTTCATCACTTTGCAGACAAGTCCGGCTGCTGTTAATGCTGAAAATAGCTCAAATGCTCTCAGAACAGTAGCACCACCCAGCAGCTGGGATTCTTTCCTCTCTTATTTGCCTTCTCTCTTGCCTTTTTTTTCCCTTTCAGACACTTGGATTGGACTTAATCTTAAATCTCTGGAGTTCAAGACCTTTTAAAAGGGGCTAAATAAACAATCTCTACATGTAAAGGCCACTGACTCCTACTTCCTCTGTTCAGAGCAACTGTTGAACCCTGCTGCCTGGAGGTAAGAGTTTTATTCTGGAATTATTTAATTGGTTTATGATATGTTTATGACTAATGCTTTTTAAATAACTTACTTATAATGAAAATAAGCAGAGGCTGCGAATGATCTTCAGGTAGATACGGTGTCCCAGAATACGGCAGGGGCATCTGTACATTTTTTGTGGCTGTAATTTTAAACTTTGCTTGAAGCTCCCTGTCACGCTGACCTGTAGTACAGACCGGCCTTCGCCTGAGCTGCCCCAGAACCTTAATTACCCCTCTTTGCCAGGGCAGTGAGCAGCCCTTTGAGACGTCATAATTTTGTTGTTTAGACTACTTACTATTTCTAACTAATGAAGGGCATTTTTTTTAAAGGAAAAAGATGCAACCACCTGAGTAAAGAAAATCTATTAGTAATTGTTTTTTAAGGACCACGAGCGAGCTCTATTTTATTTTGTTCTTCCGTCACTGTTTGTTCATTGCTAGTGTGAAAGTAGAAGTTGTTTGTTTGTTTTACTTTTTTGTATGTTCCTAGCACAATTCGGTGACTCAGATCTGAGAATTCCTCACCTAGCCAAAAGTCTTTTGCTAGCAGGTTTCTCTAATGTGACAGCATTATATTTTGGATAGTTTACTGTGTCTCCCGTCCCCACTCCTTATGCTTGCACTTAACATTTTGCAAAGTACTTTGATCTGTGGACTTTAACTTCAAACACAACATTTACTTTGGTTGTGGGTATTGACTACGGTCAGTAAAAAGTCTTTTGTTGTTGTTGTTTCATGCTTTTAAATAATTTCCTTTAAATAATCTATTGGGCTTTGGTTTTCTCTCACTGATATGTCTTACGTTTTACTTGTGAAGGGATCCCTGACTGCAGGGAAAAGTTTCTTTTATGGCAAGGTTCTCTCATCAGATAGACTTTATGACAACTCTCTGCTCCCCAGCAAGCAGCAAATGACAATGCAAAGAATCTGATTCTGTCAACCTCCTCATTTGATTGCCCTGCTGACTCAAAATTACCACATGCCCTAGGGCCTAACTGTTGCCTTTTTAACAGGGACACTGAAATCCTTGGAATTTAAAAATTCTTGTTTCCAAAAAAAGTTTATTGATATCAGTGATGACGTGTCAAAAGAAAGCATGCATTTTAAACACACAGAGATCTTCTGGGTAACTTAAAAAGAAGAAGAAGAAGAAAAATTAAAAAGAAAGAAAGAAAAGAAATTTAAAAAAGAATAGGAAAATAAAGAAAAAAACAAAAAAGACCCTCTGTAGCCAAAAGTCTGTTCTGATAGTAAAACTTCTGATGAATGAAGAATAAGGAATATTTTTTTAAAAAAGTATTTCCTAAAAGAGGCAATGTGGCACTTTCTAACCATTCAATTAACTTCTAAATGTTCTCTTTATTTTAAAGAAAATTCATGTGAATATTACATAAGTTTGTTACCTTTTTTTCTCCACCCCAGGCAGAGGGTATTTTCAAAGTGCTCAGCCAGATAGTGAGTTTGACGGTCCCTGGCAAACTGTCCCTGCCTGATCTGTTGAAGGTTAGGAGTAGAATGAGCCTAATCCTGTCAGGAGACCATTTAACTCCAAGTCAAGGACTCCTCAGAGCTGATGCAGTCCACTCCGGTATTCTGCACCTTGCTGAGAAGGAAGGAAGCAAGTGTCCACAGAACAAGATTTCAGAGGGGTGGAGCTAGGGAGAATGCTGTGAGAGAGGTTTCTCCGGATTAGATGCAATATGATCTCTAGAATTTGGACTATTCGTAGGAAAACGCAGAGATGTTCAGTCCAATTTTTATTTCCAAACACTGGACATTTAATTGCTACTTCCCCCCACCCCTTCATTCTGCATTGTAGGGAACATTTTAATCATCACATTTTTGTGATGGGTCAAAATTCTAAATCCTCCAGTTATTTTGAGCATGGACTTCACTGCCTTTGGGGATCTAGAATGTTCTCCTAATACTAGAAAACCCTGATCTGGCATTGCTGAGCGCAAGTATATTACTAAAGGTAATACAAGTTCATTTGCAGAATCCAGTGGCACCGGGATGAAATGGGTTTGGAGGATGATAGATGGCCGTTTCATTCTTGGGGAAGCTATTTTTTCCTATTTTGTTGTTGTTGTTTTGTTTCTTTGTGTCTCTTCACCCCTGAAACTTTGGATTGTTTGAATGTGAAACTCCAGGTGAAACCTAGCCAAAGCCACTGAGTTTCACACAGGTTCCACATGAAAGAAGTATTTTACCCAGCGTCGCTCAAAACTTGGCCCATGTTTTGCCAGAAGTTTCATGAATGTCAGTGAGCCTGGATTTGAAACATAATCCAAAGCCAGGTGACTTCTAGTGACTCTGAGGCTTAATTGTATAAGTATAGAATCTGTCAAACAAGGACATCCCTTATTTTCACGTCTTCTGTAATTTCATTGTGTACACACATTTTTTCCAACAAACTCCCATTTGGTCTATGATACTTTAAAGCCAAGTTCAATCCTAATATAAACTTTTATAGTTGTGGTATTTAAGCACTGGCAACCAGAGTTTGCATTTTAAATTCCTACACAGTCTGAACCACAGTGGTGTGAACATGTTGGTATAATTCAGCTGAAGGAAGTCCCAGGAGAGTCATGGAATGTCTTTCTTTGCTTAAATATACCTCTGTGCTCATGAGGAACAAACAGTAACATTTTGTCCTGGTCTAGCCACTTGACAGTATGCTTTTTGTTCACTCTCCAAAGGTGGTGTCAAATATATTGGTGGAAAAATAATAAACTTCCAGATATTTTTTTTTCGCCTGTTCAAGTGATACGCTCCTAGAGAACATTGTAAGCATTGAAAAGTTCGGTACTATTATTTGTAACGTAATGTAAATGAGAATAAAGACGTACTCAGCAGAGACAATTTCCTTCAGAAAAGTTTGGTGATTTGGAGCTGATGTGTGTGTTAATAGTCAGTAGGGCACGTTGTGAAGGTGTGTGTGTGTGTGTTCTGGGAAGGGGTAGTGGTAGGTGGAGAGGAAAGGGGATTCGTAAGCTTTGTACAGCAAATCTGTCACATCTAAAGCAAAGATAATCAAGCCCAGGATCTGAAAACATTTCTTTCTTTTGTTAATCATATAAATTTGTGTTGGCTGAATATTGAATTTTTTTGGTATTATTTTTCTTATTGAAGACACCACATTCTGATCATTAGGATTCCAGAAATGGCAAATAACTTCCAATGGAAATATGACAAATTGGGAGAGCTATGTACTTGTAGATAAAGTTGCATGAGCCAATCTTAGAAAGATCTACAGGGATCTTTAGCCATTGTTGATGCTAAGCAACCCAGGAAACTAGGATTTGATATGTCATTTTATTAGTTGAAGGATTTCTCAATTCATTTGAAGGATTTTTATAAAAATGAACTTATGGCTTCATTAATGATTTAATCAGACTGAATTTAGTAAGATTTATAGTTATTTATTATAAAATTAAGTTGTCATCAAATTTCATTTTGAAAACTTTGTAGTCATATTTTTGTTTAAAAATATAGACTTTTTATTAAAGATACAGTTTGTGTTTTAGCAGGTGATTTGCAAAATAACTAATTAATCCCATACTAAGTAAAGCATTTGAAAAGCTAATAATAAATAACAAAACTTGTGGGTTCTATATGTAAGAGCTGCATTTGAACACTGACCTTACTATTCAGGTCAGCATATGTATCAGCATATCTGATTTTATCCCAAAACTAGTACAATGAGCCAGAGGAAAAGAAGATGCTCAAATGGAGGTGCTAGAGAAAATAAGAGACTACAATTCAGGACTATCCTACAAGGAGATTCTCACTAAATACATCAAGATATAAGAAACTCAATATTTGGGAAACAATCATCTATAATAACACAGGAAAAGGGAAAGGGCACAATACCAGGTTGAAAACAAATACCAAATTTGTGCATGTGTAAATGTTTCTTTAACACACTATAAGGCCCTCTCCTTTCAAGAAAGACCTCACTAGTCATTTAAGAATGCAAAAATCAGTCCCTTAGAAATCTTCTCCTGTGCTCAATTTATGGTCAGAAAAAGGGGTCCGTGTAATACTTATCCATTCCTCTAGGATATATTATTAAAAGTTAAATTTATATATGCATCATATTTGTTTTCATAAAAAAGAAATTAGTATCAGTCTGATCAGACCATGATGACACAAAATAAAGTATCCCCCCAATACACCTAAGAGGATCATTTACCTGAAGCAGATAAACAATCATTTCCAGGAAAGTCACTGTTCTCCGACTAAATTTTTATTTGTTATTTGGATAGTATAATCATCTCTGAAATAAGAAGTAGTACTTAAAATAATGCTTTAATAATTACAGTACTCAAATACAACAATGATCTTAAAGCCTTCTTCTCGTACCTATCCAAGATGGACTGTCAAAAAGATGTGGGCATTTCTTACAGGTTTAAATGTAGAGACTGTTAGGAGATGTCAGGTCTCCTTAATGCCACGCTCGTGCTGAGCTTATCCTGGGGAATCACGGAGTAGGAGACCCCAGTGACCCTCTAATCATTCTTATCTCCATGGGGAAGTCAGCTCACTGGGTTTGAGTTAAAATAGAGAATGGAGAAGGAAATTCCTCTTTCTTCTAATTGGGCTGAGGACCTCCCTAAGGCTTTTGGTACAACATTTTTTTTTTCTTTTCTCATGGCATTATCCCTCTTTTCTGTTATTTCCACTTCTCTTTTTCCAAGAGAAACAAAAGCCTTCCCTTGCAAACTTCACCATTCTTGAGTTGTTGAAGGAAGAAAAAGCCCCAAGGTAGCTAGCTTTGGTGGCTGCAAGATTCACACATGTTACAAAGCTGGCCCATGTCCCTCTGAGTTAGAAGAACATCTTCATGTGCCTTACAGACAGAGTTATGTTTAATAACTGTTGAATACTTCATATCGGAATTAAAAATATAATGGACACAAGGGCAGCCCCTTAGGTCAGAACAAAATATCCATTTTTTGTTAACCAAACTTTATTTTAGAACAATTTTAAACTTAGAGACTGCTTTCTATTAGAATTTGTCTGATGTTTCTTGATGATTAGACTGGCCTTATGGGTTCTGGGGAGGAAGACCACAGACATAAAGTGCCATGCTCATCGTGTCATATCAAGGGTACGTACCATCAACATGAGGTATCACTGTGGATATTGGCCTTTGATCACCTGGCTGAGAGAGTGTTGGTCAGGTTTCTCCACTGTAATGTCACTCTTTCTCCCCTTTTCCATATTGTACTCTTTTGGAAGAAGTAACATTGTACAGCCCACACTAACAGAGTAGAGTTATGCTCCTCCTGATGGAGTATCTAAATTATTTGGAATTCTTCTGCATGGAAGATTTGTCTTTTCTCTCCAATTTATTTAAGTTCAATCATTTGTTTATATCAGTATGAATACATGGATATTTATTTTATACTTTGGATTATAATTCAATACTACTTTACTTATTTTGTTGCTCAAATTTTTCTAGCTTTAGGTATTGGCATCTCTTTTTCTTGGCTCCTGTGTCCCTTTGACGTATTCTCATCATTGTGAGGGTTTTTTTCCTGGTATCATAAGGTGCTCCAGGCTTGTTTTGTGTATTTCCTGCCTCAGTCCTAGAATCAGTCATTTCTTCAAGAAGCTCTTGTTCCTTTTATTGAAGAATGAGGTTAGCAACCAAGACCAGGGCATCCATTTTAATATTTGAACAAGATCTTATCAGCCACTTACTTTTTCACTTGAAGAATTTTTTTTTTTATTATTTATGGATTTTCAGCCTGTGGCTGGTAATACCTTCATGTGATATGTAAAGATAAGCTTCCTTGCCTTTTCAGATTAACAGGCTACGTGTTGCCCTCACATACTCTCCTGTCCTTCATTTTGAAACAAATTCAATTAAATATGATCAAATCTGTTTTTTATTGTTAAGTTTGGTGGGAGATTCAAGGTCTTAGATGTAGTCCTCAAAAGTCTCAAATGCAGTCTTAAAAGGAAGAAATCAGTTGTTTCTTTCTTAAATAAATGTAAGGACATTATGCATTATTTAAAATATGATCAATCAAGACTATTAATTGAATATGGAATTCTGTTACCAAGCCTTCCACTTATTGTGTGCAAAGAACTGTGCCACACACAGATTAGCACTCTGGTGGGACAATCAGACAACACACCTAGATAATAACAGTGATGTAGAGGTCCACAGGGCTATCAGAACACAGAACTGGGGTTGGAAGTCAGGCATCTATAGTGCTAGAAAATCAGAGACATTATCACAGATGGAAAAACTGTATTTAAATTGGAACTTTGAGTCGGATAAGAGAGCATTCAAATGGAAAAAGGTGATTGTGACCAAAGACTCAGGAGAGACAACTCGGTACTCAGAGACTACCCAGAAATCTGGTATAGCAAAAACTTAGGTCTAATGGGAGTGTCCCCAGAATGGTGTATCGGGTTGGCATTTATTTGTTGAGAAGAAAATTTTCACAATTAGGTTCATATGTTAGTATTATTGCTGATCAATGTTCAAAATGATTAGAGAGATGAAACCCTGAACACCCCCTTTGAAGTAGATGTAACTGAGAGGAAGGGGACAGAGATAAGAACAGTAGAAATGAAAAGCCAATATCAGCCGGTGCAGAGTATGAGGCATCAGAACCGTTCAATACTGTCCTCTTTAGCTAGACTTTGTCCTAGAAATTAAACCTTTACCTGCAAAATAATTGCACCTGTAATTTTACTTAAAACTCAGTATTATCAGAAATAATAAGTTGTATTTTTCTTGTTTCACCAAATGCATAGCTATTTCATCTTCAATAATTACTTTGATTTCTTTGATTATCTATTTTAATGTTTGGTGGTATTACTATTAAGATAAGTTTGGTCATGCAGGCATTATGTGCCCAGTGTACAGATGAGGATAGCGATACTCAGATAAATTGCTTCATCATCCACTCTACATGCTAGTAAATAGCAAATGGTAGATTGACTCTCATGTCAAGATCTTTCAAAGTGTGCCATTCCACCCAGTTTCAAAATACAAAGACATAAAAAAGGTTAGAAATAATAGCCAAAGGATAACAAGAAAACTATTGTCCAAGAGATAAAAGAGATATTTTTGAATTATAACAAGTTTTGACTTTCTATCTTTCACTGAGAGAAAAGGGGATGAGGATTATAGAGAAAGACATGAATGTGCCATGGCATAATGAACCAAAGATATGACTTGGCTGATTGAAACCAATGATAAAGGACAGCAAAAAAGAATCAGATTAGTAACTTGATACTGTGTAAATAAAATAATGTACTCTTATGAAAAGTCTGTTTGATATTAGAAAAGATAGAAAAGAAACATTAATCTCTTGTTCTAAAGATAAATTTGGGCCTGAAAAAAAGAAATTGAATTTAGTTTAATGGAAAAACACATGTACAGCATATGTTTTTAAAGCATTGTATTTTGGTTACTTTGACCGTTGCATATCCTGATCCAAGTACAACTTTGAATTGGTTTAATTCTAGTGGAATCATTGCTCTTGACATGTATTCAGCTCAGTGGTACTTCTCTCATTCAATTTTGCAAACCTAAGAAATTTGGTTGGTTTTTAATTTAGTTCCAAGTAGTGTTCAGAAATTTTGTGTTTGTTTAAGCTGACCATTTAAATATTTTAAAACTACACAGAACTCAACTTTTAGAACAAATTCTTAATGTTAAAAATACCCAAGAATAAAAAACAAACAAACAAACAAACAAAAAACAGGAATGTTGAAGTAACATATGGTGCATTTTACGTGAATTTAATGAACATACAACCAAATATAGTTAACAAATATAGTTTTGATCTATAGATCAAAAAAATATTTTCTATTTTACATGATTATTTTTACTATGAAAGTATTCACTTTAAAAAAAAATTATTATATTGAGACAGAAGACCATGGTTAAGAATGGAAAACTATCCAGAAGCAAATATGGCTATCTCAATGTGCAATTAGATTAGAAACCACATCCTGTGGTTCCAGCGGTGCCAAGGGTTGGAAGGTATGGACTGGCATCTGGTCAACCTTCATGTGCACACCTGCAAATAGACGAGAACAGTGAGCCTGTACTGAAGGATTCAGCAGAGGAGTGTTGGAGATAAAAAGGAAGTTCTGTGCTAATGTAAGAAGGTGTTAAATGTCAAGGATCTAGGCCTCATTATGAAGTAGGAAGTGGTCATTGTCTCTGACTGCATAGTGCAGTAAAATGCTAACTTTGGAAGAAGTAAATAGCTTTATCATTTCTTAGAGGTTGAATTTAAGTAAGAAATCAAATTGTTTGCTATAAAAATTATTTTATAACTCGAAATATAAATTGTTTTATATTTTTAAGTTAGTTAAACAAAATAAAAATTTTAATCAATTATTTTATTTATAAATTGTTTTTATAATTTGAAATATAAATTACTTACATATAAAAAGTGAACAATTGTTTGCAAATTGTTTAATATAAAAATTAATAGTTTACCGTTACTACTTCTGACACAGAATTAAGTTATCAAAATCTGCTTTTAATATCAACTATGATTATCTTCATTCAAGACAGAATAAAACCAAAATTAGATATAAACAAGTTTCTAAATTTTATATTAATATCACAGACAACTGTGGCTTATGATGAAAAACATTTAAAAACCAGGTAAAGGAATAAAAAACTGAGTGAAAAGGTAAATTCAGTAAGAGACAATTTTTTTGTATAAAGAATAATGAAAGGTTTTTTTGATAAAAAAAATTTTTTAAGGCGACTACTGGTCTCCATTATAAAATATATTTCATGTTAGTTTATGTTTGAGCAACTTTACTTTATAAATTGTTGGTTGCAATTTATGTTCCAAAATTAATTTAGAATTGGCACTCAGGCTTTCTTTGTCTAATATGGTGAGATTCTCACTTAAGAACCTCAGCTTGTGCAAAACTTGTCTGGAAACAAAGTGATAATTTTTATGCTAAGGTGAGAAAACTTGATTGGAGTGAGATTTTTTATCCTCCTTACAATATTTTATCTATTTCGGATATTGAAATTAAACAAAAAGCATTGAGGGAGAAAAATCGTTTTGTGTGCACATCATAATTTTATATATTCACATACACCCTTTTTCTAGTCAATATTCTGAATGACTGAATAAGAGCAGATGTGTAAAAACACTTGACAGAAGACCATTTTGTATTTTTCAGTAAACATTATAGCTTGGTAATTTTAACACTTGACTCTGTTTTTCAAATAACCTACATATCAATCAGAAAGGAGGAAAATTAGGAGTGTTTTAAGTGACTACAGAAAATGACTTTTAATGCCATAAACAATTTCATATTTATTGAATGAAATATTGTCAAAAGGATCTTTTTATATTGCTTCAGTCATTTATTACTTAAAGACTCCTTTCACCATCCTATACGAATCATATGGAGTTTAAAACTTAATACTCTGACACTCTGACTGTAGACAAATCTCAATGCAGAAAACATTTATAAATTTCAAAACAATCTTTCAAGATAAAAATTCACAACCAAACATAGGAAAGAATTGCTTTAACCTTAAAAAAAAAAAGCATCAATTATAAAAACCTATATCATAAAAGTACACAGAAATATATGGACTGAAAAAATAAGAAATTCCTTTGGAGGAAGGGAGGATAGCTCAATCAAAGAGGTGTACTACAGGCTTTAATTGAATTCAGATTGTCTTTTATTTTAAGATGAATGGTGGGCACATGGATATTTGTTATATTATTTTAATCTTTTGAATGTCTGAATAAAGACTTGCATCAAAAAGTATTTTCCCTCCAGCTCCCATGCCTTAAATTTAAGAGACATTCTAGATACAGAATAAATTTGTCATCTGCTAATATTGAGACAGTATTAATATTTTTTTAAACTTAAAGCAGCCCAGATTTTCTGAAAATGTACAGAAAGGAAAAAGTGCAACTGGTATCATATTTGCCCTATATTTTTGTATTTTTGTCTAGGTCCAAAACTTCTATAATGGTAAAATAGAAAAGAAAATAAATTTAGATCTTTAGCAGACAAATATTTATTGTAAACCTCCAAGATCATTTTTATAGTGTGTATCATTGCACAAGGCATTGTTATATATGATTCTTTAAACCTACTAAATGTGATATTTGCTCTTTAAATTATTAAGTGATTTATCATTATGCTTTATGAGAATTTGTTTGAATCCAGCAATGAATAAGCATATTTTATCTTCTTGTTTCAAGATGCTACATGCAATAAATGTGTGAAAAGTGATTTTATAACATATAGGCAATCTTCTCAGTTGAATTGAATTTATTCAAAATATTCACATATATATAACTCTTCCTTCGTTTTTACACTTAATGTTTCTTTGATATCAAGGGAGAAAAGCCTAATGATTTTTTTCATTACTATTCCATAGGAATCAATGGTTAATTTTGAGAATTTTTATTTTGATTTTTTTCTACTTGTTTTAGGCATAGAATCGCTCCACTGTGCTAAAATAGAAAAGCCAGCAGACATCAGTATCTTTTTCAGAATTTTGACAAATGTTGAATAATAGTGAATGATTTTTTACTGTTCTTATTTTATGACAAGTAATTTTACATGTACTCTTAAAATTCAGCACAAGCCAAAAGTTCTTAATTTTAAATCATAAAATTCAAAGAAAAAAAGATAATTTCTATGTTTCTAGGTAAAGTCCATGAAAGTATATGAAAATATTTAAATGATAAACACGTTGAGAGAAACCATGAAATTCTAACACAAGGGATAACTTTGAATTTCCTCATATCATCATTACTAACGCTGGGAAACCAAATATTACATAATTACCAAGAAGTACTGTTTGAAAGCAAATGTAAAAAAAAATAAAAAAGACTTTCAGATTACTGGCGTTAGATACTCTTGATTCCCTGACCTTCATCAGAATCTCTTCTCCTTTTGCTTTCTGTGACGCAAGAATTTTCCTCCAATCTCTGCTTTCTTCTGCATTTCACTTACTGGTGCCTCTCTCTTGACCTTAAAGCTATTCCCTCCAGTTCTGTCCCTTTTATCTAATCTCCCCTGACTTCACCGGTTTCCTCCCTTATGATAATCTCAAGATCTATCTCTCTATCCCTGATCTCTGTCTGGAGTTCCAGACTCACCAATCCAAGTAACTGCTAGACATCTCATTTGAATGTCTGTCACATACCTCAAACTCAGTAGGTCTAAAATTCATCATCTTCCACCTCCCAACCTGTTCTTCTTCCCCAGAGCTATACTTTAATAATTGTGTCACCTAATTACTCAGGACTAGAATCTTAAACATTCAAATTTTTCTACATACCAACTTGGTCACTACTCATTGATTCCGCCTACAGGCACATCTTCACCTCTTGCCCTAGCTAGAAGGCTGTTGCAACATTTTTGACTAGAATTTCTCAGTAGTGTCCTGACCACTCTACATCCATTCTCTCTGCCTTCCAGTCTAATCCCTTAAGGCCAGAATTCTTTTACCAATATAAACACGTTTCACACGTAGAATTCCCATCAATCAAACTCCCTATTATATAGCATATACAGTCACTTTGCTTTCTCTTCAGGATTTAGGGACCAGGAAAATTGACCATGTCAACCAAAGGAAGTAAATTCAGTACCTGGAGTTTAGCCTAAATAGCCCCTTGTTTTCCCACATAAAAGGCAGAGCTGTCAACTTTTCCAGACTCAATAGTAAGGAAAGGGCGTGGCTTACTGTACCAGGCATGGAACAGAGATCCAATGTCTGTCCTGTTACTTATCTCAAAGAACCCTTTACCTCAAATTTCTCCTGACAGAGTAATGACTATGTTCACAGACGACCTGTGTCATTGCCACTTATTAAATATTGATATGACGGTTGTAGGCAAATGCTAAATGGTAAACATGTTAAAAACATATTAAAAAATCTGTCAAAAAATTCTGGCTATAGTCAGAATGCAAAGTTTTAAACCGCAAACTCCATATGGTAAACATGTGATCATGAAAAGAGTCTTTAAGAAATCAATGACTGAAGCATATAAAATTAGATTCTTATGACTATTTTATTCGATGAATATGAAATTGCTTAGGCGTTAAAAGTTATTATCTGGGGACACTTAAAACAGTTTGGGTTTTATTAGTAAACTCCTAATTTCCTTCCTTTCTAATTTACGTGTAACATCATTCATCTTAGATATATGCACAGCCAAGTGTTAAAGGTACCCAGCTGTAATGTTCAGTAAAAAATACAAAAACAAGGGACAGAATCATATCCTGGGAGAGCATTGAATTATTACCATAATTAAAGTAAATATAACTATCTTATTCTCATGTTATGAAGGATGAAATTCCAAATACCAATCCTCAGGATCTTTTAACATTTATGGGAACATTGGTCTTTATGCCATTTAATCAATAATTGTTGTCCTGGCCTCTGGGGCAGTCTTTCTGGGGACTACCCTGTGGAGCTTACAGTACAGTGTGAAACGGTTAAGGAAAGGTTAATTGCCCAAGTAGTCACGTGTTTTAAATTGTAATAAGATCTGTGAAAGAAAGATGCAGGAGGCTACGAGCAGAATCTACAATTTTGAGAACCAAAGGTCAATAACAAAAAGGCTTCTAGATTTGGATCTTAGTTAAATTATTTGGACAATGAATTACTTGGGTGGGATGGAAATCAGAAGAGGCATTGCACTATGCTGAGAATGAGAGCCCCTTTGGTCAGTAGCTGAGAGTGAAGAATAGAGAGATGGCCATGATTCCTCCAAAAACCTATATGTCAGGCATTATCATGAACACCTACTCTCTAAATGCCAATGAATTTATGTAATGGCCTTTGTCTCTTGGGAAAATACCTTTAGAATGATAGCTAGCAGTACTGGTATATATAAATTTCCCATGGATTATAGTGACAGTATTGTATTTGCTCTTATTTAAATATTGAAGGAGTGTGATTTCTAAAATGACCTATGAAAGATGAACGTGACTTTGAGCAAATTTTATTTGAGTTTTGACTAAGGATTTTTAAAATAAACATCCAAAGAAAAAGTCCAACAGAGTGATATTGAAACAAAGCTTCTCAATGAATAAAGACCTTACTGATTGCAGCTATGAATTCAAGTCTTTTGACATATAGTCAGATGTTTGCTTCAAAGCATATAAGAAATTAAAAGTGAAAGAAAAAGTTTAAAGTTTTTTTCCTCACATTGAACTTCATTTCAGAGAAATACAAATTTCGATGTAAAAGATATATTTCTTCCATAGATCAACACAAATTGTGTGTGTGTGTGTGTGTGTGTGTGTGTGTGCGCGCGCGCGCGCGCGTGCGCACACATTAACTAAATCTCGTGGTTGGGGTTATAGCTGTTAATTATTATTATGGAACTGAGATAATCATTTAAATAAAATATTTTCTGCTTTAATAGTATGGTAAATTATTCAGGGTAGGGTTAATAATAATTTTTTCTTCTGCTTCTTATACTTTCATTCACATTTTTTGAAACTGGCAAAAAGGTTGATTTAAGGATTTCAGTGTTTTCAAACAAAAATATCTACATGCAACTAAAAAGGGGGAAATGCGGTTTTTGATGCATTACATGATTTTATTTTACTGGGTTTGTTCATGAACTCATTTCTAAAAGGCAGCTGAGCACTTATATGGCATTTCTTTTCCAGGGATCAGTATTACTCTAGAAAATGCTGTTGAAATCAGAAAGTGGATGTCTATATGGCTATGTTATGTTAAATTTTCATATTATTCCTTCCTCATATTTGGCTGAACCATGGACAGTAACAAAAAGGAGTAAAAGAGAATGATAAAAGATGAGTCATTTCCAATTAAATGAACATTAAACAAAGTACACATAGTTGTTCCTGATATGAATTGAACCTGAGAGCTGGCAAATTTGGACATGCATAGAGAATGGAAATATGTTGAATAAAGTAGAAATCAAAAGAGATGTTGGAGACCCTTAACCTGTGCTGTCCTTGAGTATACACCATTTCAATGAGCCAGTTTGCAGTGGAAAACAGAAATTTACTACATTGGAATATCAAATTGCTATGGCACAGAATACTTCATAGAAGTTGAAGATCAATCTTTATCAATTGCTAAAGTTGACTTAAATATTGATAACAAATATAGGATTTTGCAAAATTTGATAAACTTTAAAATAATGTAATAGCAATATAAGACCATGAAAGCAATTAACAGAATTATAACTATGAAATCTTATGGATTTATTCTAGACTTACCATCTGGAAAATCATTATCTATCTTTGAATATTTATCATTGGGAATAACTTCTTAGAGCATTCATCCAAAGTGCAGCTAAATCTTACCAAATTATTTCAGTTTCCACATTCTTTAAAAATTGTAAAGAAAAGAAAGTCATTCAACACCTAGGAAACTCATCTCTTTCAGAGATTTCTTAGGTCTCCTCTCCTTTATTCCTTCACTGTTTTGAGATTCCGTCAATTATTGTCACTATGTTCTCTTTATTCACTGTCATTAAGACTATACCGTGTCATATAGTCTTGTAGTTCAATCACCTCTTCCCTTTCGACACACACACAAACCTTATTCTATTTCTAGACACGATCAGCCCTATGCATCCACAAGTTCCACATCCTCAGATTCAACCAATTGTGGATCAAAAATATTCAGAGAAAAAAAAATCTCAGAAAGTTCTTAAAAGTAAAACTTGAATTTGCCACACACTGAGTACTTCGCTGAATCCATGAGAATGAAGTGATGTGTGGGCACACCGTGCCGTGGCTTATATGCAAATAAATATGTTTTATGCAAATAGTGCACTATTTTACATAAAGGACTTGAGCATCTTAAGATTTTGGTATCCATGAGGATCCTGGAACGAATCCCCTGCAGATACTGAGAGACCAGCAGATACTGAGAGACCAACATATCAAATGGATCACTTTGCCCTCAACTATGAAAACAGGACAGCAGCACCTAATAATGTGCGGTATTGTGAGAATTACTGAGAAAAAAGCAATCAACTTTCTTAGGTTATTACTTGAAAGGTGCGTTCCTTATTTTAGGCAGAAAAAGTTTTAACTCCTACTTCATATCTTTAAGCAGGAAGCTATTATCTTTCCTGCAGGCTTTTGGCATACCATAGAGTTGCTTCATTTCTGAACTTGGAAAGACTGATCTCCTCATCACTCTAGAGATAGCATCATCATTCACTCACACAGATACAATCTAGTACCTCCTAAGAGCAAAGCACTGTTCTGATTGCTTGGGACACATCAGTGAACAACAGTGAAAAATTCTTGCCCCCAAAGAGCTTACATTGGGGATAAACAACAATAGAAGATAAACATTGTAAGAAATTACATAATAAATAAGAAAGAATGCTTTAAAAATATGGCAGGGCTAAGAGGATCTAGAGAATGTGTTGAGGACAGTGCAGCTTAGAATTTTAAATGTCGAGCTCGAAGGAGGTGAAGAGTTATCCCTATGGCTACCTGGGGGAGATGTGTTCTAGGCAGAAGGAACTGCTCTGCAAAAGCTCTAAGACAACCATGGCTTCCCTGTTTAAGGTACAGCAAGGAGGCTGTTCTGACTTCAGCCAACAGAGAAAAAGAGATGAGATCAGAGGGCACTTAACACTATGAAAAGATCACCCTGACAGCTACTGGAGAGTAGTCTGTAAGAAGGATATGGTGGAAGCTGAGAGACTAATTAGGAAGCCAGCGCGATAGCCAGGTGAAAGAGGATGATGGCTGAGAACAGGGTGGAGATAAAGGAGATGGTCTCCATGGGTGTCCAGTGCTTTGGGACGGACACTTCAGGATTGAGAGGTTAGGAAGAAGAGGAGAAACCAAGCAATGACACAGAGAAGGCATGTCCAGGGAGAGAGAAGGAAAAGCAAGAGGGCACAGGGTACTGGAAGCCAAGAGAAGAAAGTGTATCAGAGGAGGAGGTGTGATCAAGTAAGATGACAACCAAAACTTGGCTAGTGAATTTTACAATTTGGAGATTGCTTGTGCCCCTGACAAGAGCAATTTGGTGGAGTGGTATAATGCTAGAAAGTCTTTTGTGTTAAATTTAATAAAAGACTGAAGTGCTTGTTTTTGTTCATGGTTGATACCCTTTTTATTGATTTAAACTTACACATTATTTTACCCTATATACCCAGGAGTCATATATTCCAAGGCCACTGGACTGAGAGTACATAAATGCCACTGTCTGATGGAATACATATATTCAGGTCTATAAACCGAGCACTGTAACTTAGAGCGCTTCCTGCAGATGATTCTGACCGTTGAGTATTTGTATACAAACCATGATGATATCCAGAAGAAGAATGCTTTGCTTTTATATTTATAGGTTATTTCATTGAAATAGGTATCAATAAGTATATTTAGTCCAAGAAAATACAACTGACATGTAGCACAAGCAAAATTATGCTGACTTACTGGCAATTTGTGGATTAGGGCCTGAGAGTTTCTACACCACCATTCTTACTAATCGTGTAAACAATTGCATGCCTTGACGTCAGCAATGTTATGAACAGCAGCCTCTACACAATCGTACATATACCAAATATAAAAGTCTATGTTCTGGTCATCATTCTCTGTATTAAAGATCTATAGCAGTTTCCACATATTACACTCATTCACATTAGTGGGCCAACCAATTTGTATAAGCTGTTGCTTGAAAGAAATTTCTATAAGAGTAAAATGAGACAACCATTATGGATATCATCTTTAAATACTTGAACCTATATTTACCATCCTGTTGTGTAGATCTAACTGGAGGGAAAGAAGAAGTTTTAAAAGACTTGAAATAGCTGAGCTAATTTATACCCTTGTCTCTGTGATGTATTATACAATATGGAGCAATCCTATACCAAATAGATTTCTCTTTGCTAGACTTTTGTGCCTTTGTGTAGTGATTTTGTTACCTTGAAGGATACAGTGGTTTAATTTTTAAGAACTCAGAATAATAACTGTTAAAATACAATTGTCATGTTGGTACAAAGCAAGCGACATTAAAGATAAATATTATGTTCATTTCTTGAAATTATTTTACAAAGGCATTAGTTTCTAAAGTCTCTTGAATATCAATTTAACAATGAAAAAGAACAATAAAAATCTCTAAAAGTTAGAATGTACAACTAAAGACTGAAATTTGATATGTGTGTTTTTCTTACCTGGAAATGAAAATTTGAAAAACCAGTTAAGGGTATTTTGCCTTGCTCTTCCTTCTTCACATAGATGAATTTCCTGTCATGTTTCTGAGGCTCATTATGAAATGACAACATACCCCATCAGATGTTTCTCTTTATAAAATTATGTTTCTCGAAGGGGCTTTGTATGATCTAAATATCTTATGTCATAAAAGAAGCCCCTGAAGTCTAGAGAAGTGAGCTAAACTTGACAGTGTCTTAAAGTCTTCTAGTAGAAAGTCAGGCACCCTGAACAGTGTGCTTTCTGCTTTTCCGTGCAGTTCAATGAGGAAACCACCCAACACTGGAGAAATGGAAACCCTCTTTAGGATCTTGCTCTCGGTGTTAACCTATATTACCTATAAGCACACGTAGCAGATAGATTTCTGTAAGCTGACCACATAATTGAAGTTAAACAGAGTTCAGCCCTTATCTAACAATGAGCAGGGCTTGAGTTTTTGGATAGTGTATGTATATATATTTAATTCTGGGAACTGACTGATATGATTTCTTTCTGGAGAATGAGCTACCTAGAACCAGAATCCTAGACTAAAATGAGTGAACTTTGTGAAATATTCTCTTTTCCAGAAATCAAGGTTTTTTAAAAACACCATAAAAAATCCATGTAAATAGCAAAATTATACTGTACTTTACGAAGTACAGGATTTTAATTTGATTTACAGTAATTTTTAAATTTTACAGAGATACATGTT
Source organism: Pteropus alecto (assembly GCF_000325575.1). Classification (NCBI taxonomy): domain Eukaryota; kingdom Metazoa; phylum Chordata; class Mammalia; order Chiroptera; family Pteropodidae; genus Pteropus; species Pteropus alecto. The sequence goes on along the minus strand of NW_006439192.1, from coordinate 20,381,296 downwards.
CTAATGTGAATAATGATTTTTGTTGCCATAAACAAAATAACAATCATGAGCTGGATTAAGATCTTCTGTAGAGGATCTTCTGTTTGATATTCTTGGAACATCCTCTCTCCAGGAAGCTATAAATAAAGAGTTCAGCTGATTTGACTTCTATTCTGCCAACCCCTGGTCTAAATAATTTGCACACAATTAAAATTCCTGAATGTTTTCATTCATTTCACATCAAGCTGCCTTGATTTTATGGTTTCTTTAGAACATAACATTTTTAAAAATCTGGGACTCTTAAAAAAATTTTATTTTGCATGTTAATCAGCATTAGATAATACACTGATATTTTCTTCATATCTGTTTTCTGACATTCAGAGTTAAATTTGTTCTTATAATAAATGTAACTGAGTATGAGATGAAGATAAGTGGGATGTACAAATAAGATTTTGACCCCAAGTAAGATATGAGGAGTAAAAAACCATTTCCTTCCTTACAGGCAGAAGGAAAGGTCCTGAAAGAATAAATATGATTGTGATTAGTTCAAAATGGTGTTAATGATGGGTTCTGCATGGAGTAATATTTGCTGAATGGTAAGACCTTTAGTCCTTGTGCTCTAAGTTAATGGGTGCTCTAGCCCCTGATTGACAGTCAAATCTGGGTTTTCAAGACTTGTAGCTACTTAAAGCTCTGTGAGAATTTTTATCCTGCTATCTTCTTCTGCTACTGGCTGCTAGTAAACATATGACTGGCATGAGTCAGGATCTGATGCGTATGCCAAATTTCAAGTTGTATATTTTATGACGTGAAAACTCTCTTCCATGTCCAACTCTGGTGCCTATTATTTTTTTGTATGACTTTTCCTTTTGAATAATTTAAAGGAACATATTTCTGATATGGTCCAAGGATGATAGAATCTATAGTCTCATTCTAGGTGACAATGACTCTTCCCCATGTCAAGACAAAGATGCAGGTGACGCTAATCAAATCTTTCCCATGATTGCTATGTGATTGCTATGAAAAGCAAGACTGTGTCAGTCACAAAGGGAAAGGAGCATGGTTGCTTGGATGGTCTGGGTGTCAAACCTACCAGGTCTGTTCCTAAATGACTCTTTGGAACAGAGGCTTCCCCCCACCCCCCCAGCCCCCCGCTGATCTGCACCGGATATCTAATATTACTGTGTTCAGCCACTAAAATTGAAGGATTGTGGGTTACAGACATTGGCCAACCTTACACAGTTGGTTAAACTATACAGCTACATGACTCTATAATATAATAGGTCAACGTATCTTAATAGATTTTGTGATTTTATATAGAGATATATTTCTCAAGGGTGATTTTTTTAAAAGGCAGATGAATAATTTTAGAAACTCAGATCCAATGGTGTCGTGATTTTACAAGAAAAGAAAAAAATCGTAGAATTTAACTTCTTATTTTATTTGAAAGTATTTGTTACAAATATGTCTTTTGGACAATGCTGATTAAATATTTTTGCATTCTAAGAGGATAAGAATTATTCTACTGAAAGTAAAGAGTATACAAGACATTACTTTTTTTATTCCCTAAGACGAAATTATCCTTTTTACTTTATTTGAGAGGGGTGGTTTTCTAAATAATCTTTAAAATAAATTTGAACTTGTCAAATTTCAAATTAGTACTCTAATTAAAATTTGCCAGATTAAATTTTTTAGAAAGCATATTTTACCTGAATTTCTCCATGAATTGAAATCAATTAAAAGAAATTTTCTTATTACAAAGTACACCATATTGGATCTTTATGCAATTTAGAATTCTCCTGATTGTGTGTGTGTGTGTGTGTGTGTGTGTGTGTGTGTGTGTGTTCTACCACAACCTATCTTTTAAAAGAGGCTTCCAGACAATTCTTCATCATCATTAAATGATTTAGGGAAATGAATGAATAATGTTAGTAGTGGCATTAAAATGGCTATGGTTGTATATACACAACCCCCCAACACCTTCTTTTTTTTGGATTTGTGGGTCAGTGTCCTACAAAAGCATAGTGGATACTCAATTAAAATTCATTCATTAGGTCTAATTAGGATCAAATATTTATTATGCACCAGTAGCTGCACTAACTGTACTTCCTAGGATAGAAATTGTTTGTGGCTAATGTGCTGTAGCAACCCATGAAGAACTCATGGCTGTGTTAACTGGTTCTGAGGTCGGTTCCCCCCATGTGAAATGTCTTTCATCTCAGTAGTTGCTTTATACATTTGCCTGGGGTTTCCCCTAGTATTTTAAACATGGCATATTAATGCCATTTTAAAGATCAAATATTCTGAATAATAGACATGCAATAGTTTCTTGTCTGATAAATACCCATTGATTACCTCAAAAAGAATACAGATTCTTCAGGATATATATTTTGTCGTGACTAAATGAGTCAGAATTCATTAGCAGTTTAGAAAGACAAATATGAAATGAGACCAGTAGCTGGGTTTAATTAAGTTGTCACCTCTTTTAATCTTTTTTTTAAGGCAAATTCTACTCATATCTGAATTCTTTCAGAAAAGGACTGCCCTCAGTGTATCATTACTTTCCATTGGCATGATTTGCACAGAAGTATTTTTAGTTTATCACAAAAGGGTGATGAAGCTGAATATAGTCTTTTAAAAGTCTGTTGCAGTAGATGTTTATATTAAAAAATTCCAAACACAATAATAATTGTTGCTCCAATTTGTATTTAATAAATGCATAATGTTAATATTTGTCAATGATACAGTACTGTTTTGTAACTAAGTAATGTAGTTTAATTTAAGATAGTGCTCTGTTTTCACTAGGATCCTCTAAACTAGGTTTCTCAATCTTGGCACTAGTAATATTTTGGGCCACATAAGTCTTTGTTGTGAGACACTCTCCGGCACACTGTCGGATGTTTAGCAGCATCCCTGTTCTCTACCCACTAGGTACCAGTTTAGCATCATTCTCAACACCCCAGGTTCTGACAACCAAAAATGTCTCCAGACTGTCAAATGCTTCCTGGGGAATTAAAACTACCGTGGCCTTAGATAATAAAACTGCCTTAGGTTATTAAATCTCCCTAAATTTCACCTCCCCATAAAGGCGATTTTACTTGTTTGTAGCTACTGACTCTAGTAAAAACCCTTCTCCAAAGCATCTTGGATGTGTCCCAATTATTCCTGTGCCTAAGCTTCTCCTGGGGAATGTCAGGCACCTTTCCTTGGCTTCTTTTGTCTCTGCAGTCCCTCTGCACTCAGAGGTCCCATCCTCTTACATGCACGTATACTGTGGAGACGCACATACATGCACACTTTGTCTCTGCTGTGGTCAATATATACCTCCTGCATTCTGAGCACCTTAACCATCTTTTGAGGACAACTGGACAGCTGCCTCTTCTGCCCCTCCCACCCCTGAATCTGTCCTTCTTAAGCTTAGTCAGAGATTGAATTTGACTAAGGATGCCTATTTCTTGCTCCTTCGCCACCTAATTTAGCAATGCCAAAAATTATCACTGACCTGTTCATCTCACTTTTTCTCAAGCCTGTCTCATTTCAGTTTGTCTTCGCTCTTCCTCATCCCCTGATCCTCAGCACTGGCCCTTGCATCCAGACTGACTATACCATATACATTCTTTTCAAATAGTTTATTTTTTCCCCTGCCCCCTATCTCAATCAATCTTAACAGGAAAGTTTATGGATTTCTCTCTTTTCTAAACTAATCTAGTGGTGAGAGCTAATGGCGTTCCTTTAGCAATTAATTGAAGCACCCATGTTATATAATGATTCCTCCATGACTCGTTTGAGGCCTTGTTTAAATCCTAATCATGACCTTTCCATGTGGCATGTTTTTCTCCCTACATGGGGCTATAAACTTTTTGAGACAGAAACCATGTCGGAAACTTTTTTTAATGCCTTGAAGTGCCTTATATGTATTCTGGATGCAGGTGTGCTTTAAGTTCTTTGAATTTCAACACCCACCTAAGATTTTGGAGAAGAGAGAAAAACAATATGAAAAAGAAAAAATATGAGTGAAAGCCAAAAGACAAAATAAAGAGCCACATTTTCTATCTAAGTTCACTGTCACTCCTGAGCACTACTCACTATACCAAGAGGGAGCATTTCATTCTCAAAGGAGCAACTGATTAGGAAATGTGGTTGAAAGTGGTGCTTGTTTGTTACTTTGAAATTAGTTCATTTATTTTCAATATGACACAAAGTAACTATGCAAAAAGTACACCAAGTTTATCTGTAAACTTCAATAAAGATCAAGAGTTAGGGACTCCATGGCAGCCACTGACCCTCTCTAGAGCTTTCTATTCTGCCGCATGACTGGAACAGAGCATGCTGATCAGCTTAGCTATTACATTATGACAGGTAGTATGATGCTATTGAATTTGTGAGATTCTTTTCAAATACATGATTTCAGGGGTGTAGATTCTGGATGCAGGTGTGCTTTAAGTTCTTGATATTTTCCAATGGAAAAGAGACAGTATTGTTGGAATTATGAGCAAATTTAAGCCCACAATTTGATGATGATAAAATTAAATGGAATTTTATAATTTGTGCATATTTGATAGACATAGTTGACACTTAAAATGGTACTTTGTCTCACCCTTTTTATTTATACACGAGGAATGACTTGAGAACTGTTAAATAACTTGCTCAAAGTCACATGTCTATTGAGTGGCATCTAACCTGGATGTGTGTGTGACACTCCAGCATCTGGGACAGCCCACTACAACACAGGGTCTTTCCATAATATATTGATGGGATCCGAGTGTGGTATTTTCACGTATCCATAAAAGTGGTCACATTTGAATAGTTTACTATTTCCCCAATGAATACACTTAGCAACCAGCCTGACCTGTGTTTGTAGAAGAAAATGAAGCCATAGCACCCAGCTGGGACAGCAGGAGAGCAGCAATCCCCAAAGAATAACTTCTAATTTTTTGTTTATAAGGAACTTAACGGGTATACACTTGCTAGGCATGCCGTTTCTCTTTTTTATGTTTGCATTAAGGGCTTCGGTCCCCACCTCTGTATTTGTTTTGCTTACACAGGCAACTGAAAGCCTTCTATTAGATCCATAAACTTCTGGAAAACCAGTCTGCTTCGGCCTCTGCAACATTTCCAAAATTACTGATCATACTTTAATGCATACATTGAATTAATTTATCTTTATCACAAAATTGTACTGGTCTAAAAGTCTATATACTCTATGGTTACACAACTTAACACATTTGCCTCTCTAATTTTGAGCCAGAATAGCCAGGAGTCAGAGGTCCATGTGATTAACTAATTGGTATATATAATCAGCTCTGGTGTCCAATCCCATCAAGATTTCAGGTGAAAATTGTCCCTTTTTTTACTTTCTTTTTCTTTCTTTCTTGTTGTTCTTTAATAGAACACTCAGGCTCTATTCCCTTCTTGCTCAAGGCTGAGTCTCAGTGGGATATCAAGAAGGCAGGAAGCTCAAAGCAATTAAATCTTCTCTGAAAGTCTCTGCTGTTCCCAGAGGTGGCTCAGAGCAGGGGCAATGCCTGGGGGCTGCTCTTGGCAGCAGCATCGGGCCTTCTCACCTCTGGCTGTGGTGCCCAGGACAGGCCCAGTCCTCAGTGGTGTTACAGTAGCAATTTACACTGTCGGCTCCAGTGCCTCTCTCCTCAGATGGCCTGCAGCATCTTCTGCATCCCAGGAAGGCTGGGTAGTTCAGTGTGCTCCCTTCACCCCGCCCATGGAAGTTAGCTAATGGCAACATGGTCCCTGAGCCCTACTGGTGGCTGTGAAATTCTATGGTTTTATCAGGGACCAGTTTTTATTTAAAAGATCTTACTCAAAGTTTCTAAATGTGTATTAAATAAAAGCAGCCTATAACTGTAGCAAGCAGGGCCATGTTTCTCAACACTTTATTTGGCCACTGCCTGCCACTTTTGAGAAAGAACACCAGTTTAGTTTGGGGATTTCTAGCATCCTTCCTCAAATTCTCTTCTAAAAATACTGTAGGTGGAGCCCGTTGCTTATTCAGGTGGAAAGATGCTTCTTCATGCAGGAGAGCACAGAAGTTCATCGATAAATTAGCCTCCAGAAGCAGCCTAGGGAAATTTTCTAGTAGTCAAAGGTGAAATGTAAACCAGCTCTAACAATAAGGTTTAGCTATAATTTTTCAGTACACTGCTTGGATTACGAACAAACAAACAAACAAACAAAAACAAACAAACAAAAACACACGGCTGAATAAGCTCACTAACAAAATCTAATTGGATGGGACAATTATTTTGAGGTGGTTAACAAATCAACTTTATTTATGTCTAAAATGTCACAAATGACAAGCTGCGTATACAAAATCCATACTAAATCTTCTCTCGCCATCAGTGTTTAGCTCCCCAGGATTGCCCGTGGGCCCTCCCGTGACAGTCTGAGCCCGCCGTGGAGGTTGCTTTGCTTCAGTGTGCAGGGAGATTCGACAGTCTTTAAAGGGATTCAGAGTTCTGCTCTCCATCTCACTTTCATTCAGGTTCCAGAAGCAGATGTAAATATGAAAAAATAAGATGTATGGACACTAAACCTTGAACACATTTTTAAGAACAAATTGCACAAGTCAAAGAGCTTTCCTGAAAGACTAGGCCTACTTGGGTAGCATACGTGAGTAGAGGAGGTTCCTATAAAATGGAGCCAGTTACTCCTAGCAACCCACTTCGCATACTCAGCCGTACTTCATTAGAGCCCAGTCCTCACTGAGGAAGCTCGGGTCACATATCTAGATGTCGTGTGGTTACATCCCAATTCCCTAGTTTCACAGTGTCACCGAGAGCAGGCCTCTCTATCTCAAAGTGGACTACCCCAGAACTCACAAAATGTGCCTCAATTCTTACCACAGTTTAGACCACACTCGGGAGAAATGCAAGGATCTCTGGTCCAGGAGACTGCAAAGGGCCACATCTTTCATGACTTCAGGCACGGAGCAGTGTATGCTGAGAGAGGACATGGAGAAGCCATCGGCCTTATCACCTGTGGGTCTCACTCACTGATGTGGGGCTGAAGCGGGGACCAGCAATGGTATCGTTGCAGAGTCTCTAGGTGTCCCCGAGGGAGGACAGAGTGCCCTCTCTTCTATGGTGCTCTTACCAAGAGAGGTCAGGCACCCCTGAGCACGTGAACTAGCATCTTCTCGTCCATTCCAATCAAATCATTGCAAGCATGTTTGAGCTGACATTCAAACACTTGCAACTAAATTCAAATCATTACATCACAAAAAATTATGTCTTCTGCTTATAGCTTGAAGCCTATAGGCTGCAACTCATGTAGGGGACAGTCTGGTTGATGGGGGAAAAAAGTCTTCTTGCAAAGTGCTGTTTTCTTCCAGGGCCTAACTCCACACAGGAATATTTTACTAAACATTCCTAACTTTATGTCAGTTTAGGATGAACTTAGCTTGTTGTAGTTTGTCGCAGTCTTCATTCTTACTTGAGTAAGTCTAATCAGATAAAAGAGGCCACGTGTACCCACAGAAATCCATCACGTTTCTGAAAAACAACTTTAAAAACACAGCTATGGTGATTTCAGAAACAGCTAAGTGTGTTTGAATCATGTCACTAGGGAATCATCTTTCTGTAACTTTTCAAGCCACTTAAGTGTAGAGAAAACATTCTCTCCCATAAATCTTGCCTAAAGGTGACCCTAATCAAAAGCCACTTGCTGTGTTCCCCCTGTGCATCTGTTATTGTGTGAGTCCTTCTCTGAGTTCTCCTTCTGCTGCCTTCTCCATGGTATACAATGAAGAAAGATATAATTGAGGTTTTGCTGATGAGTGGAAGTGAATAAAAATAAGACTGGGGACCACTTCTCAGAAAGGCCAAAATAGCAGTAAGAGCCCTGGCCAGGAGATAATAACTAAAGAAATCACAGAAACAACCTTTTATCATATGCACTCTTCAGGCAGCCTGAGTTGGTATCTTCAAATTGTGCGTGTGTCAGGAGTAGTATATGCTTAAAAATAAAATATACCAGTTAAAAAGAGCCAGAAAGTACAATGCTGCTTATCTGTTGCATCTTGGTCTTTTACCTATGAAAGTATTTAAATTTTAATTCTCCCCAAATATTAAGCTAGTATTCTACTAAATATAATATAACCAGAGTCATATACTGATTGAGTGGTACAGAAAACTAGACCCAATGCCCACTGAGTAGTCTTGGGGACCCTCGAAAAGGCTGCATGGAACCAATGTGTTTCCAAATCCTACAGGATTGCAATAACTTGTACAATGAGGTATGTGAGCATTCACATGATCATAGTGTAAGTGTATAGTTATATAATAGCATGCAACCCATGAACTTTTAGGAAGCAAAAGTGGGAGACAGAATAACAAAAAGAAGGAGGAGGAGAAGGAGGAGCAGGAGCAGGCGCAAGAGGGGGAGGAAGGGAAAGGGAAGGAGGTAAAGAAGGAGTAATAATGTAATGACTTGTAAGTTTGCTTTATCCAACTGCTCAGTTAATACTTGAACCCTATTTAACAGAACTTGTGGGAGTGGGAGAGAGGAATGCAAAGTAGTTCGGTAGATTACAAAGCAAGGAAACAAGAGTTCTAAACTACTGGGTGTGTATACTGAAAGGAGGTGGTCAGTCATCACAGGTCACGCGTTCAGCTGCGTCTTCATCCTCAGGAGTGAAAGACAATGTGGAATAAACGATTACAGGATCATAGCCTGGTTTGAGACTGCTTGATTGAGGGGTTATTAGTCCTGTTCTCCATTATCCTAGGGAGCAAGTCGAGCAGTCTTTGCAAAACAATAGGGTATCAGGATCTAGTGGGTATGCAAGAGAGAGAGAGAAAGCTACAACATTCTAGGTTTTCATGCTGTGCCAAAATTTAGTGAGGTCGAATGACTTATCAATTGCAAATTTCCTCTAAGCAACATGTTATAAAACTAGCCTATCTTACTAGGATGCTATAGAAAAGTAATAATAAATGAAAAGAATTGTAAAAATATGGTAATTTAAAAGAGACAGCGTATCTCAGAGTAACGGTACAAAACCTCAACCTTCCTCACCATCTGATCTCGCGATCTCAGGTTCAGACCAAGCTGCTCTCATAGATGGGTGTAAATGAGAAACCCCTGAGGAAACGGGAGCTGGTACCAACCACGCCCAAACGGCCCAAGCTGCTCAAGCTGCTCATCACCAAGCTCGCAGTGGCTCTTTAGATAAGGAGGGTGCTGACCCGTGCTGAAGGTTGCGTAGCTGTGTGATGGCATCATGTAGTGTACATCTAGGTAAGGACCTCATAAGTACATATTCCCAATTGTTCAATGCCACTTCAGATAGCTAGCACAGGTCAAGGATTAGGAAACACTCAGAATCTACTTCATGCCAGATTCATGAAGGATTTTAGCAAATATTCTTCTTTCTTAACTTCCTTATATTTTCTCTCCCTTTTACTATAGCAGATAAATCTTTATTTCCAATTTTTAAACCTTTGCTAAAAGCGTATTATAATAATGGCTAACAACTTTTGAGTATTTATACTATGTCAAAGGCACTAAGGTGAATGGTTTAGGTGGATTATCTTATTCAATCTTCCAATTAAACTGCAGTGGAATATAAACTCCATGAGGGCATGGACTGTCATCTCTTGTGGGTTCTGGGTTCCTGTTGCCTGGGTGGTAATAGGTACTCAGTAAATATCTGCTGAAGGAATGAACAAATGCATGCGTGAGTAAAAGAGCAACTTTACCATTGTTAATAATGTACCATTATTGTCCCTATTTGCAATGTCCAGGGTTAAGTGGCCGATCAATGGTGAGAACAAGATGCAAAGCTAGGCCATGTGTTCCCACAGCCAGTGCTCCTGATGTGTATAGGAACTACCTTTACATATGTCATTAGGTTTGGTTTTGGTTTTGTTTTTATTCATTGCTTGCTTTAGGAGTGGAGTAGCCCTACAGTGTCAGCTGACAGGCTTGAAAGATACAATTCTCAAGGGTTGTTTGAACTCCACACCCAAACTGTTGGAACTAGGGTAGCCCCTAAGAACTAGAAATAATCTTCATCAAGAATGAGCAGAGAAAAAAAGCCAGTGGGACAAGTTAAATCAGAAATAATGCAAGGGAGCTGGGATACCAATTTCAAAGGAAGGTGAGTGGAGGAATCAGGAAAGACTCCTGACCGTGGAGGGACTAGAGGCCACAGGAAACTCCACCAGTTCTGAAATGTAGCAGATAAGATAGGCCTACATACAGAAGGACAGGGTGAGGCAGGAGGCCATGAGCATCTGAATGATCACCTCCAAGATCAAGCATTCAAGTTTGCACTTGTAAGCTGGTCAGTACATGGTTTGTGTCTGGGTTAGTCCAAACTTCATGGACCAGAAATAAAATAGATAACACAAACAAAACTATATTTTTAGTTTACTTTGTGCAGATTTTAGTGCAGTGTCCTGTCAGGGCCATAAAACTTGGGTGCATATTCTAGGTAAGAAGGAGGCTTGACATCTGGTTCTAAAGCAGATATGGCACTGGAGAAGCAAAATATTCTTATGCATTTCTCTCAGTTACTCTCTCCTACTTTGTCCTGCTTGACTCCTCGTTCTCTCTTACATAATGTTAGAGTTTTCAAATGATGCTTCTCTTTAATGTTTTCATGTCATATTATGCATTCTTGTATTCATAGACAGTGTACAAATACGGTTCTCATTTTGCAATTTTTAGTTAGGCTTTCTCTGCACATTTTTGGGCTCCGATTCTATGCCAAAGGACCAGTACACGAAGAATTGGTCCATGGTGCTTATTTTGCATTTTGACTTTCCGACATCACTCCACGCTGCAGTGCAGACTGGGTGACCTTCAAGCCTCTATTTCACTGACTTCCAGGTTTCCTTATACCAAAGCCACAGATTATTCTTCTGTTGGAAATCACCGTTTTTGCAAAAACACAGAGGAAAAACCCAAGCACCATTAAAAACATGACCTGCCTTCTCTACAGTGATATTCCTTAGGCTAAAGTTTCTGTGTCAATTGACATCTAACGAGAGTGCATATGTTTAGCTATTCCATTTATGTAAATGAAATCAGCACCCTGACAGCGTGACTCCACTGTGCATGGGCACCTGCTGGCCAGTTTGGGCAAAGCCCAAGTTCAATGCATAGACAAGACCGCCTCTTTGCTCTGCCCCAGTCCTGTCGAAGCCACACACAGCAGACTTGTATTTCTGTCAAGGGCTTCGGTTTTCCATCATCTATTTTTTATAGCACTGATACTAACCCAATTGCAGCAAATGAAGGGTATTATTTCTGGCTTGGGTGTATCACGATGCTGATTTGCAGGTCCTAGGAGGCAGGCTCACTGTGGTGGGTTTCATCGTTTACCATGGGAGACCCAGTGCACCAAAATGTAAGTGTTCTGAGATGCTTGACATTTTAAAATGTAAAATGACTACTTCTCCAT
>NW_006439192.1:20356509-20369867 GCF_000325575.1 Pteropus alecto | reverse complement strand
TGGGAGACGGATGGAATTTTATTTCGTACGACTTATGGCAGGATGACAGTGGGTTGAAGGCAAGCACAACAATATGCTCCTTCCTCCAGTTTCTCAGCATATCATTAATCATTGAGAGAATCTTGGTTTATTCTGAAGCAACTTTGTGACATTTCAGAATCATATTGCCATGTCCGCTTTCTGAAATGTATGCCTGTCCTCATTTTTATGTACTCTCTAAGTATAATAAGCTTGTGCTTTTAGATTATAAAAGAGTGACAAAGATTTGCAAGCCAGGAAGTTTAGAGGGAAACTTTTATAAAGGATCACAGCTCCCCACTATCCAGATCATACACACTCCTTTACATACTAACGAACACACAGATGTTTTAAAAATTAACCAGCTAACTAGCAAGAACAGTTACACATCAGCTTAGAATGCTTTTTGCATACAGTAGACTTACTTACGTTGATTTATTAAATATCAATAACTAGTAACTATATGTTAAGTTGCCCAATGTTAAGCTTTAAATCGGTAGTGTATATCACCAGGTCGTTAGGGGTTTTATGAGAGCTAGTGCCACATAGTTTATTTCTCTATGAATGTTGATCACATTTTAGTTGTACAGCTATTATTGCTTTTTCATGCATAATACCGTTTTGTCCTGTATTTTCAACTCTCAGGCTATTTATTAGCTTTTTGACTTTGTGAATGTAATTACTGTTTTTAGCTGGTAACAAAGAAAATACTGAACCAACTCCTCACAAATTGCTATTTTTCAGCGTTCCTATGTGTCTTGCTTTACCTAACAGCAAGATCAATTGGACACCAGAAATGGAAACAAGTCAGCTCTAGGCTGAATTATTCACTTTCTGTTAAACTTGACAGCTAATTTGCACGTTCACACTTTTTTAATGCGGGAGTTCTTGAAATCCTGACAGCTGAACCCTTTTAACTCCAGCTAAATATGTTAATAGAGAATGGAACTCAGAGGGTTCCCTTTCTTTGGTATCATTCTCAAGATATTATTTTGGTCAAAGACAGAAATTAATTCTTGTTTAATGCTTTCTAGTAAAAGGGAATAGAATAAGGGCAGTGAGAGAAAAAGTAGAATTGAAAGTGTTATAAAACAAGCTTGAACTTTCCACTGAGAGTAACAAGAAGAATTCAAAGACCAAATATTTAATCGAATTTAATTTTAAAAAATCGTATTAAATAAGGATCTTTCCTTAGACCCACCGATGGAATGTTTCAAATGCTTTTTCTATATAAAGAGATGTTTAATCTGCTAGAGCAAGTGGCATTTTTATACACCAGAAAAATTATTTATTCTTAGAAAAGAAGAAATCCTGGACATGTAGCCAGATATGGGAACAAATATTTAAGGGGTAATCTTTTTTGGCAAGAAATAGAGAGAAAAGAGTTTTTTCTAAAACACTTGGCAAAGCAGAAAGCTTAAAAATATTTCTCAACTTGCCCAGTTGCAAAACCACACAGCATGTTTTGCTTTTTCTGTTAGAGAAGAAGGAAAAACGCTGGGCTGGGACGGGCCCTCTCAGCCCCATCGCTTCACTTCTCCTGACAGGGCTTAGTGAAATGAACTAAACTCCTGTCGCAACGCCCAGCCTGTCATCTGTTCTGCCCAGAAATGAAACACATGGCATGCTAAGAAAGAACTTAAAGCAGCCAGTGTCTCAGAAAACATTCGAATGGCCCTGGGAGGTTAAAAGCACAATCATTTACATGAAAATTGCTTCAAATGTGAATAATGTGTTCTAGGGTCAGCAGAATATCTGTGTCTGCTGAAAGCTGCACAGAAACAAGCTGCCTGGATTAAATCAGAAGTGTGGGCCGATATTGGAGAAACATGGAAACCACGAAAATGTTCTATTACGATTCCTTCTTAATTCTGTAGGTTCTTTCAAAGTTGTTGTCTTGTAGTGTGTTGTATTTTGTAAAGTAGTTTCATTGAGAGTATTGAGCAAGTAGTGAACTAGTCTTCAAACTAATAAGCTGTTGTGCTCTCGTCTTATATTTGTAGTCAACAAGTGTGTTTCTATACACTGAGTGGAGAGTAGAAAGGTTTGTTTATTGAAAGGAAACTTCACTGTTCTTATTACCTTTTTTTTTTTTTTTCATTTTATGTTAGAGCTCAGCTGGAGGGTCTTTAGACAGTAGACAGAATCTGATTTTGTGGCGATTTTGCTTTATCGGTGGGATGGTCCTTTAATTCCTCACACCCGCCCTCCCACCTGTATAAAATGGAAGTCCTCACGAAGGTGCCCTACCTTCTCTGATGCTGGGACCACACGATATGCACCTAAGCTTTCTACTTGTGCTTTAGAATCAGGACCTCCAAGCTGTCAGGGGGCTTACAAACCACCTGCTTTTTGAAAAGACAACATTATGGTTTGTTTTGTTTTGTTTTGTTTTGTTTTGTTTAAGGATAGAATTGCCCTCCTCTCTCCATCTCCATCTTTTCAAAATAACCAAAAAAAAAAAAAAAAACTCATTTCTTTTGAATTGCACCTGTATTATCAACACAGGTCTCCCTCCACAGGACAGCCATTCTAGGGCTTCCAGGACCTAAAGGAACAAAGTCTTGATACTAATTGAAAAAAGAGGAGACCCAGTTCCCGATAATCCCATTGTCCTCACCCCCTCCCTCTCTCCTTCAGCCCCGGAGCAGGTATCAGCTGGGGCTGAACAGCTGCTGTTCTCCGTACAAAACCTCTCAAGCCCCAAACCTGAGACTTGAAAGCAGTGGAAAGTCTAGGTGTAAATGCCAAGTCAAAAGAATCATTGGAAAATCAACCTCTCCTCTGTCTTGCCCTGAAAAGCAATGACAGAAGCAATGCTTTTAAAGCACTCAAATAATCACTGAAGAGGGAGAAATTGTGAGCAGTCTCAAGGCCAATGAGTGCCTCCAATTCTTACCTTAGTTACTGTTCTTTATTAAGGAAGCTAGAAGCTCAGATTAATAGATGTTGCTGAGAGCAGCCCAGAGCTCAGACATTTTTATTACGCCTCACTCCACATGCTAACTCAGAGTAAAAATGTTCGTACTGGGGCCAAAAGGGGAGTTTATGCCAGTAATTGTGGTATGGTTAGGTAAAACTGTGGGAAAACCTTTCAATTTACTTCAACGCAGATTATCAGTTCCTGATTCCAAGCCACCGCTGAGAGGAGCTCTTTTGTGGATGACTCACTCTTTTGCTCTGCAGTGGCTATGCGGGAAGTAGATGGCAAACGTGGATGAGTGACTCTTGAGCATAGTCTTGGAGTACCCCTGGGTTTGAGCGTGTTGTATCAGAGTGGCCCCGGGCTGAGGAAAATGCCCACCGATGACTCTGGAGAACTGACAGAGCTGGTGTCCTGCACAGTACATACCCTGTGCCTGTGTCTAATCGAGCATTGACTCCATTTGGGAAAAGTGTTTTGTCTGAAGCCTTGTTTTCAGACTGTTCAAACAGAAGCCGATGCTTGTCATTGCCTGTCATAGGCTTCAGCCTCTCCTTAAAACAAACCTTCCTGTCTTACTTTCTCCTGAGTCCTAAGGTCTGCTTGGTAACCTCCAGAATGCCCAATTTCTTCATTAACATTTTTTTTTTAAACTTAGTTGTCCCAGGGCACTCACAGACCATGAAGACTTATAGAGGAGGAAAAGATAATTTTCCTTCTACCCTTCTGAGTTTTTAGCCCAGACCTCTGTAATAAAAGACTGATTAGCATGAGATAAACAAACAGAAGTTTAGCAACATGTATACCTCATGTATTCATGGGCAATACCCAGGAAAAAATTAGTATCTGCCTGAGGTAGCTTAGAATTTAAACTTAAATATCATCTTCAGAGAGGAAGGGGAGGGTGATATTGGCGTGTTAGGGGAGAGGAAGTGATTTTTAGGAAAAATAAACTGATGGGCGGTATGATGGTTTGTGACAAAGTGTATCTGAGTGTGATGTCAACTCCGAGTCTCCTCTACTGTGACAAGTCTGCCTTCCCTGGTTGATGGAACTCCCGGGAGGGGATTTATGACAACCGAGCTCCTCTCAGAGGATCTGTCTTTATGCAGATAAGGGGAGTTCAGAGAAAGCTTCTCCCTGCATTGTTGTTTTTCAAGTACTTACAGCTCAAAATAATCAATATATACCAAAGTGGCACATTTCAGGGTGGCATGTCCTGAACTCCTACAGTCATATTTTGGGGTGGACTATTCTGCTACCTTTCACTTTTAAGTGAGGACATCGATTTGCATTTTTTAAAATCCCATTAATGCCTTAGATGCAAAGCATACTTTTTGGCGGGGGTAGGGGGGAGGGTGGCACAAGCCCAGACTTGCTCTGTAACACCTGCTTGAAGGTTAGAAGTTAGCAATTTTTAAGGGTGGCACAATTGCATTGTTTATTGCAGTTGCTTCTTCATTAACTCAGTTTTCAAGCACTCAAGAAGCCAGGATGAGCGAACTATTGGGAGTTATAAGAAAGAGGCATTTTTAATGCAGCCATAGCAGAGTGTGTCTGAGCATTGATTCCGGGGCCAGGTGGCCTGTGTGGGGGACCCTGCCTGCCCCATCACTTAGACCCGGGGAACTTGGCACCTAGCAATGTCCCCACCTAGTGTTATCAGGAAGATTACCTGAGTTAATGTAAAAGCTTGGAAAAGAGCTTGACATACAGTAAACATGATAAGTGGTGGCTGTAATAAATACTGTAACTAGGGGGCTCAGTAATATTAGCATTGTATTAAAAATTAAATTCTAAACAGTTTCTGAGATATCTGTTAAATAATCTAAATATCATCAAGGCATATGAACAGAATTTTAGTTAGCCGTAGGTAAATATTTATTCTGATCCATCCTAGATAAAGGGGACAAAAGTTATACGCACACATACACTCAGGAGTGTACCCAAGCAATGGCAATTTAAATTTTAACAGAAACGGATGCATTTTCAGTGAGATTTTCATCAGGTATTATGTATAACACAGGTAGTTGAATCAGGATGAAGTCTTGGAGGAATTTTGTGTGTGTGTGTGTGTGTGTGTGTGTGTGTACTTTTCTCCTTGATGTCAGTATAGTTTCATTTAGAAAACAAGCTCTCTTCCCAAATTTGCAGATATCTGCAAATAGTATTCTGCCCAGAAGGAAAAAAAAATAGCTTACTGTAATTCATTTGAAGCAAATTTCCTGGGATGTCAAAAAAAAGTATTGCTGTTAGAGATTTGATTTATCTGCAGAAACACATATTACTTCTCACCAGAAAATCAGGGCCATTCTTTGAAATAGGTTGACCGGGCAACTGCGTCATGAAGGGATGTGGGGACGCCTGACAAGTTCCCACTAATCCCCAAGTAGCCCCCCACATCCCATGACCCTCACTTACTACCCGGTCTGAAATTCCTGCCTGTGGGGTCCATCTTGTGTTTAGAGAAAACAAATGACTCACTTAACATATCTTATAATCTACCCAAGAGAGGAGAGTGTGTTCAACTTCTCTTAGCACATTTTCCAGCCTTTAATAGTCAAATAAGCTATTGTACCCCTTTCGGTTGCAGAAAGCAGACCCTGAAAGGTAACCTTCAATTAGCGAAGAGTTCTGGGCAACGAAGATTCAAGTTGCAGAGAAAGAAAGGATCAAGAGCTGGTGTAAATAGTAAGGAAAGTTTCCTTGAGGAAGGGGACATAAAGGCATCCTTACGTAACGAATTGGCTTTGATGGGAGGCCAAGCTATCAGAGCGCTCACTGCGGGGAACACTGGAGAAGCAGTCAGAGAGCCAGCTTCATCAGGCGAGAAATGGGTTTGCTCCCTCTTGCCCTTCATATCTCCTTCCTCTTCTGTACTGCTCCATGCAGATTTGGAAAGAACCAGAAAAGCCCAGAGGAGATGAGAATGGCAGGTATAAAGTAGACCAACACCGTGGTCTTTGCTCTGTTGTGTGCTTCCATTCTATTAAATGCTGATCCGTGGTAATGAAGCTTTGTTAGAGAATGTTTGTTTAAAATAAAGGGGCGAGGAAAGTGGAAACGAACCAGCAAAACGGATCAGGGCTGCCAAAGCCACACCGCCTGCTTCGTCCTCACCTAAGGCCAACCTGGGGTGAAACAGTCCCGATTTATCCTTTTCCATATAATTACAGTGACTAATTGCAGTATGTAATAAACTAAAAACGACAAGTATTTGCAGTTTCCTTTTCATAGTTTTTTTCCCTGAGAAGTAGGTATCAAATCTTGTAAAGAAAAAAATATATACACTGCTGTTTTGGTTGTTTTGTGATTGTCGGGCTGATGCCACTCACCTATTTATTGTTACATTTCTTTTCTAGAGCCAGACTAGGACAGACTCATATACCATACTGATCTGGGTGCATTTCTTCAGAAGGTACGCTGTACTCATGGGGAGCCGTGGCTGCCTGGGCTTGGGGTTGACAAGGCCAGGAGGAAATCTATGCATCTATTTTAACAAAAAGATTGATCTCTCAGTGAAGTTAAGGAAATAAAACGATGGCACCAAAAAATATGAGTGTACTCTGACCTCTCGTTGACATTCATTCTCATTATGTTCCCAGCAGAATTTCTGTCTTGAGATTCTGCATAGATCCCCTTGCTTTAAGCTGACTGACAGGAGGTGGGCGGGGAAACCAGAGGAAGGAGGCGGGGCGAAAGGGATATATCAAAAGGACAGGCGATGTTCTCTCAGAGTGATTGCTTTGGAATTCTTTACTTTGCCTTATTTCACAATGGAATATTTTGCTGGGGAGGGGGGGGCGGGTCTTAGGAACTCTGTGAGGGAACTCTAAGCCTCACTCTTGCCCTAAAAATCCTTTCTTCTTTCTGCTTCTCAGTCACAGCCTTTCCCAATAGTCCCTCCTTCTCATCAAGAAGCCTCTTGCTCATGAACGCTTCACAGGGCCAAAGGGAGTGCTCTTATCACCACACACACACCTGATAGCAGACCTTCTAAACTCCTCCAGGCCACCTATGTTGAATTATCCATGGCTTTCCACCTGGCTCAACTGGGCTTTGGTGGTGGATAGGACAGTGAGGCTTGGCTTCTGGATGTCACCACTACTGCTTCAGGGTAGTTGGATTGCTTCACCTGTTGGCTCTCAGGCTCTTGGATTTCTCTCTCTTTCTGAAATCACCCTGGTCAAATGTTATCCAGATTTTTTTTCTCACCATAATGTTGTTCATCTAATGATCATGGAAGAATCTATCAGAATCTACCCCCCGAAAATGTCCTTAGTTTCCTTACCTCTTCAAGACAAATTATTTCAGCCTCAAATTGCAAAACTGGAGAAGCCTAGAGCAGAGGCCCTCAACCCCCAGGCCGCAGACTGGCCTGTGGCCTGTTAGGAACTGGGCCGCACAGCAGGAGGTGAGCGGCGGGCTAGCACAGCTTCATCTGTATTTGCAGCCGCTGCCCAGCAGTAGCATCACCGCCTCAGCTCCACCTCAGATCATCAGGCATTAGATTCTCATAGGAGCACCAGTCTCTAGTGCCGAAAACAATGGGGACCGCTGACCTAGAGGATGTATTTTAATCTCTGTATTTGTTTCTTAGGGCTACCATAGCAAAGTGCAACAAACTGGGTGACTTATGACAAAAGAAATACATTGTCTCACAGTTCCGAAGTCTAGAAGTTTAAAATCAAGGTATCAGCAAGGCCATGCTGCCTCTAAAGGCTGTAGAGAAGAGCTCTTCCTTGCCTTCTCCTAACTTCTGGCGGTTGCCAGAAATCCTTGGCGTTCTTTAGCTTTCTTCTTGTGTGTCTCTCTGTCTCCGAATTTCTCTCTCCTTATAAGGACACCAGTCATTGGATTTAGGCCCAGCCTAATCCAGTATCACTTTATCTGAATGTGGGTAATATATCATAGGTAAATATACATAACAAATATATAGATAGATAGATATAGATACGACAAATATATATGTCAAAGTGTGTCATAAGTTCAGAGCACACACACTTCAGTCTCCAGTCTTGGCACTCATCCCCTCGCACATCCATGGGACCCTGCGGACATGCTCTGCAGGGACCACAGAGGGCCGTGGCCTGATGTCTCACTGGCAGGGCTGGCCCACGTGGACCAGGCTGCTTCTGAGTGAGGCCAGAGGGCAGAGGACTAACCACCCCCGATATTGCCCAGGCACTTTCGTCTCCCTGAGAAATCACAAACTACTAAAGTATCTACGTGAACTTTAAGCCTGCAATTTACTTTTTCCTAAGTACTATGATCATCCTTTTAATAGATTATTCTTTTTTGACATTCTTTCTGTCACTTTGGTGCCCTTCCTAACTATATCCAATATTGAGATTATCTTCTAAGAGCACAAGTTTTCTAAAGCCTGATGATTCTATTCTCCTTGATTGTTCTGACTTTGGAGAGCCGCAGAATGCTCTGGAGTTACTTATTCCCCATGCAACAGTTTATAAAATCACCAATCTCTTTTGAACTTCCCATTTTCTAATAATATATTATTTTTAAAAGGAAAATGTTGACTTCCTTGATTGTAAATCAAGTTTTAAATGTGCATATTTTTTAAGAAAGGGGATCAGATATCAGGATATAGTTATCAGATTGTATAATATATTATCCACAATCTACAATAATAATCTCTGTGATCCTTTTTTGTCTTCCATCTGCACACTGGTTTAATTATATATGTAGAAAGAGATGGAGACAAAGGCAGAATGAGAGGGATGGAGAGAGGGAAGCGGGGGGAGGGAAGGAGGGGGGAGGAAGGGAGAGAGGGAGTGACAGAGAGCCAGTCAGCTTTCTAAAAGTCAGTGCTTAGTCATTCCATCAGACTTTGTGTAAGGACATAGAGAATTCTACTGAAAAAGTAAATACCAGGAAGCTTAGTTAGGTATGACAGTGCAAAGACATTTAATAAATATTTTGATAAGTAGCTACAAGAGAAAGTGATTTGTAGGGTAGTTATTTTGCATTAAGCTATGTTCAAAGCCAATTGAAATTCCTCATTTTCATCACCATCTGAGCTGTTTTCTGTTTAGAGGAATGTTCTATTTTAAGTTTCAGCACCTCCCTTAGAGGTGGACGGCCTTAGAGCCTCTGTATTTGAATCTGTCCAGATGAGACTATACTGAAGTAAGTTCTATGTATCATAGACGAAGGAAAGGATTTAAGTTAACCACTGAGACTGCGTTTTGTTGTTGTTGTTGTTGTTGTTTTTAAGCCATTAAAAATATGGATATTTGACCATGAGAAAAAGATGCAAAATAGTGAGTGGCATGAGTCGTTTGTTTCCTAAGAGAAAAATAGGAAAAATACTCAGTAAGCAAGTAACATGGTTTTAAATATATCCATATTACCAGTATAACATTTTATCAGTAACAAATGGGATGTGGTAGAACACTAATCTACAGCTAAGTCAGAATAAAACCTTTTCCTGGTGTCACAATGGATGACACTTGTTCACCTGTTCTATCAGGCAGGCCAAGTGCTGAGGGGAGGGGGAATGGGGATGCAACTCCAAAGTTGGGGCTACATTCAAAGCCTGGCTCCGCGCAAGTCCCCTGACTTCTGGGGATGGGCCCTAAGCTGAGCTGTTTCCCTGTTCTAGCTCTGAGACAGCCCAGGGCAAACGCTACTGCAAAGCAGGCCTCCTCCCAAGACCTGCAGCGTTCACAAGAGCAATCTCTGACTGTTCTTTCCTGGAGGAACGCAAAAGAAACCCGCTCTAAGACTTCTTGTCAGAAATGCCGAGTCATCAGCGTTCTGTTATAATTTACTGAATGCATATATTGCCCTTATTTTTGAAGATTCGTAAGTGCTAAAACATGATCGGTTAGTTTTCTTGGTGGTCCTGACAGGGTCCCTGTGAGTGGGAGAAGGCACCTTTCAGAAAAAAAAGAAGAGGAGGTGACTTTTACAAGATTTCACCCCACCTTCAAGATGATAAAATGAACATTTGGGAATACTTCTTTCTGCTTTTTTAAGAAAATTCATAGTGACCTTTTTTAAAAGCAAAATTAGAATTATGCTGTCTGTATTGATATTCACCTTGTACTTTTACTTCGTTGTTTTGAGAATATTTTTTCATATCATTAACTATTCTTTAAGAATGCAAATTTGTTATCTGCACAGAGAATTATACAGTAAATAAGTAAATTACAACACACCCCCATGATAGAATACTAAAATTTAATATCTCCTATTATGAAAGGAGCCAGAAATTCTTCTGCAATGAGTGTTATTTTTCTCATTCCCTGAAAAAAATTACATAAGTTATACTGTACATGAAATGTTATGGGGTTTTTTTTCTACAGAGTTGATCATGATAATTCTAAAATTGGGCAGAACCATCTGGAATGTGAGTCATAAACTAAGTAAGAAGAAAAAGAGAAAAAGTAATATAGTGTAGTGCCTTCCCAGGAAACTGAAGACCTGCATTATTCCTTGTAGTCCATAGGCTGGAAACTAGGGATCAGAGCAAACACTAGATTGCATGACTTTCTAGAATTCACTGACCCTGAGTATTTGTAATTCACATGCCTACAGAACTGCTGCCATCAAGTCACTGGGTGGTAATAGAGGTTCTTCCCAAGTTGGGTTAACACAAGGATGAAGCAGACAGAGAAGGCACGAAAGCACTTAGTTCTACTCTTACATATTCAGAAAATGAAAATACAGAAGAAAATCCTGTCTGCAGTCCCTTAGAGGGGAGGCCTCTGAAAGTGGAAGTTTGCTCTACTGGCCCAGAGACAAACGGGTAGGAAGCCAATAAAAATCTAGATTCCCTTTGTTTTTAAAGTATCCAGACTAAGGTTTTCACAGCTTGATCCTGAACAAGAGCTTTATTTGTTTGTACCAGTAGAACTTACACTTTACCACATATGAAAATAAAGGAGAGTGGGAAATAAGCAATTTCCGTGAATCTGAGATATCGCCTTCCTGTAGGATGATGACAATTCCCAGGAAAATCTCACACAACCAGTGGTAAATCGATATCACCATTCTATTCTACAGCTGAGGAAGCAAAGACTGGAGGGCTAGCTTCATTCTTTATTTCACTTACTCCCTCAGAAAACATGTTTTTGGGTCCTAATGTGTGGCCAGCACAGGGTGCGTGCTGGACGTGCAGTCAGGAACGGGGCCACCTCACGGGTAGGACATAGGACAGGACTCACGGCTGGGACTGCTGCTGTCTGCCTGTCTCCAAGTCACTGAACCCAGCACTAACAGTGCGATTTAAGGAGAAACCTATGAGATCTCACAGGAGATCCGTAAAAAACATTACATCTTACTTTATTTTCTTTCTGATTTGAGAATCACCATGATTAACCTTAGAATTAGGAATTAAAATAATTTGTACTATTGTGCTTCATTTCGTGATGACTGGGTGTGTGCAGGAGGTACTTGGTTACCCCAGCTTAGAAGTAAGGCCCTGCGCTTTTGCTGCTTCAGCAAAAAGAGTGTTATCAACCACCATGGAAGAGACAAGAATGCTTACGCGTAGGGGAGCGACAGTGAAAGGTGTAATCACCAGTATCTACCTAGAACCCAAGACTCATCACAATCATCGGAGTTAGAGAAAATGGCAAAGACAGACTTTAGCAAATGTTTTTAAGTGATCCCTATCCGTGAATACAGTTTTGGTTTGTTTTTGGCAAGCCAGGAGATCTTATCAACCCATAGCCAGATGAAAACATTTGCATAGGGGACACATGGTGGGACCAGAGCTTGAAAGCATCGATTCCTAGCCACATGTTTCCACTATACAACCTGTAGGCTTTTTAAGGGTGCAGTCCCTGTGGCATTATGTTAGATTTTCTGTCCTCCATAATGAAAGAGAGAACCTTGACTGAATCTTATCTCTCAGCTGGTTGGATAGGCCCAGAGACCCAAAAAGCAAGCACTTTGTTTTTGTAATAAAAATATGTTTTGAGCATTCTTAGAATGTCCACAAAAGTTACTCTCCATAGATTTACTAAAACTGAAGTTGATTATAAGAAATTAACCATATATATTTCAAGGTTTTTGTTTGTTTGTTTGTTTGTTTGTTTTTTCATTTCAGACCCCTAGTCAAGGGATATACTACTATGATGGGTTTAATCTTAAAAGCCAATCATATTCCCATGAGAGCTAGTCATCAAAGAAAGCATAAAACCTATCTGGAGCAGATCCAGGGAGAAACATTAACCAGAAATTTTAAACAGTGATTGAGGTGGTTTTTATTTGTGTGTAATTGTTTTTCCTTAACAAGCAATTTCTCTTGCTTTATCTTAAAATGTGTATCAAACCTGGTTTTATCAAAATAAAATAAGCCTAACCATGGGACATTATTTGGAAATCCAGTTTTATTGTTGTATAATGGTTTAATTTTCTTGATAAATAGGTTTGTGTTCCAAAGAACACATTTATTTATTTAAAGGAGCTTATTGAAAGAAATAAATCTCTATAAGGTTTCCGCTCTTAATGTAAATATGATCTGATAAAAGTCTTAATTTGGTAATCTGGCAGCAAAATTGTTAATTTTTTACTAATTTTAAAGAAATCAAAAGCATTGACATAAACAAATAAGTTTGGCTCACTAAAAAATGTCCTAAACGAGAATATAAGAAAGAGGCAATTACCGAATTTACTAAAATCCTCCTAACTTCTTCTTTATGTGAGTATTGTTACTTCAACGAAGTCATTAACACAATACGTTGACTCTGACACGTATCTAGTTAGCAGGGATTCAGATCACATAAAGAATAGGATCATTAATGCAAACTCTGGACATTTCTTAATAATCTGTCCACTTTTCAGAGAAGAGAATTTGCTCTGATGAAGCTATTTCTGGCACATCAGTATTGATTGAAATGAGTGACTCATTCAGCAACCATGGAAATCAGCCAAGGAGGATGAGGAGTGGAACATGTGTGCGCACTTCCAGATGCTGCTGCTTCTGTGGACGCGTCTGTGCAGGGACCCAAATCTGCTAGAAGCATACTTAATCTCAAAAAACAAACTCATTTGATTTTGCTTTTCCTTCACACTTTTGTTGATTCTCTATAACAGTCTCAACTAAATGTGAAACCAGGCAACCCAAGGCTTCACTCACAGGACCCTATGTTCTGTCCAGAAATGTATTTTATATTTAAAGATGCGTGTCCAAATGTGCTAAAAACAGACCTTTCTCCCAGACACATTTCTACTATTTCTATTTCTAAAATCCCTGGTCAATGTCCAGGCTCCCATACTATATTTATCTTTATATTTATGTCTCTATTTTTCTGGCCTCTGCTTCCGTAATTTTCTGATGTATTAATACATATATACTTACAGGGCAAACAGTACAAGAAAAGGAAAGAACATCGAAAAAATGAGCAACCAATATTATTCACTCGAGCTAAGCCTGGTTAAGTTAAAA
>NW_006439192.1:20312912-20356435 GCF_000325575.1 Pteropus alecto | reverse complement strand
ATATATAAATTTTTAAATGTGTTTTCCAGAATTATCATCCGTTTAGTTTAAGTAGCACAGAGTTCCTATCAAGTAAGCTTGTATCCTTAGGATAGGTCTTCTAAAACATGACCCATGCAAACCTCAGACGTTTTTTTATTTGAAGTCAAATTCTAGTAACATGTTCCTTTAATATTCAGCAAGTATTTACTAAAAACCTACCATGTATAAGGCACAATGAAGAACACAAAACCAAATAAAGCATCGTCCTTGCCCTCAAGAAAATATAAACACAAATAACATAAAGTAAACAATAAGTGGCAAAGACAAGGAACTATATTAGTTTAAATGAGAGAGAGCAATTTATGTTGTTCACATAGGGGGCTACTCTGAGGTGGGCCTCTAAGAATAGGTGTGATTTTAAGAGTAATTAGGAATAATCCCAATGGGAGAAACATGTCACAAAAGATGTGACTCAAAAGCATATCTGCCTCGCCACAGCAGTCATGCAGTCCTGGAAGACATGGACTTGCTTTGATTATCTTGGCACCCCTAGGATCCCGAACAATGTCTGACACATGGTAGGTATCCAGTTTAAAATGTGCCGATTAAACTCAAATGAAGGCTGAAATATAAAATGTACGAAAAGTAAAAAAAAAAAAAAAAAATGGATCAGCAAAATGTCCAGTTTGACTAAAGGATGGAATATGAGAAGGGGAATAGATTATAATATCTGAAAATTAGGTAGGGAACATGTTGTGCTGGGCTTGATTTGAAGTTTATTAATAGATAATGCAAAGTCACTGGTCCTTTTTAAAATACTAACCTCGCAACAATTGCACCGTGGAATCAAGAGAGAGACAGAGAGAAGTTGAGAGAGACTGGAGGGGAGGACCAGAGACATGAAAATAAGTCAAAAGATTATTATGATAATTTATTTAATAAAATGAAATCAAAATGACAGATGATAAAATCAGTAGCAATGGCTATGAGTACTATATGAACAACAGCAAAAACAATGATAAAGGCAACAATAGCTATTATTTAATGATCAGTGCTATGTCCAAGAACTAACTACAATTTTGATTAATTACCTCTTGGGACTCTTCACAAAGTTGTAATTCACAATTTTATAGGTGAGGAAATTGAAACTTGGAGAAATTAAGTAACTTTCTCAAGGAGGCTCTGCTGCAAGCTCTATTGGGAGGCTGTATTTTGTTTGATCCTATGGATCAATCTATGTGGCAGGGACCAGTAACTCACATTTAGAAGCTTTATCTAAAGCAACTTCTCCTTTGAATACAAATGATTAGCTAGAATATCCAGCACCAGTGGTAATAATTTCAAAGTAGAATCTCTGCAGCACGGTGCTTTTTGCAAGGTAATTCCCACCCTTTTGTAACTCCTGGATTATGGCAGGCTCCGATGGTTCGTAGCTGTTGACCCACAAAAGGCTGAAGTTCATTGTAAATATTAACAGGAGAAATCTTCAAAAATAGATGTTTAAATCTTTTTATGGAACTAGTCAAAGATTGACTATGATTGCTTTTTAGAAAGCTCTCCATTAAAATATAAACTGGCAACACAGTCTTCTATGTGATTCGTTTTTTAAAAAAGTGCTGAGTATTTAAGATGTGCAAGGTGCTGAACTAGATCCAATAAGAGATAGCGAAAAAGAAATTATCTTTGATCTCAAAGATATTATAGTGAAAGAAACAGACAGACATGAGGGAAATGAGTATTCTAGTACTGCTCAAGGTAAGTGTTTTGAGAACACAGAACAATTATAGTCAATACATTGGACATGTGAACGAGCTAGTTTTAGAGTCTCTGTGTTCGAGGCTGCAAGGAATATATGCATGATTTCAGAGACTAAGACAAGCTATGAATCTGATCGTGTGTGGGATGGCACATTAGGAAACTGTTATGAGGTCAATTCTGCAAATATACCAGAAAATGATTGCTCTCGAAGTATAACTAGCTCCTTTTGGTAGCTGTGAAAACCATTAACTAGCTTCTCATTCGTCTTTTTTTTTTTTTTCGCTCTCTGTGCATGAAATACCCCAAGTATTCAATAAAAATACACAAACGTTATCCCAGCACAGTTTAAGATCTAAATTTATGGTGTCTCTTTTTTCTCCCTAAAATACCCAAGCATCCTCAAAAAAGCCAGAGAGGCTATTCGTGTACATCAAGAAACCCAAGATCTTTTTAATACTAAGCAACTTGGGTTGATAACTCTACTGAGAAGCTGAAACAATGAAAGACTATCTTATTACACCCTCAAAACTACTTTCTGCTGCATTGGGAAGAGAAGAGTGAAATTATGTGGAGTATCAGGTGCTGACAAGTAGATGCTAAAATCCCTGAAAATTGTTCTTCTTAGATATCTGCCCTTTGTGACCATGACATACCAAGAAAAGTATAAAGTAAGTAAAGCGATTGCAAATATGTAGCTGCAGTGGTGCTGGAGTCTATAAATCAATGTACTGCAGTTGCGCTCTCCTCATTCCATATGAACCCGGGACCTTGACCTTCACTGAAGCAAGGTCAATGTCCTGCTCTGTGTCTATGAAGTCTACTCTTTCTTCCTTGACTCTACAGAGATAATTGAATGAGAAAGATACACACTTAAAAAAGGAACATTATCTCCAAAAGCTATAATATTTCCAGTGTGGATGAGACATACTCCCCACCAGGAGCCCCCACATTCCGTATGCCTTAATAAATATTAGAAATTATTCTAAGGAAGTGAATAGAATAATTATGACTCAAAGTAGTTTTTGAAGCAAATCAGCATCTCTGTTTTTTCTGGGTATTGAGCACACTTTGTATTAGTATATTGGATCTTTTTTTTTTTCTCCTCACACTTTGTATTAGTATATTGGATCTTTTTTTTATTTCTCCTTCCCTTAAAACCTCATAGTTATTTTCTGATGATCCTTATAGAAAGTGATTGCTCTGTTAACATATGTTGCTTAGGTTTAAGCTTATTAAAACTTACCCGGTTCTGTGATCTATAATTCAAACTAAATTGGTACTTATTTTCCAAAAACATAAAATTATTTTCAAAGGTTTTAAGGGAGATGGGGCAAAAGGAGCCTTTTCTCTGTTTTCAGTGAAGTTGCTGCTAAGCTACAGCAAGAAGGCATCTGTGTTATTTCAGCTGCTCACCTTTATGGCCAAAGTTGCGCCCCAAATACAATATACCTTTAAGTGGCTCTGGAATGGATTAATTTCTCAGATGTTTTCCTTCTTTCCCTTTTGATGATGTGACTTCAGCTCTGGCCCACTTCAGCTATTAAACAAAATAAAATTGTACTGAATCTTAGAAGACTGGTTGTTTTCCTGGCACTTTGGGTGCCCATTTCGGGTAGCGTTTGGGGTAACATTAGAGGAGTGTTAAGAAAAACTCATGTGCTTCTGGAAAATAGACATTTAATATCAGTAGTATTACCAATGCTTCAGTCTTATTTAAAGGAAAAAGGAGGCAAAGTTCTTAGACCAAACATAGGAATGAAGGAAAAGGATGCTATGGTCTCTTCAAGTCTCACTCAACAGCTTTCTCAAAATTCTGTCCCAGGATAACTAATGATCCATTTCCGATTCTTTTTATCACCAATCAGATGCCAGAAACAGATTCATTGTAGAGTACCATTCTGCAAAGCCTAAAGTGATTTTGGGGATTTTCACACCTCTAAACATATCCAAAAAGACGGCACAGCTATTTCATGTTAAACTAGATTTTTAAAAATTGCAGAAACAGTTTTCCAAATAACGCCACTTTCTAATTAAATATCCACATGAATTATGATAATAATTTAAAATAAATGCAATTGCTCATAACTCATTAGGGTTAAAGAGTCATTTTGAGGTCCAAAGAATTAGGAACCTAATTCTTATTAGAGTTTCATGGATATTTTTCACTTCTTTAAAAAACAAAACTCAGAAAGTAGCACGTACATGCATATACCATTCTCCAGATAAGTAGATAAAGCTTATGCATAATCACAGCTGTTTTGTCCCCTTTTCTGAGCCAAGTGACAAAACATAATCTTTTCATTTATTATTTGTGGATTACTCTGAAGTGCAATTTGTTCTAACAGCTCTTACAGAGCACATGACCCTTTAAACAGGTATCAGCGCTGTTCATTTATATAATAACTTAGGGCTTAAGTTATTTTTTGGCTAAACTCTAAAGAACTCATTTTTCTCCCTACTACATTTTGCTACACATTCAGAAGGTTGTTTTGGAGAAAAATTATAATTTCACATGATAGTTCTCTGTAAATTATTCGGAAGTTGAGCAACACAAGGTCTAATTATATGGAACAGAAGTCTCTAATTTCTAAGTGGAAGGCCTCAGTATTCTGGATCACTGCCCTTCCACAAGTGATTGAGTCTCCTAAAATGGCTCTTGTTTTCCTACTTTTTCAATTTGCGTGTTAAAACAGAAACCATTTTACTCTGCAGGAAGTTCTGGGTATTTTGTTCTTCCACTTTACAGTAAAATATTTGGCTTCTCTGAAACTGTGGTCTAGAGGTCATCTTCTGGTTATACTAAAAAAAAAAAAAATTATTTTTTCTCCATAATGTTTGGCTTCCAACTCCATTTGCATTTCACATCTGGATCAAAAATTGTGACTGAATGTGACAAAACAGAGAAGGGGCAAGATGTTCACTGACAGCTCCAGAAAGATTGCTTACGCAAGCTATTTTGTTATTTTTTCAGAAAGTTAGTTTGCAAATTCAATTACCACAGCGATCTTGTCTACGAGTAGATAACAGATCAAATGTTCCTATCAGACTTGAAGAGCTGGGTTGGTGTTAAAAGGAAGAATCGGAAAGTTAGTTTTCATTGTCACTTATTTTTTGTTCACGGTGTACTTTGTCCTAGATTGTCTCACATCAACCTCTGACCATGAGATAGGTCAAAACCTTAGCATTGCTCCTACTGCAAAGGGGAGAATACTGAAGCCCAGGAGAAAAAAGCTATATGCCCATGGCCACGTGGATATTAGGTGTTGGAGTCATGTCTAGAGGCTAAGCTTTTAAAAAAGTCTTTATTGAGATATATAGTTTATTTGGACAAATCAAATCATAAAATGTGACAATTTTGTATATGTATACATTGTGAAAGGGTTTCCCTCATCAAGTTAATTAACACATCCATCCATTCATTTATTTACCTGTGTGTGTATGTGTGTGTGTGAGAGAGAGAGAGAGAGAGAGAGAAACACTTAAGTTCTACTCTCTTAGCAAATTTCAGAATCTAGGCTTTTAAAGCCCTTTGTCCCATACTGCCCAAGGGATAGATTCATCAGTAACCCCATGTGAAAAAATAGTAATTTATTCTTTGGCATGATAGTGTAAATGTCTTTTAAAAATTTGATAATTGCATTCTCCGGGACTCAAACTCAAAAGATAATAAAATGTCTTCTGGCACCCAGTACAGTTTCCATATAAGGTGGATTAGCAAGGTGGAACACCTGAGACCGGGGTTCACTCTCTTAGATACATGGAAGAGTTTGTCTTTGGGGGCTGAGATATGTTTCTACAACTTCTTTTTTAGAAAATGGCTACAAGCCTTATTAACATTGTCCCTTTTTCTACATTTCAAAGGCAGAACGCATTCTATACACACTGCATTACATACAAGAGAAAATACAAATGATCCATCATTTGGTCTTAGCAGTCCTCTCACTTGTAAAGAATATTTGTATTTTATGTAAATAATCAGAATCCACTGTTATAACATCAACTCAGAGAAAATGAAGAATTCAGGAAAAATGAGGAATTTAAGGCATCTTTTCAATTATATTTTCTAAACCTCAGAATAAATCATTTTATTCCCTACAAGACATTCCATAGATATTTCATCTTTTATGATTTTGGGCTTTCTTAACCTTTAGATAATTTTTACTAGACATGATTAGTAAGGGAATAAACATTGGGTTTGAAGTTCTTTATACTTACAAGGTTTTATGGATTTAAAAATTCCATCTTATTAAATATACCATGTTACTGCTTGTTGTGTCTAAGCTTGTTTCTTGAGGCAGTGAATCACTTAAAACTCCACTGAAATTTCTCTTTACATGTGTATTTTTAGTGATTGATTATGTCTGTCTGGAAACCTAGAAATTAAAATTTATATTTAAATTTAGGCATTTATTTTCAAATTATTTCAGGCATTCAATTAAATGTGTAGTAATGTTATAAATTAATACAGCTCCATGCATATCTTTTGAGTATTTCTTTAACGAAGGTTCCTAAGAACTTTTTCTGTACAAAACACTGTGTTTAGTCTATGGGACAGAGCACAATGGAACATGAAATATAAGTCTTATTCTTAAGGAACTTATAGACCAATAGAGATGATAAGGCATTCAAAGAAGAGTAGAAGGAAGGAAGGAAGGAAGGAAGGAAGGAAGGAAGGAAGGACCTAAGATGTCTGAAAGAGGTGCAGGGGTTATAGTGTACCAGTAATGTCTACTAGGCAACATTTCACTCAATATGTGACAGTTAGAAGGAAAATTAAATTTACTATAAAACTGGATACTTTCTCTTTGTAACTTGCATAAATATGAATTGAATGAAATTATTAAATTTGCTGGATTCCAACTCTAGTAGTTCATTAATTAGGAGAAAAGCTCAGTGCTGTTACAGAGATCCCAAATAATGAGCTTAAGGGAGAGATGTTTTTTGCCCACTCGTCATATGAAACACAAATTGGTGGTGTAGGGAGAGCGTCTCCATACTTATCAGGTTCTACTCTTCCACAGTCAACACATGGCTTCCCTATTGTGATCAAGACCCTAACACCAGGTCTGTAATGCAGCCAGCAGAGAGGAGAAAAGGGAAAGCAGAAGGCATGTTCCTCCCCTTAAAGGCCTGGGTACATATCATTTCCTCTCACACTCTTGCCAAAATTTGGTCACAAAGCAAGGAAAACTGAAATACGTAGCCTTAGCCTGGCTAAAGCTGTTTGCCCAGCTAAAACTTCAATTATAAGGTAGGAAAGAGAGAGCTTGTGTATGAGAAGACATCTAGTTATCTCTGCCATGTGTAGTAACCGTGCTACCATCCGCTACTGCAGAACTCAGTTGTTATATATGATAAAAGTGTTCTCTTATTGTATATTACTAGGGTTTTCATTTTCAAAACATTGATTAGAAATTCATCCTAGATGATTTCAACAATCAGAGGAGGATTTCTCACCTTGTCAAGTGCTACTCATTTGCAGCTGAAAACTAACACCTTATGCTAAGCTAGTCAGAGCCAAATATAATTAATTAGAGTAGCTTGTCACTAAAATATCAAGACAAATGTTCTTGAAACATGGCACTTTCTCTCTTTGCCTTTTTTTTTTTTTTTTGCCCTCATCTGGTTTATTTACAATAAAAAAGTAGGTTGAGGATGGAATTGCAGAAACTGATCCTTATAACTGTTACTCTATATATCACAAAACTGATAACCAAATGCTAGAGATAAAAACGTATCTGAATTGTGTTAGCATAGACTGCCCTAGCCCGGATCACATTTAATAATTAATTACAGGGTACGGTTCACAGTGGTTTAAGAGTCTCTATAAAAATAATACTGGCAAGTCTTATTTAATAGCATTCTTCAAGGAGCTTTCTTGCTTTAGTACCAGAGCTGTGACTTGTACCTGCTACTTCTCCAAACCAGAAAGACTGAGTTTTCCTTTTTCATTTTTCTTGGTAAACTTTCTGTGAGAAAATGATTTTCCAGAATAGCTTTTTAGATGTACCATTTAACCACTCTATCACATATCTTTCTTTATACAATAGACAACGGACAAGCTGTTTTTGAAAACCAGATTCTCTTTTAGAGTCACTGAGTAAACTTGCTATATAATGGAATCTAATAATCCATTTGTAGAGAGTAAGACTCATTCGTATAGCAAAAATAAATCATCTAACTGTGTTTGATTTATAACTCTAGGTTTCGACATGACAGATTGGCTTAGAGCTAAACTGCAAAGGAAATTACAGCACACGACTGCTCTCATAAAAATAGATCATAAGTTTACGAAAATGTGGAGATTAAGGAAACATTGTTTAAATGTTCTGACTCTCTCATTTGCAAATGAGGAAACGGAAATCCACAAAGGTAGAAAGATCTCGAAAGACACCACCCAGCTAGCAACCAGAACCTGGAACTCTCAAATCGCAGAGAATTGCACTGTCTGTTTTTTGACAAGCAGGAAGATGTGACTTTCAAGTGTCCTTGTGCATAGGATTTGCTTACCACGCAGCCAACCTTGGGTAGCCTGAAGCACATGTGCACCAAGTTATTGAGAATGAGGTGGTAATCAACAACTAACAAGATAGGTTATTTAAGACAACCTCTCCTTGTTTCCTTGAATTTTTCTTAGTTTGGTCGGTCTGCCATATTTATCTAAACTTGTGGCATTCCAACTTTTTGAAGTTTCATACACCTGATTCTCAGACTCTTGGGTGGCAGTGAGCTGTATTCAGGGCAGTAATAATGCTAATAATCCTAGCAAAGATAAGTTATATTTCTTTAACCATTTTTTTTGTGCCAGGTACTTTTCTAAGTATATAATTTTCAAAGTATATTACATATATTATTTCATTATAATTATTTATACTAATTCCCCACATTAATCCTATGAGGTATACATTATTATTTTCCCCATTTTATAGTTGTGGCAACTGAGGCACAGAGCATGTAAGTAATTCACCCCAAGTCACACAGTAAGTAGTGACTTATTATTTAAACCTAGATTGTTATTTTTAATCACTACACTATGCTGGTATCATAGAAAAAGAATTGCGTATCATAACCATATGTACTCAGTGGCATAATGAGGTAAATCCTAGTCTTGGGGCCTGAAGAGTTAGTCTTTTCTCTTTTTATTTTACCTCAATCCAGAGTGTTGAGCGAATTATACTCCTCATTTTGTGGCACTTTATTTATTTATTTTTTTGATCCATGCAAGGGTCCTACATGCACTTATAAACACTTCTTTAAAATCATAAGCCACCTACCATATATATGCATAATACTATTTTTTAAGAAATTACTAAAAAATTATGATTCAGTTTGATTAAACAAATAGTAAGTATTAAACATTGGTTACATGCCAACCACAACTGTTATCTGGCCTCACTCACATAACAGCCCTTATAATTCTGCGTAGATCTTCATGGCTCCCTTAATCTCATCCCCTCCCTTCATGCAAAGCTGTCCAGATTTCAATACCTCACTGCAAGGAACAGGAAAAAAATGATTGTTAAGCAATCACTGCCTTTTATTTCCTTTTGGCATTTTGACAGTAGGGTGGTTATGCCCTATAATCAAAGGAAAACATAAACTGGTCATCGCCTAGCAACTCCCTGAAGATTACTGGCAGGGAATAATTTCTGTGGCTGATTCTGAGTGTGTATAACTTCAAACTTTGAAACCAGCACAGCTCCTAAACTGGCCATTAACCCTCTTCAGTATCCTGCAAATACAATAAACCTGTTTTCGATGATATTGTCGGAAGAATGTGCACTAAAATGTCCCGAGCATGAGCAGTTTGATGTGAAAGAGACTGGAGAGTTTTATGATCTTTTTTTGTAACCGTTAAAAATCTAATTGCAATTAAATGTCACTAGTAATCAAAATCATTTTGCTGCTCTGCAGTTTCCCTTTGCCGAAGCCTATTCTGCAACTCTCTCATACAAGGGGACATCTGTCACCTAGGGTCAGACTGCCTCACAGCATCCTTGCCTCCCCTGATTTCTCCCAGTGGGTTTCTTATCTGCCCCCATAGTCTGGTGCCCTGGTGAGCCCGATCAATCAAACTTGCCTCCTAGTCAGTCTCAGGAAGCTGCCGATCTTGGAACCTTAATGTACAAAGTGAAGATGCAATCAACACCGATTTTACTCAGCCATCTGTGCATTAAAGAAACAAATGTGACTCTAGGAACATGCGTTCCATCTCTTCACACCAAGATTTAGTATATAAAAAGAGAAAACCTGACTAGAGGATTTATTTGAATGAACGACCAAGGCAAGAAAGGGACCCAGATCTGAAATGCTTCAGCTGCTAGTCACAAGTATCAACGCCAAAGAAACATCCACTTTTAATAGCAAGAGTAGTAACATTTTGGGCATTTGGTGCCAGCCCCACTTCTAAGGGCTTTATGTATATTAATCATTGGATCCTTCAACAACCCCACGAGGTTGGCACCGTTGTTATCTCTATTTTTAGAGGAGGAAACCCAGTCAGGTTCAGGAAGAGGATAAGTAAGTTGCCTGAAGTTATCCATGTGGATATGGTAGAATGGGCTTTTAACCCAGTTGGCTTGGTGTCAGAGTCTATACTCTAGATCGTCACACTCGCCCGCCCCAGAAGGAGGCCTTACCATACACCACTCTCATAGTTCCGCCTGGAAACTGAGGGCAGAGGGTGATGCTACAGTTCTTGAAAATAGCTCATGATTTGGATCATACACATTAGGTCGGAAATAATTTTTATATGAAATGTTTTGATGGTATAGAAATCGTGTCTATTTCTATTTATTATAAAGAGGAAGAGGATTGCTTTCTTTTAGGTCTCTTGCTTTGTGGTTTGTATATAGAAAAGGATTCTCATTCTGAGCAGACTAAAGAAATGCAATTCACTCTAGGTTTGCTCTGTGAACCCCAGTAGTAGCGTTATAAGACGTTGTGCAGTGAGCATGAATAGCATTCTTTTAAAATATTCTGTTGCATACACCAGAAACACTGACTGAGCAGTTAGTATTTATTATTTATCTATTGAGCATTTAGTCTTTTTCATTTATTATTTACGATCTCTTTCTTTAAGCCATTCATAGCTGAGAGAAGTAAATGAATGAAGCTGTCACTCAGGCCTATTTCAAAATCTAAGGATTTTGATTCTGTCTACATTTCCAGACTTTTATGTTTCCAATTACTGAGCCCCAGAAGTTTTCTACTCAATACGTAAATAGTTTCTAGTTTACTTTTATAAAAAAAAAATATTTTTGAAGTGGAGTGTCTGTCTTTCAATCCCGGTAAGTTCGAGCTTAGGGAAAAAAGTAGAGTTAATTATTACTAGTGCTTTTTCTGATTTTAAAATTTCAGTCCTCTTTTTATTCAGCCTTAATTATTCTTGGCTAAATTAAATTTTTTCTTCTTCAATCAGAAAAAGTTATTTTATTTTGTTTTATATCTGACTGTTCAACCTTGTTATATGCATTTTCCCAACTTCATTATCTGTTTCTTGAAGCACAAGAGTGTTTCTTGGACAGTAAAGCTATGAATTGCTGGAGATCAAATTAATTATTATAGAATGAATTTTGGTAACTCATCTTTTTTTGCCTTATTGCCTGGGATAATCCCATTTTATGCCTGTTAAGCCAGCATAAATATTAATTTAATCACATCCTCTTTTTACTCCCAAAAGCTCTCAGTTTAGACAAATTATAAAGATATGCTTTCCAAAAGCAGTATAAAGCTAATGATTAAGTAAAATAATTTTTTTATTTTCAAATTTATGTGTGCATATGTATGTATATGTGTGTGTATATATGTATATAGATACATATATGTATATATGTGTGTGTATATATATATATTAGGAAATATCAAGATTTTCTAGAAATATACTAGAAATATATATACATTCTAGTATATATATACTATACATATATATGTATCTATATACATATATACACAGTATAGATCTATATATAGATCTATATATATATATACTAGAAAATCTTGATATTTCCTAAAAATGTCACTGTAAAGTAGATATATTTTTACACAATGATTTACAAGCCTTTAATTTGTGGTCCAAAAACACAATTTTTATTTTTCACAGAATCATGTATTCCAAAGATGACTTAAGTGAAAGTTTTAAATGACTTGAGATACACAGGTTACAAGATGGTATTACATGTTGTTGCCATTAAATATGTTTCTGTGCAAATTTTAGGTTACAAGTTCTGTGTGCAAATGAGGTAGCAAAGAGCCTAAAGCAAATTTAGGTAAAGATGGATAAACATTAAGTTTGTGCAATCTGCCATTATTCTACATGAAGCTAGCTTAGTGTATTCATGACTCAAGTATAGACCAAGTATAGAGTCAGAAGGCTAGCTGGGGGACCAATGGCACGCCTTGAGGCTCACCGTAAGACATCGCTCAAAAACATCCAACACTCCAACCTGCTGGCTCTTCCCATTATGCAGGATACTCCTTTGGAAAGAAATTGAAGACAACTTCTTAAAATGCATATGCGTTATTTTATAAGGCAATACTTCGTCGTTCATAATCTTAAAACTCGAGATTAAATGTAAGAGAAAATCGGCCATATATCTATATAAATAATGAGGATTATTATCACTAAGAAAGTAATTTTTTCAGTATACTTAGGATAGGCGGGTACTATTCTATCCCATTTATAGAATTGAAAATTAAGATCAAGAGTAATGGAGGTGATTCCAAATTTCACTGAATTGTGTCAGCATTGTTTGGAACCAATGTCCATGATCTGAGTCCGAATCATGATCCAATTAGATCATGGTTGTTTGTCTAGCTTCACGTGGAAAGAAACAGGGGCAAATAATGATGTTCGGTATGAACATAGGGCAATATAAACATAAGCTGTGCTGCAATATAATGACAATGGAACAATTAGAAAATAATAATGATTATCATTTCTATTGATCAAGTTATAAAGCACTGACTTGTTTCACTCTTTGACTTTCTCTTGCACTCTGGTCCACAACAGCTATATTTCCCACAGTGCCTACGTGGTAACGTTGGTAAAATTTACTACCTCTTTGCATTTCCTAAAGGAAAAAAATGATTAATTTCAGCAATTCGTAATACTCATCCTTTCCCCTAACTATCCTCTGTGAAGCCACAGGAGGCCAATGTGCAGTTGGAACCTCCCTGTAGGCTCCACCCCATGACAGAATTTCCTGCCTCTGAATCACATTCTCCTGACAATGGTTCCTGGTCTTCTGAGCGTACATTCTTATGGTGGGAAAGAGATAATAAACAAACATGTAAGATAAGAAATGGTAAGAAGTGCTCTGAAGAAAAAATTCTTAAAGGTAAAGGAAATATGGAGAAGGGAACTTTATATGGAGTGGTTAAGAAATGTCTCTGATAGTTTTCATTTGAGCGTAGATCTGTAGAACTAAAGGAGAAAGCTGGGAATGTATGGAAGAAGTGTTCCAGGCAGAGGCAAAGACTGAATCCTTTGGACTTGGCGTGTTCAAGGAGCGTTGAGGGGGTCAGTGAGCCTGGAGCAGAGTGAACAGAAAGGGAGAGTGGGAGCAATGAAGCCAGAGATATAGTGAGGGCCCAGGACATGGAAGATCCTGCAGGCCATAGTAAAGATGGAAGATGGAAGGCCTTTGGAGGATTTTGAATGAGAGAATGAGTGATATTTCAGATTTTAGAGACATCATTCTAAGTACTTTGAGAACAATAGAATGCAGATGATATAAGTAGATGTAAATAGGCTAATCATAAGGCTACTAAAATAGTTCAGATTTAGACTAAGATGCAAAGTGGTAGTGAATAAGCATAAGGGTTGTAAGAGAAAGTGTGAATCAAATATCGTGTCACTGCTTTTAGTCTGAGCAACCAAAATGGTGATGCTGTTTACAGAGAAATGAGATGCTATAGTAGGAGATGCTATAGTGGACATCCAAGAGGACACAGTGAATAGGCAGTTGATATTCCGAGTCTGGCATTCTGAGGACAGGTTGGGCTTGAGAAGTAAATTTAGGAATCTTCAAATAGCTATAATTTCGTTACATAGCCCCCTTTTCAAACACAGCATGTCTGCCTCAAGTGTGACTGCCTACGCCTCAACATAAGTTTGGAAATTTTGCTTGAGGGGAGTGTTGATCTGATTATGATGAAACAAAAAATTAATGCAAAAAGATAGTGGGAGATGAAAACATGGAACAAGAGTGGTAGGATGCTAAGGATGTTCTTCATCTGCTTTGCAATTTTTGTAGGGACTTTGACCCTTAGAATTCACTTGGATGGTGCTGTACAGCAAGACACCATGTGAAACTGAAACACTGATTAGACCCAGAAATTCCTACAAATGCTGTAGTTGAACTTGGGAAACAAAATGTCTGTACTGAAAAGTTGCCTATAACTGTTACACAATTCTATCTTTTTTAATTGTAGAAGCCATTACATTGGTTTTAAAATAGTTCCACATATCTAATTAGTAGGATCCTCGTTATGTATTGGATGTATTTATTTGCAGTTTACTAGTAGAGCTATGACTCAGCTTTGCATCTCTTAAGGCCCATCAGTGTTTGCCTGAGAGCTGGGTTTCTCTAAGCTCCATCAGGCAGCATGGTCTCCCGACTTCCCC
Source organism: Pteropus alecto (assembly GCF_000325575.1). Classification (NCBI taxonomy): domain Eukaryota; kingdom Metazoa; phylum Chordata; class Mammalia; order Chiroptera; family Pteropodidae; genus Pteropus; species Pteropus alecto. The sequence goes on along the minus strand of NW_006439192.1, from coordinate 20,342,067 downwards.
TGGCAGCCTACCCGCTCGCCTCCCACACAGTGTGGGCAGTAGACTGGTGAGTGCTCACTTTGCCATTAGCAGTCACCGCTAATATACAACTCAAGTTCTGTAACTGGTAAGACGTGGGCTCCTACAGCATGAAATCAGCTGTATATCTCACAGAAAACAAAGACAAAGACAGAAACACTTCAGTTCCGGAAACCAATGACCATCACAGGCATCACACCATCATATGGGAAAGGACTTAAGGGGTAAATACAGGAAAAGCACATTTAATCCATCCTGAAGTTTTAGGGTAAATATAGATCTAATATAAAATATAAGAACTCAGACGCAACCAGCAATAAAAAAAAAAATCTCTTTTGCTTATTTAACAAAAAATGACGTAAGTAATAATTTTGACCACTATTTACCATGTGGCCACTAATACGATGTTATTTTATGTCCCAAGATGAGGAACAGTAAGGCATCCACAGCCAGCAGTCTTCAGGACTGAGGGAGGACTCTGAATCTCCTAGTCTAGACTTTAAGATCTCTGGGTCAAAGAAAGTTTTGTGAAAGCAAAACTAAGATAATATTGGTGACCTTTCAGTCCTAGGAACAAGAATCATAGCATGCTGGAGTTAACAAAAATTAGAGGTCTATTTCCCTTAATTGTATAAATGAGGGAACAAAGGCCAAAAACTTTAATGACTTTGTCTCTAATCTCAAGATACATACAAGATAGCTAGAAAGTTAAATAAAATGGCGGTCATGGCAGAAGCCGCAAGAGAGTTTGTGATTAAATGTCACAAGTGCTAAGCCGATAGAAATATGCAAAATATGAGTGATCAGGCCAGGGAGGGGAGATGTGAAGAGCTCGAATCAAATTTTTAAAAGCAAATAAGTGAGGTTTCACTAAGGGAAGATGGTATTTTGAGGTAATCGGAGATATTAAAGGGATCATGAAGGTTTATGATAGGAAATATAGGTCAATTTTCTTATGGTTCACATGGATATACTCTTTTAAATGTAGATATGTGGATTTGCTATAATTTACTTATATGTTTATTTTTGTTTCATTTAAAAAGTAACAAAAATGCATCACAAATACTTGGAAAATTGGGGGGGAAAGTCACCAGTAATTATTCTTACCCTGTTACAAAAGATTAATCTTTCTTTGAAACCTGCTATTTAGTTTCAGCATGTAAGTTCCTTTATAGCAAATTTAGTTTCTTTTTATTTAAAAATAAAAAAAGCTGGAGAGCTATTTGGTTTACAAGAAGAACTGAATTGAAATTTTTGACAAATAAAAGAAGGGAATTCAAGTTTATACATAATCAGCTCTGACTTTTATTTTAAGTGTTGATATAGATTGAAAACTCTGCATGGAGAAAAAGCAAAAAGAGAGAGATACATACATCTCTATCATACACACATAGATATAGATACAAATATAGCTAAAGTTTGGAAATCCTGAAATAATGTTCTAATCCAGATTTTAAAATATAATATATAAAAGCAATGATAAAAATAATATTAAACTGTCTTGAAAGCATTTTATTTGCATCTTTGAAAGATGCTCACTTTTAAAATATTACTATTGGAGTGACTTTTCTCCTTTGCCTTAATATTTTCAAGGTTGCCAAATCCACATGTTTCTTCCTCCATTTCATTAGCTTGACTAGGAAAGCCCCGGGAGGGGAGATAGCCGCAGGCGTCAGGTAGGGTGGAAAGAACCAGTGAGATAAATCCAGAGAGAACGCAAAATAGCTACTTTAGTCTTTTGCCAAAATGTATATGAAATAATTTACTTTTTATAAGGTTTGTTCAGCTGAGTAAAATGATTTCATTTTGAATGTTCCTGTGATTATCACTAAAACATGACTCATCCATCTGATGGCTCATTCTTCCTCTCGAGACAAAACCTCAGAATCAGGATGAACAAGAAATCAGTGGAGCCACAAAGGGTGGCTCTGATGATGGCTTTTGTGATTACAAAATAAACAAATGCCGTAGGTGCTTCCTGTCTTTGTATTTTAGGCCTATCTGTGACAATATGGGTTCTTGACCAAATTTACTTATTATGGGTTATTATGTAGTAACATATATAAAATTAAGGGCAGACATGATTGAAATGTTCGCCATGGCTTCCACACATTTTCACGGAAGCTGCTTTACTGATTGATGAGCATTATTGTTCTTCCTGTAGGAGCACCTCCTCCTCTAGGGAGGGAGAATCCAAGTCATCTCAGCCTTCAATTCATTATCTGATTTTGTGAGAGCCACCAAGGCCCAGATTGTGCCCTTTGCACAAAGTCAGAGAGAAGCCTGAGTTCCTTAAATGGAAACAAAGATGGGCTGGAGGGGTTCCTAAGATTGCAATCTAGAATGATGCATTCAGTGATGTTGAGAGAACTGCCACCACTGGCTTCGGGGTATATCTTCAGTATCAAAAATAGTGGTCATCTCATTGAAACAAATTTGCAAAGAGCCTTGTGCCCACTTAAAAAATATACAAGAAAGTTACTATGAAATGTGTTGTAGGGTACTTATAATACACATGAACACTTTCTGTATTGCTCGTTATAAGACATATACATTGATCAATCCAAATTATGACAGTCTTACACTCAAATTTTGGTTCGTAGATAAGTTACATTTATAAACTGTTACAATCCTTCAGATTCTTAGATCTAAGAAAGACATTATAATGCAGTGTTTGAGAACCAAACTCTGAAGTCAAATTGCTTAGGTTCCCAAACTTGCCTCTGTTTCTTAATAACTGTGTGAACTTGGACAAATTTCTTAACTTCTCTGAGTTTTCATTTTCTTAGTAAAATAACAATAGTATTCACCTCATTTGACTGTTGAGGCTCAAATAATTGAGCCTGTTAGAACAGCTCCAGGCACACAGAAAGCTCTTAAGAGCTATTATTATTATTTAAGTTCTCTGTCAAGCAGTTAATCAACAACATAGCTATAAGAAACATGTACATAAGTACTTGTGGCAGTACTGTTCAAAATAGCAAAAATCTAGAAGCAACCCAAATGTCCATGATTAAGAAAGTAGCTGTATAAACTGTTATATTCACACAATAGAAGATTATACAAGAGGCAAAATGAACACACTACAGAAACGGGCAACAATATCAATGAATCTTATATAATATAATTATGTCCAGCATGATGACATCATTATAATCATAAAAACAACTAAAATAAACATACTTGTAGAAGATATATATATTTAATAAGACTACATAAAAAGGAAAGCAAGAGAATGATCCACATAGAGAATAATAGTTACTTCAGGTGTGGGGAGGGGAAGGATGTCAGAGGCCATCTGGTTAGACATAAGTTCTTATCAAAGTCTACTTTTTATTTTAGACGGTGGGTGTGTAGGTGTTTAGTGATAAAGAAGGAAAGGAGGAAGATGCATGTTAACCTATGATAAGTCTTTGCCATGAGCCAAGGATTAGAATTTATCCAGTTGTGTACACTTAAGACACACCCACAAAAATAACAGCAACCAATGTCCATTGTAATAATCAATTCCACTATTATATTAAAAATAATTAAGACATAACAGAGTGGCGTGGGAGGGGGAATTTGTTTTCTTTGTGTTGATCTAATTTTGGTTGGGATAAAGAGTGATAAGATAGATATAAAGGGCTTAAGTACTGAGGAGTTTTCTAAGAAAAATATTGTTATTAGTTTTCTCTTGGAAAAACAACATAACAGGCCCTGTCAGTTTTTAAGGTTCAGACAGTGAAGATGCTTCTATTTAAAATGTATGATATAAATCAGTGACTTAGTATTGGCTAAATAAATGTGGCAAGTATAGCATATTCATCACTTCTATTGGTACTCGGAGCTCTCAAACAACTTCTTAAATACACTTCACACTTTAAACAAAATCATCCTGCCAACTGCTGAACTAGTAGCTCGATCAACCTCAACATTTGCCAGTACTTTTTAGGAATGAGCGTGGATTTGTCGGCCTGACACCTCTAAATCATTCAGAAAGTTGTCGCATGACATATGTCAGAAGAGAGTAGGTAAACATCTAGGGATACCAATACGTTCAGTTAAGAACTTAGAAAGGTCATAGATAACCCAGAAAAGCCAGGGCAGGGACTGTAATGGGCAAATTAGAGAAATCTTCAAGCTTCTTTGCTTGGCTCTCTCTCTCCGACAAACTGTTTGGATGGCAGTCATTCCCATCATGTTTGTAAATGAAGACATCTTCGTTCTATGGATATTTACTGAGGAAATACTACCTACCAGATATCAGTAGGAGCTTAAGGAGGAATGGCAGTTAAAAAACAAACAAAAGCAGAAAAAACTCTACTACTTAATGTCTGCATATATAATATATAATATTAAACTTTAAGTACCTTGGCAATAAATATGTCCAGTATTTAAATTGCACATCTCAATGAATGTATTCCTAAAGAGTTTTTACTAAGACAAAATGAGGACTAGATAATAAATCTGACCAAAAGTGATATGGTTATCAATTTGAGGCTTTAATATCTGCCAACTTTGAGGTGGTCATATACTAAACCAGGAAGATAAAAATATCCACAAACAAGTTGCCTGTGAGACAATCGGGCAGGGAAAACAGACTCTGTGTGTGTGTGTGTGTGTGTGTGTGTGTGTGTGTGTGTGTGTGTGTGCTGCTTTTTCTCCCTACCTATAGACCCCTGGAAGATCATCTGTTTAGTGTTCATTGTTGTCATGAAGACATGAAACAATGGTATTGCTCGCTGTATCACCATTAACTGTTATGTGCTCCCATTTCCCTGATTCTGGGTGTTAAACTAAGCTTAACCTATATTTGGCCTATGTAAAAATCCAGAGAACTAAAAAGGTTTATTCTTTCTTATCCAAATTTTTTGGTCAAATGAACAGTGGAGCCATGATAGAAGTATATTGTCCCTTCCATAGCTAAATGGCTCCTCTTCTCAAAATGTATGGAGTTGAGGGAGAGGGAAATGTCAAGATTCTGCTTATACTATGACCGGCTCTCACGATTTTTGATTATTGAATTAATAAATTAAATAATAAATGAATGGTGCCATTCTCTGGACCAGGGAATACTGGAAAAATGGGTTGAGATTTGGGGAGAGGGGAATATCACAAATCCAGCATAAATTGGGAAATAAATATGAATTATATTTGAATTTTAATTTTGACATACTAAGTTAGAATTTGAGATAATTCGATGAAGATCTAGGCTGTTGTATACTTTTGATGACATTAAAAGCTAGATTCTTAAGCAAAATGCTAGCATGAATAGTTAAACTACAGAAAATAAGCCTTTTGAAACATTTACTACAGTGTAAGTTGATGTCACATAATTCTTATGTGTTCATCAAAATGTGCCAACCCCAAAGGACCCATTTGGGGCATTATTTCCTGGACCTACAGTTAATCTAAATTTTTAGAAGGAAAATAAATTGCTTTGTTATAAATTTTTCATAATTCATACTTCTCCCTAATTTGTCTTTCTCAATCATTTTAAATTACTGATACATTTATCACATAGTTGACTTAAAAATAGTCCCATATATTAAAACATAAATTATGTTAAGTAAACCTTCTAATTCCAAAACTTCTGAAAAGAGGAACAACAGGTTGATTGAAAGTTCTGTGGGTCATAAATAAGACTTTGGCAGTCATCCACATGAAAAATAACTTGAAATGTCACTGTACTTCCCATGCTATTGTAATTTAGCAAGTGATGACATGACTGATTTAGCCAGTAAGAAAATGTAATGAAAATATTGGAACACAATGTGCTTAGATCTTTTAGCTTTTGGTCAATAGACTTTATTCTTTGAAATATGAGACATGCAAAAGAATGTAACATTTGGAATGCAAAGCTGCATTTATGACCTATGTGTTTTGAAGGTCTTCTTTTCTGCAAATTCTAATAGAAACAAAAAATCACTGTTTCTTGTCACCCTTCAATATCTCTACCACCACAACACCATCCATGATGAAAAATGGCTTTTAAAAAAGGTGATGATTGAAATTTATTGAGTAAAGTTTATTTTTATACAAATTGTTTTGATGAAGAGTTAGAAAATGGGTGTTATTTTAAGCAATGTGAAATCCTGAAATGGATAATCTCAGTTGAAGAGCACTTGAGATAATATGGGAAGCCATATTCTATTGCAAGAGTTCTATAGCTCTCAGTTCTGTAGTTAAGTGAACTAGGCAACTAAGAGGAAGCAGCCTTAAATGGTGTCTTGGACTCATGCCAATTGCAGATCTATCTCATTCTGATGTTATTGGAAATACAGATCTTTAAAAGTTTGTTTCTTAATTATAATATGTAAGTGAGTCATTAAAATATTGACTTCCATTGGAGTCTGCTCGATATCATATGTTACCATTATGTTAGTAAACATATTGGTTTGTATGTAAACCAAATAAATATTTGTCAACTAAATATGCCCTTCTTTGATTGAGGGAAATTTCAGACCATAAAAGGACCTTAGGGACTTTTGAATTTTAAAATTAGCCTTTCATTTTATAAGTTCAAAAGTTCAAGCCCAAAGAAATGCAGTGATTTGCCCATGCACACATTCACACATGAGACTTGAATCCTGACTTTGCCGCTTACTAGCTATTGAGTGAGCATATGTGTACACTTTGGAGATTGACATTCCCACAAGAAAGAAAGTTACTAACTTTCTGGCCCATCCATAATCTTCTTCTCCCTCCCAATATGAGAGACATTTTCTTTTCTTTTTCTTTTTGAATTGAGATATAGTTTACATATAACATTGTGTAAGTTTAGGGTATACAATATGTCGATTTGATATATTTACATATTACAATATGATGAGCTACACTGTCTTACCCTTAACTCTGACAAAGGAAGGGTAGACAGCCTATATCCCAGCAGTAATGAGTTTTTATATTAGAAATTTTCTATGTACTATTGAAAAGTGATTAGTCTCCTCAAACATATTTCTTAGAATCAGTTTTCCATTACCAAATGCTGCAAGAGAAATGAGAAAATGATTTTGCTTTCCATTAAAAAAGAAACAATATTGAAGTCAATGAGTATCAGATATTTGTCATGGGAGTGTCTATGCAGACACAAACTCTACATGTGAACCTGAAGTGGAACAGTAGAGTCCAGTGAACAAAATGCCTAGGCTGGGTCTTTAAGGTCATGACCCCATGCCACAGTCCACCCTGGAGGTGAAACCAGCCTTTCTTGAAAGAGTTCTTGTCCTGCATTTGGGAAGTCAGGATGAAATCTTTTCTGCTTTACAAAGAGCAACAGAAGTCCAGGATCAAAGGAAGAAAGTAGAGAGCTTGTTTTCATAGATAAAAATTTTTTAAAGACTAGTAAAGAGTAAATCAAATAAGATTTAACTACATATGTTAAAGTATACCCAACAGTCATCTTAAAAAGCGTTTCAACCATTTCTAGATTTAGCAACTACGTCAAATAAGCAAGGGTATTATTGAACAACAAAATCTTTGTTCAAGTAAGTTTTCACTAGTTCTCCAATATATCATTTAAGTATAAATTTGTATGTTGTTTTCTTTGACTATTTTTGGTGTATTGAGTGAAAGTTTTAGCTTTAAATAGTGGCAGGGTATGAGGACTATATTAGGTATGAAAAATGAAGAATGCTGGGAACATGTGAGTTGGGTAAGAACTAGAAGCGAGGTTATTTAGGTTGGCATTTTGCTGAACAAAAGGGCAATAGATATCAACCCCCATTTTGTTGTATAATTCAGAAGTCTTAAAGCACTTAGCTCTAGACTCTTACCTCCTTTTTGATGAGAGTTGTAAACCAAACCGTTAAAAACAGCACCGAGAAAGTATCAAACATATCATGTTTTCTAAATTCAGGTACATTTTAAGGGAATATTGAAATTTCCAGTTTCAACTGTTATCCATTTGTCTTCCTGTTAATGCAATGCATAAATTTGGATTGTTTAAGAGCATTATCCCTAAAAGCCACTGAGATGATTTCTCTGAGATGAAAAAAAAAAAAATCAGGGTACAGGTCAATTATTTTTCTTACTGCTGCTAACACTCACCTGGCAGCTAGCTCACTCTAGTCTTTCCACCAGATCACTCAGTGACCTCACCTAGACTCCTTTCAGCATTCAGTGATAGCCTCTAAAGCTTGGGTAGAGAACCACATCCAGGCCAAGCTGGTTCATGGAAAAACACAAAAAGAGAACATTTTTAATTTGAGGCAACAAAGATCCAACATGTCCGAAAGTGGGACCATAATTTTCCTTGATTTATACAACCACCGTTCATTTATTTATTGATTTAATTATGTTTTTAAACAACTACATCACACTGAACTCTCATAGTCTACTAAAATCCCAAGATTTAGTTCAAATAAAGTTTTGATAAGTCAATCTGGTTTATCCAAATTGCAGGACTTTTTATTTATCCCCATTAAAGTTTAATTCAGCCTATCAATCTGTCTTTTTGCTTATTACCTATAACTTCCTCATGTGTATGCTTTCTGTAGAATTGATAAGCATGCTACCCTATTTTTCGCCAAAATAAAAATATTAAAGACATACAGCCAGGGAAAGGCACTTCTGAAAATGGTTTTTCATTCACCTGTGATTTCACCTAACACTTTTACAGATAGCACAAATTTCTTGCTAAAATCTAATGAACCATTTTTGCTCTCCAAAGGAGTAGAAGTATATAAATGATAATAATATTACCTTTCTGATACCAGAAGCAAATAATTTTAACAATGAAAATATCTATCTTTATGACCTATTTTTATTAGATCCAAATGAATAGATAGATAACAATAGATAATATCTATCTTTATGACATATTTTTATTAGATCCAAATGAATAATGTCCTAAACTGTCCACTGTTCAACAAAAATACCAGAAGTTTCAAGTGTTAATAATTCAGAATTTCTTCAAAGACAATATTTTCCTCCATTGGCCCATTATTTTCCTTCTTGGATTTTCTAAAACTAGTCAAATTACCTTAAGATGTATGCAAAGTGATTTAATACACATTTTCATTCTAGATAAACTTTGTAAAAGAAATATTAATTTTGAAGACTAAAAGACCAAACTGTAGCAAATCTGTACCACCTCCCTCCCCCCAAATTTAAATTCCACAGAGCAAGTGAGTTTTACCATTTCATATCTGAGACACATATAAATACAACTTCATAATAATACTGGCCATATACAATGGCCTCTGACATTGCCAAGTTTTATATAAACATTATTTCAGGTGTTCAGGAAGCAGGTGTGTTAAATCAGAAGAAAAATGTGACTGTTTCTTTAATAGCCAATTAACAATAAATAGGATTATTTAACTACAGTCACTTCATAAAATAGCATTGCCATGGAAATATATTGAAATAAATATACTTATTAACTGAAAACTCTGTGGTTCTGAAAAAATAGAAATAGCTATTGGTCTGGGCTTAAATCTAAATAATGTTTTCCATTTAGACTTGTGCAGTAATTGGGCAAAATGAATCCTTATCATAAGCAATCATTATTTCCATGTATTAGTCTTAAAATAATAAATATGCCCCTCTGTTAACAGCCCTTAATTTTTTATCAACCAGTTTAGCCTCCCACCACACTTTCTCTTGATACTTTGTTCTTTTCTCTAAACCCTGCCATATATGATTCAACACTTAATTAAGTGCCATGCTGTAATGTGTTAAGGAGAATTATCTTTATTTCAAATGACATTTTAAGATGCCTTAAAGCCAACAGTTCTTCGCTAACAGCTGAGAAAGCTAAGCCACTGTTGAGTGTCAACTTGTTACTATTTGATCTTGAAGCAGTCATTTCTCTTATCCTGAAATGACTAATCTCAGAAATAAGATGATTGATCTAAGGTCCTTTTCAGATGTCGGAATTTAAAAAAGAACCACACGTACATAAAATGATACTTCCCTATTCCTACTGGAGCATTTAATGTTTGCTTCCACTTAAAATCTAAGTATGACATATGCAAAACTAAACTAGATTATATAATTTCCTTTTATATCAGAATATTTGTAATATCAATACATAAAATTAAAATAAAAGGTTTTCAAATTAAAAGCTGGAGGAAACTTAGCAAAGCTCAATTTTTTTAAAGGTTCTTTTTTGTTGTTGTTTTACATTGAACATCATTTACTAACGTATTTAAATTTCAACTGTATGGAAGGTATAATTGACCTATAAAATTGTAAGATATTTAAAGTATGCATCGTGGTGATTTGATGTGTGTATACATTGTGAAAAGACTCCCTCCCTCTAGTCAGTTAACATATTGATGACCTCACATATTACTCTTTTTTTTTGGTGAAAACATTTAAGTTCTATTCTCTTAGCAAATTTCAATTATACAATACAGTGTTATCAATTATAGTCATCATGTTATAGTTTTGATCCTCAGACCTTATAACTGAAAGTTTGTACCCTTTTACCAATCTCTCCCAATTTCCCCTACTACTCCAGCCCCTGGCAACCACTTTTCTACTCTCTGTTTCTATGAATTTGCCTTTTTTTCTTTTGAAGATTCCATATATAAGTTATATCATGTAGTATTTTTCTCTTGAGTTATTTTACTTGTGTAATGCCTTCAAGGTCCACCACACTGTCACAAATGGAAGGATTTCCTTTCTTCTAATGGCTGAGTAATATTCTTTTGTAAATATAAATATATATATTCATATGGTATGTATGATATGATATGTATATATGCCACATCTTATTTATCTATTCATCTGTTGATGGACATTTAGGTTATTTTCATATATTGGCTATTATAAATAATGCTACAGTGAACATGGGAGTGCAGGTATCTCTTTGAGATCCTGTTTCTATTCCCTTTGGATACATCTCTTAAAGTGTCTTTTCTTTTCTTTCTTTTCTTTTTTTTTTTTTTGAGGAAACTTTATATTGTTTTCCATAGTGGCTGTACCAGTTTATTATCAACAATGTACAAAGGTTTCCTTTTCTCCATATTCTCACCAACATTTGTTATTTTTTGTCTTTTTGATGATAGCCATTCTAACAGGGGTGAGGTAACATCTCATCATGGTTTTGATCTGAATTTCCCTGCTGATTAGTTATGTTGAGCACTTTTCCATGTGCCTGTTGATCATTTGTACATCTTCTTTGGAAAAATGCCTATTCAGTTCCTCTCTCTATTTTTTAATCAAATTTTTGTTTGTTTGTTCATTTGTTTATCTTATTTTGCTATTTATTGGGTTCTATGAATTTTTTATATATTTTAGATATTAACCCTTTATCAAATATATGATTTGAAAATATCTTCTCCTATTCTGTAGGTTGCTTTTTCCTTTTGTTGATGATTTCTTTTGCTGTACAGTTTTTAGTTTGATGTTACTCCAACTGTTTATTTTTGCTTTTGTTGCCCAAAAATTATCACCAAGACCTATGTCAGAGAGACTACTTCCTATGTTTTGTTCTAGGAATTTTATGGTTTCAGAGCTTATGTTCAGGTTTTTAATCCATTTTTAGTTAATTTTTGTGTATGGTTACATTGGGATCTATTTTATTCTTTTACATGTATGTGGCTGTCTGGTTTTCTCAGCACCATTTATTGAAGAGACTATCCTTTCTCTATTGTATATTCTTGGCTCTTTTGTTGTAAATTAAATACGTGTGTGTGTGTGTGTGTGTGTCTGTGTGTGTGTGTCTGTGTGTGTTTCTTTCTAGTCTCTCTTCTGTTCCAGTGATCTATGTGTGTGTTCTCTTATGCCAATACCATACTTTTTGATTACTATAACATTGTAGTATAGTTTGAAATCGGAAAGTATGATGCCTCTTTCTCAATATTGTTTTGGCTATTCAGGATCTTTTGTGGTTCCATATAAATTATAGAATTGTCCTATTTTTATGAAAAATGCCATTGAAATTTTGATAAGGACTGTATTGAATTGGAAGATTATTTTGGTAGTGTGGACATTTTAACAATGTTAATTCTTCTAATCTATGAGCACAGACTATTTTTCTATTTATGTATGTCTTCTTCCATTTCTTTCATCAATGTCTTTTAGTTTTCAGTGTACAGATCTTTCACCTCCTTGGTTAAATTTATTCCTAGATATTTTATTCTTTTTGATACAATTGTAAATGAGATTGTTTTATTAATTTCTCTTTCTGATATTTCATTATTAGTGTATAGAGATTAAACTGATTTTCCATATTGTTTCTTTATCCTGCTACTTTCCTGAATTTGTTTATTAGTTCTAATTTTTGGTGGTGTCTTTAGGATTTGCTGTATATATATATCATGTCATCTACAAATAGAGACAGTTTTAATTCTTACAAATTGGAAAGGTAGAAGTAAATGGTTCTTTTAAATGATCAATGATTTGCTCCTCTAAATTCTAATTTATGGTACTCTATACAAGGGTGGAGAGAAAGAGAGATACTTTCACTTCGCAAACTACATAGGAATGGCTGATATCAGGATGTTATCACCCTGCAATTTGTCACACAGTTCTTTATGTGACATTTTACAGACATCTCTTTACTCCAGCCATCACCTTGGGTTATAAAGTGTCAAAGGTAATGAACAAGTTTGTTTAAAAGACTAATTGTCACAACCTTTCAGTGTCACTTTTCTTTACATTCACTAGCATCGACTTAGCTGGGCTAGGAGGCAAGTATTTGATTCAACTATTTCTTTAGGTCTGTCTCCTCTTGTTTACTGGCATGGGGAGGGAAGGAGGAGAAGCGTCAGCTAAAATACGGCTCTGTTTAAGGAAGAAAGAAAACTCCTGGAAGGCAGAATTCCTTTTCAATTCCAACTTTATGTTGCTAAGTTGGGTGTGGGATATTTGGAAGATAGGAAAATACATACAAATCAACCTAAGAAACTGTAATTGCTCATTTCAATATAAAAAAAATAAAATAGTGCCCCATAGATTTTCAAGAAAGTCTAGATTTTCTCAAGACTCAATCAAAGGTAAAGATCTGCGTCATACTTTTGGAAATATTGGTGAGTGGGAATGGTTTGCAGGATTGGGGATGGTTTGCTGCAGTGGGGCCTCCCAGCGAGGATAGGTTTGATCCTACTGCTATTCTTACTGATGAAGAAAATGATAATGACAATGGTATTAATCATTTAGATGTCAGATATGGCAGAACTGGGATCTGAATCCAAGTTTGCCTGAGTCTATGACCTAAATACCCTTGCAACACTATTCAGTTCTCCTATAGCATGTGTCTGACAATGTGCCCAAATCACCAGACTCCCGTTAGGTATCTAATTTATTTTCATTAGGAATTCATTTAGTTTTTCGTTTACATAATAGAAGCCAATGAAATTTTTCTAGTACTGTACTATAAAGTTATAAAAATTCTCATCCTAGAAAAAAGATGCATTTGTAAGTATTTAGATGTATTTTATAATCATCCTTAAACATTACAATATAAAAGTAAAGTATACCATGAACGTAAGATACTAGTGCAATATTAAATCTCACAACAATTTAATGTGTAAAGAAGTCAGGATTCTTTTATAGTTAAACAAGAGAAGTGAATCACAAGCTTTGAGGCTTTGGAATAGCATCAGAAAAAGAACTTTCTACTAGGTGATTGACTTCTTCTAACCAGTATAGTCTTGAGGGAATATCTGTAATTATTTCGACTAGCTTAGCATTTGCAAAGACTCAAAAGGAAAATTGCTAGTTTCTTTGAATAACATTCAGAGCTCTTCTTCAGGAAATTTTTCCAGGTATCAGGAAATTTGGTACAATCAAAAAGAATACTTTGTATATCCCTATGAAAATAATCAATGGTCTCATGTGCTTTTGATCTTCACTGTTCATGGTGATTTCTTCTTATTTTATTCCTAGAAATTATGTTGAATATGTCCTGACCCCAGCGCTCACGTATAAATGCTGTGGATAATTTGGTTCCTGATTACTAAGGACCCATCTTCAAGCACCATTAGCTCAGGAACGGTGGGAGGAATTTAGAATTCTTACGTGGAGGCCAAGCATGGACAGCCATACCTTCACTGTTGACTGTGATGGTTTATACCACCCACTCAGAGGCAAAAAGAATCTCTGAGTTGGCATCATATTCTTGCTGTCAATTCAGAGAAACTGTTCAGAAAAGGGGCTGAGGTGGACTCTTATGTTTCTAAATGCAGGGACTTTAGAGGACAAAATAAACTACTTGGTGGTATTTCCTGTGAAAATTTCAAAGCAGCATATTTGATATAGTATTAGAAAAGATAAATAAAAATGAATGTCATCAATCTAAATTAAGTTATTTGACTATAATTAAAAAGTGAAATCATTTGGCACTTCTGAATACTTCTAATCCTACCCCAGTCAGAGAGAGAGAGAGAGAGAGAGAGGGAGAGAGAGACAGAGAGAAAGTGTCAGAGGCAGAGAGACAAAAAGACAAAGGCACCGATCACTCAGGGTAGTTTATCCAGAAAGAGTGGTACACATGACCCCATTTCAAAGTAAATTCAGGTTAAAATTTGGTGAGTAACCTTAATATACATCATTTGTTAATTCTTGCACTTCAAATTTATCTCTAAAAAAATCTAACATCGCTTAATATTTTCATACCACTTAGACTATGTGTCCTTTCTTCTGAATAATATATAAACTGTGAATAGTTTATATATTAATTTTAGAATAATCATAGCAAGTATTGGATTAAAATTATTCCATGAAAAACTTTTGGGCATCTTCTCACATTAACTAAGCTAAAACTTAGTCCTATAATTTTTTAGATGGACTTGGTGTTTTAATTCAAGTCTATAAAAATAAAGACTTATATAGAATTCTTGGTCAAAACAGAGAAACGAATTTGCCTCTGCTCCTCTTCAGAATGAGGTGCCTGAAAATTAAAGGAATTCAAGCAGAATTACAAGATTACAGGCACAAAGTCACGTTGGTGCCAATGCATGAACAATCAAACATCTTCTTAGGACTCTCATTCAAAAGTTAAATGACCCAATCTAGTGTCAAATGCATGTTAGGAATAAAAGGCTGCTCTGATCCATAAGATAAAATGAGATGTCTGGTCATTGAAAGAAATTCAAGCAAAACTAAAAGACTATAGACACAGAGTCATGTTGTTGCCCATGCGTGAACAAGCAACACACTCTATTGCCATACGCATATTGAGAATGAAGCTGCTCTGACCCAAACAAAAAAACAAATCCATTGCTATTCACAAATTAATATAAATATAAAGTTGCCTTTTTATACAACTTTTGCAGGAACCAAATTTAAGTAAATACAGTATCACATCTGTTCACAATCATTTTGACGCTCTAATGCACAGTGAGTTCTTTGCTCTGTGGACTCTCTGTTAAGGTTCAAGGTAGTCTGCATTTTATTGTCAGTTATCATTGTCTTGGCCCTGGTTCAATTGCAACTTAAGAGAATACTTGAACTACTGTCTCTTCTAGTACCATGCAAACACTCTAGGAATTTGATGCTTTCCAGAATCATCTGCATCCTATTCTTGTTATATAAGTACAATCAAAGACACTTTTTCAGAACAGAACAAAAGAGATTAGATTCGTTTTAGTTTAAATTGTCTAAAGAGAGTTCTCAGTCATGGATTCATTAATGACTTTAGCACAAATAATGGAAGTAGAATCATGCATTCTTATTAGTCACCCAAGAAGACTTTTGGTTTCAGGTTCTTCTGGAAGGCTCGATCACTAAGGCTCTTCTTTTAACAATTTGGAAAATATATCTTCCCTGATTAGGAAGTTAGTCATTTCACATTTTGACATCTAAAACAATGCAGAGTCTAAAAGCCTCACAAATTACAGTTATAAGTAATTAGATACATCACTTTAAAAATGAAAAGCTCAAGGATTTGTGGTGCCTCTCTTTGTTCCACTTAATCCTATTTTCCTTTTTGAGTGTCAGATATTTTATAAATATTGCAGTTGACTTCAAGCAACAAGTGTTGACAATTAGTTCTCTAACTTGGTAATAAAAAGCATTATTATTTTTCATTAGCAGATTTTGTATTCTGTTAGTTAACCTTCCTTCTGATTGATATATTCTTTATCAATCAGTATTATTCCAGCCCAAACACTCTGTCATCCAGTTTTAAAACTTAAAACAGTTTTAAACATAGTGTTCTGAAAAGGAGTGATAAAGTAGAATTTGGGGAATGTCCTTACAGTTCTCATTTTCTGGAGACTGTTTATCCCTTCTTGTTTTAGCAGTTGCCTCAGCCTTGGTCACAGACATCCCCTGAGGCATTTCTTTTCCATTTATTTTGTCCATTTAAGGTTAACATATTAGAGTTTTGCTACTGAGAGATTAAAATAAACAGTTTGATGGAGGTTTCTCAAGGCTCCTGCACTGACCACTGCCTTCCTCCCTGGCTTCACTGGCATCTCTTTAACACAGGTGGTATTAAGGCTACCAAACAGAGGTTTTTAGCAATGTGCCACATTTTTCTGTGCATCCTGATAAAAGCAGGGAGAGCAGGGGATGTGCCTCTTTATTTGCATGCACTAAAAAATAAGGGATAAAATTCATCATAATAAATTTTCCCCCCAATCACATGTTAAAGACAATTGATTTATGAAATTTCACTGAACAATTTACTGTAACAGCATGACACTGGGCATGGCAGCTCTAGGCAAGAATATGACACTAAACACAATCAGGTGATACCAGAACACTACCAAACAAGAATATCATCTGTATTGTTTTCAGTTTGTAGCTCTAAAAAATAAAATGGGGTAAATATCAGTAATGTGATTATATCCATTCTATATGTCCATAGCTTTAGTATATGTTGAGTACCAAGCTATTAGTAATGCAATTTAGTCATAGAAAAGATAAAGTCCTTTTCCTCTTGGTTCATAATTATATCTCACATCATTTAAGTGTACGTTTTAATGCTATTTTATTTCACCATTTCTTCCCCCACCTTGAGAGACAAGACAGGTACCATTATATTTCCCGGTGTTTAATTTTGATTTTATTATTAGAATTTCACAGTAGTAATGAACAAAAGCAGACTTTCTGTCAGAGGTGAACTTCAATGGCCATATTGAAAGGAAATGATAAATAATGAATAGAGCAGAACATATGAAGGCAGGAGAAATGGTCCGAAAGGAAGAGAAGGCAAGAACACAGGCAGACAAAGACAAGGAAGCCAGGAAGCTCATTTGGTGCTCTTTATAGAGACTGGAGAAAAATGTATCTATCAAAAGTCTTTCTTGAAAAATCATGACAGATGATTTCATTTCAACCTTATCTCTACTTGTCCGTAAGGGATAAATATATTTTTTAAATTATCAGATATTAAAGTGCTAATGTACATGAAAACCCAATATGTGGCATTGAGGAAGCTCATGTTCATCCAATAATAGGCCCTACCCAGGAGCAAAGGCAGAATGGTTGGGGTTAAACATCTTTCAGAGAACCTTCACTCCTATAAGATTTGCTTCTGTGAGAGCATATCCTTCCTCTTTGGTCTTAGTATATATATAAATCAGAAACTTTAAAAATGGGCTAAGAGATATGCCAGGGAAAGAACTAAGTCATCTCACATGTCACAAAATAATACACAATATTAAAAAACTCTTTCCTACAACAAGCACCATTTGCCAACCATTTCTAATGAATTAATCTAAATTGTTATACATGAAACACTTCACTGGGAAAAAGCACAGTATTTGATACTGAAACAGAAATGGGTTTTATAGTAACTATTTTCTACATCATAAAAAAAGAAACCAGATGACTCTCATCTTCCCTATCTGCTCAAAATATATATTAAATATATTAAATATTCTCTAGTAATAAATTGACCTAGTAATAAGTTGAATATAATAACTTAAATAATGTAAAATAATTATTTCAAAGCTCCAGGGTACCTTTCAAAGTTCTGGAAGAGGACACTTAATAACAAATGATTCTTTTATTGCTTAAAGAACAAAACCTACTAGTATAAATGTTTGTGAAAGAAATTTAAATTTTTAAATGAGAACTTTTCTCCAATTTCATCAATTAAATAAAAATATAAGTTTATGTTTGTGATCATAGGATCTATAATAATTAAAATTTAACTTGAATAGATTTGTAAGTTCTGCCCACCTTATTAAGCCCTGATTTAAATAAGACAATGATGTGATATTAACTCACAGGTACACCAAAATCAAAACAAAACAAATCACACTTTCATGATATTTTGTTCTACATGCTAGTGAACAAATTAATACATCATTTTTTTTCTACAGGAAAACCGAAGACTTTAATAACATACCTTCCAAGGTCAAAATGAATACAGGTATGCTATCTCTGTTAGTCGTAAACTTTTTGGCCTTGCTTTCTAAAAATCATCTTGGCCCTAAATCATTAGTTTAGCACTGCTGATCCTAAATGTGATACCGACTTTCTGATGAGCTGGACAGTCTAAATTCATTACCTGATTGCTTTGTCTTTGTGCTCCAATCTTATAACAATCAAAAGTAGAATCTTCGGCTTTATCTACTCTTACTCCCTTTTTCTGTAATCATATCTTAAAATTAACTCCTATAAACCCTAGGAAGAGGTAGTGTGTCATTTACATGCATACTTTTGAAATTCTTCATAGAATAGGCTAAAGTCTAAGGCAAGTTTGCTCTAGTAGAAAGTATTTAAAGTCTCCCAATTTATAAATCTTTTATATTGACAAGGTCAGCAGATAGAGTGCCAAAGCTTCATACGAAATCAGCTAATTAATCCATAGACACAATATACCTAAAATCATAAGCATTATATTTTTAAATGTGAGAAGAGTATCTTCAAATAGCTTAACATTGATGCCTCTGAACTCTGTATTGTATACAGATTAGTGTAAAAATGTTTGTGATACATGTTATGTACATATAAATTTTTTCATAGTAGAAATATTTTAGCATATATTTTCACCTCTTTCCCCTTGAAATCTTTATATTCAGTATTTAGTAATTCTGGAACACAACTTTCTCACTGAAATTTTATAACCCGTGTTTTAAAAGTACTGTTTTCTATCTTCAAGTGATCCCTGGACGGTTGTTTTAGCTAGTGGCCCCATGGCAAAGGGGAAAGGGTGGTCCCAGTTATTTTCTCACATCAAGCCAGTTGACTTCTTGCTGTCTTTTGCTGTTATCAAAGTGCCTCAAGGGAGGATTAGCAACCACTGGCAAGAACCAGTATCTAATCCCTAGATCAAGTGTAGAGACATGTCCCACTGTCCTTGATTCTGTGACTGCCCCTTAGCAGAAACCTGCTCTAACTGACCTCAGAACTCTAGGTCATCTGGCCCCTGAGGATGTAGTCAACTTATAGATGTGTAGAGCAACAGGCAAGATAAGGATGCTGAAGACAGTCAAAATAGGCGAGGAAAGCTTACTAATCAAGAGAAATTATAACCCTGGAAATGAACCCAGTAAAGGTATTTGAACAATTGGAGGTTTGGGCATTAGATATGGGAAATGAAAAATGAAATATTATTAGGCAAAAGAGATTGAAGAAAGTAAATAGAATAGAGAGCCCATAGCTGAACGAGGATAAGTCACGTGAAATGTCCACATGAAGAAGTTACATTTACTAATTGTTCTGAGCCATCTTCTCATAGACTTGAGTTGAAATAATGCCCCGATATCCTTTACTTTGTGAAATGCTGATTTTCCTATTTATTATAACCCTATTATGAGGTATATATGCTATTATACTAAAGATTCCATATTCATGTACAATGCATTTAATAATTAATCTTCTTATTCGTAGAATTCAATCCTTAATGGCAAAGTAGGCACATAGAAACTTGTAAATTTGTTTAGGTCTCTGGGGTACTGGAGCCAAGCTACTGCTATAGCAGCATGAATATAACCCTCTAAAGTATCCTCTCATTCAAAAGAAGTGAGCTTGGCTCTATATAGAATGCTAATTTGCATACTTGTTTTGCTTATATGGATGAACTTACACATACATATGCACATACAATATGATATTCAAACTTACACATACAAAACTGATTAGAAGTGACTAGAGCCCTTTGTTTAAAATTCCAAAGTAATATTATAATGTTGCTATAAAAACATACCACTTTAAATGTATACATATAAATACAGAAAATATCAGCACATTAATAAGTAGAAACAGAATATAATAGATTTCTCTGTTCAGAAATTTCACAAATGCCTCAGCTTTTCAAATTAAGCTCTTTATTAAACTGTTAATAAAGACAGATCCTCCATTTATTTCATCTAGGTCTTAGAGTTACTTAGAATACAGAAATTATTTAACCAGAGGTTCCCACATTCTCTTGGGTTACAGTGCCAAGATACTCAGTAATTTTTCTTGAGTCAAAAGGAATATCTAACAGTTCCACTTATTAAGTAGTTAGGTGCAAACAACTTAATAAATACTTAGTTCTGTTAACTCAGAAGCAATAAAAAATAATACACTTAAATTGAACAAATAATCATTTCATTTCATTCTTTGTAACCACAGTTACTTACTAATGGTATGTGAGTGCTTATAGGGCATGGCAAAACTTCTCAGACCTCGGAATTAGATTGTACATTACCACTGTCATTTACTGGTCCAAAATTATTTTCACAGAGTACTTGTTTTTTTGTCACAGCAATCACCAAAAACTCAACTTTTCAAAGATGTGATATCATCTAAAGAAAGATAGCACAATCTATTTTCTTGAAACTGGGAACTACCTCAGGCTAGAAGTTCATGTGGTATCTGATAGATATCACTATGTTTTTCTCAAAAATGTAAAATAATCCCCCCAAACTCTTGTGAATCCACCGAGATAGCCCAGGGTACCTCAACACACAGTTTGGGAACCATGGGTTTAACCAGTGACCCTGAATCTCCTCGGTCTGAAATCTTCCCTTTTCATCTCTCTGCTCGTCTTTATATGTTCAGAATTAAAACAACTAGAAAGTAAAATCTCTTAGCAAGTCATCAATTTACACTTTCAACATCCTTGACTACAAAACCCTTTTAGACCACCCATAGTGGCTATATACTGTGTATTCAATAACATTACCTCCATTTTACCAGGAACTCATCCCTCATAGCTATTTTCAGTTTGCAGAGTTTGCTAAAATTCTATTGTTACCCCTCTGAAGATATCTTTAGTTGTATGTTTCTACCATTTACGTCTTTCTGTGTTCAGTTTCTGAATTACAGTCTTTGACTTATTTGACTTACTTCCATATATTGTTTCAAGTCGTATTTCTATTTTAATTATTATCTGTATTAGGAAATTGTCATTTTAAACATATTTAAGAAATTACATTTTGATACGAGAATCATTCTACGAATTTTAAGGGCTATTGACCTTACTACTTGTGATTTTACTAATTAATTCAAATCATATAAGTACTCTTAAATTCCCTTATGTCTAATAAACAAAGTGGATACTTTTGTTTCCTTAAGAAATAAAGAAAAAGAAAAAAATGAGAATACCGTAAGGCAATATATAATGGTTATGTTATTATATCGGTGGTTATATTATTTGTCTTTCTTGTTATAACTTTCAAAAATAATTAAATTTAAGTTGTTTTGGTTCCAGGGGAATGAACAAAACTATTTATTGCATATTCCGTATACAAAGGAATGTAGGAATTGAAATCTGTTCGTAAATAGAACACTAAACTTCCAATTGTAGAAGTCTTGTTATCCTAAACTTACATTACAATAGTTGGAACAGTTTCACTTATTTTGCTTTATGTTGTGATTTATATAAGTGTAAATATATAGATTATCATACACATTGTTAAAAAGTATAAAAACTAAATTTTGAACATGATTAATACTATATATAAACATGATTTTAATACTATATATATATACACACAAATATATATATACATATATATATCAGTATTGCCTTTGATTTTACTAATTATTTCCATAGCTAATAATAACTATGGGAAGATATAGGATTTCCATAAGGCTATATGTTTATGAATCTTGTGTATTAAATATATCATGTCTATATCACTTTAACTTTTACTTTAAGAAGTACTTTAAGCCAGGAGATCCCAACCTTCTGGGCACCAGGGACCCATGCTCCTATGAGAATCTAATGCCCGATGATCTGAGGTGGAGCTGGGCGGTGATGCTAACACTGGGGAGCGGCTACAAATACAGATAAAGCTTTGCTTGCCCACCGCTCACCTCCTGCTGTGCGGCCGAGTTCCCAACAGGCCACAGACCAGTGCCAGTCCCTGGTCGGGGAGTTGGGGACCCCTCCTTTAAAGTATCTTCAGGAATCATAATAGCTAGAATATAGTAAAACCCAAATGAAGTATACAAAAGTATATTATACTGTGGCTGTTAAACCTGAAATATAGGTAATCTATAACTTTAAAAGCTGGTTACACTGCTTATAAATTTAATAGTTGAATTTAAATGGTATAAACAAAGTTGAGTTTTATATTTGTGTTTTCATTCAAGAAAAACCATAAAATGTTAAGTATAAAATCAGATCTTTCACTGAAGCTTTGGCATCTATTTCTAAGACAGACCCCTGTTTTGTTTGTTCTGTTTTGTTTCGTTTGTTTTAGTTTGGGGTGGTTATAAAACTCGCAGATGGATTCCATGATTACTAATTTTGACTGTTCATCTTTTTCATGGAGGTTTGGCACATTTCACTTAAAATGCATGACATCGCATGTGCTTTCTCCTTTGCTGCGGCCTCTGCTTTATCATTTTTTTGCTTCCAGATAGCGGTGGGTGTGCTCGCAAACGTGCTGCCATGTCTGTTACATTAACATCTGTGAAGAGAGTTCAAAGTTCTCCAAACCTATTGGCTGCAGGTATAATATCACTAACTCACAGAATGTCACACTTGAATGGCTTTATCTGACCTTTCTCTCTTTCCAGAATTATTTTGTTTGGATGAAGAAAGTGGCTGTAAATACCTTTTCAATGTCCTACAAGTTCTTATTTTTCTTGTCTCAAGAATAGCTCCTATCCTTTCTGACTGTTTTTGTTCTAAAAATAAAAGAGCCAAAGGAAACTGATATCTTGTAGAAAACATTTAAAAAATCTAATTAAAAACAACAGTCACTTGCCAAAAATGTGCTGAGTAACTGCAAATGTTAATAACTATTTAAGTTGTTGTGTCTCATGAACTAAAGTGATATAATATTTAATCAAGATAACTCATAGGTGCTTTTGTTGTTTTTTACCTAAAAACTGTTATGGAGTAGGAACACAGGGGGTTAGGAAGAAGGATTTATAGGAACTGAATTTTCATTAGTATACTTCTTTGCCAGATGTTGCAAATGAAATGATAGATTATTAGTTTTGAAAAAGACCTTAGCCTTCCTTTAATCCAGTCAGCAAAGATCCTGATAATATATATTTTTAAACATCTTGGTCCAGTTAAGATTAACATGCACCTACAGGTATAAATATACTCTGGAAAGTAATTGGGAATGTGATATTTCAGCATCTACTGGAGTTGGTATCTCTATAATAAATGTCTGTCATGACTTACTTAAGTTTGTAGGCACAGTCTAGACTAAGAGAGGGATGTTGCTGTGGAAGATCAAAGCGATCCCAGCAACCCCAGTGTCTCTGGATATATACCTGGATATATACCTACACCTGCTGGTGACTGGTTGGTCGATTGGTTGGTTGGTTGGATGTTGGTTACTTGGGGGTTCCTTGTTTTTTATTTATATTTGTGGTTTTGGAGCAGAAGTGAGAAAGGGATGGAGAGTGCTTAAATAATTTTAATTCTCACTGCGCACATCAATATCTTGCATACACATACATTTAGTAGTTAATTAAATTCTCAAGATGTCCTTGGCTTTAAAGCCTCTCGTTCCTAGACTATTCAGCTGTGTTGAGGAAAAAATTAACTTCCACATGGAGAATCCACTCCTATCCACCATCCCCAATCTGCAAATGGATTTCAATGTCCAAGTTTAAATACCAGGCCAGGTGGTTCCATAATATGTTAAGTTTTTTAAAAAATGCAAGTTTCATTGCAATCAATTTCAGTACAACTTCAGTTTAGTGACTGAAAAAAATCTTTCTCTTTATATATAAATATATATTTGTACATGTTTGCTCATGTGTGTATGAGCATGAAAAAAATGTGAGAAAAACTATAAGTGTGTTTAATGGGGTACCCGAGGGAAATGTGAATGAAGAGAAATAAGAAAATAAATGAAATAAAGTCCAAGGCCATCAGGTAATCAAAATGCTTATACCATGAATATCATTGACATTTCAACAAAGTAAAATTCTAGCCCAGGCTACTCAGATGTGGACCACTGAGGCACTGATTCAACAATGCCAAATTGTTGTTACTTATAAAAGTAACTACTAAAGAAATAATATTGGATTGAACTAGAGAATCCATTTTGGAGGGTCAACACTAGAATATCAGCAATTTCATATCACTCAATTTAGAAGAAAATATTTAATGCGTAAGAATCAAAACAAGAGAAAATATTTACTACTTAGGCATATAAAACAATCTTTAGCACTAAAAGTATATAGTGTCTATGGGCCACTTAAAACTTTATATCACTGGGAATAAGATTTCTAGAGAATAAAGTCCCCTGAATTTTGGACTTAATGGTTACATTTAAAGTCGATCTCTTTTGTATTAATTAGACCCTTAAGGTAGAATCACTTTTGAAAAGAAGTTTTAATTACATTTTGAGGAAAGAGATTAGCCTCTTTTTATGCCCTTCACATTAGATGATAGCCTTCATAAGAACTTATCTGACACAGTGTCTTTTTGAGAATCAAAATGGAATTAATAAATATTCATTGCATTAGATATTGTTAAAATAGCCTTTAAATAAAAGACTACCTCCACAAAAGTTCCTATGATTCCCTCTCTCACCTCTCAGATTGGAAAGTCAATATAAGCTGCTAGTCATCAACTATTTTTCCACAAATCAGTCTTTCTCCTTTCCTTTTATAAGACGTAGAATCCCACTGAATAATTCATAGCACACACTGATGTTTAAAAACTAAGCTAGAACCAAAACAATGAGTATAGAGACACAATAAGCCTTTCTGAAGTACATTTTATTTTACTGAAACCACTTGGCAGTCTAAGATAACATTGGTAAGGATGGTATGCTGTGGTGACCAGACCACTGTGCCAGGAGGCAAGGTTCATCCTGCCAACACCACCTGTGTGTTTCACCCCTTAGGAAAATTTGTTTGCCTGTAACTCAAGTTTCCTTTAAAAAAAAAAAAAAAAAAAAAGTATTGATTTGGCATTTCCTACCTCTCTGAGAATGTAATCATTTCTCAGACTCACAAGGATTTGTCAGAATACAATGAGGATGAATGAAGAAAATAAATAAAAAGGCTTATCACAGTACTTAGAAACACAGTAGACACTCAGTTGACTTTAATTAGTATTAAATTAAATATTTAATTCTTGCAAAGCAACTGAGCCATCTAAAGAAAAAAAGCTATAAGAATTAAATCATCATTATTTTCAAGAAAAGTACAGTTTATAATGTCTAATAAAGCACATCAGTTAAAAGGAATTTAAATGTTGGAATCATAAAGTTGAAAGGACCTCTGAGGGTATCCGGTCCAGTCCGGGCACTGAGCCCAAATGCCTGGACAACTTTTCTGACAGGTGTCCACCTTCTGCCTGCACACAGAGAGTACTCATTGTCCCAATGAAGAGCAGTTATAGTTCTTAATTCTCAAAAACCCTATTTATATTCACATGCAAAACAACCAGGGAATAATAAAATCTGTCCCATTTACTCATTGTTAAATTTTCAGAAAAGCAATGACCATCTACTAAAGAACACTAGATATTTAGGGCTCCGATCTCTAAAATTCTAGCTCAGCTTTCTCACAAGTCAGTGATCACGAATAATGTTCAAGATATTAGACAAAATCATTTTCCTCATGCATCTACCAAGTCAGTCATTTACCTGCCCAATAATTTTTAAACCTATATTCTCTTTACTTGACATGGATCCAGGATGCTTTCATGTTTTCTGTCACCTGCTCCAAACCACACCTGTCCTCCCTTTCCTAAGCTTGCCTGACAGGGATGAAATTTAAAAAGAGCTATGCTGAGCAGTGCCTCTAAAGAACTACAATAAAATAGCCAATCAGGAATAAGTGTTTTAAATACCTATAATAGGATTCATTTTAAAGAAACTGAAATGTCATACACTTGAGTATCCTTAAGAGAGCATTCACTTAGGTGTGAGCTTTAATCATTAATATACTAAGCTTTATTAAAATATGGGTTCATCCTGAAGTTTTAATT
This sequence comes from Pteropus alecto, assembly GCF_000325575.1. Taxonomy (NCBI): domain Eukaryota; kingdom Metazoa; phylum Chordata; class Mammalia; order Chiroptera; family Pteropodidae; genus Pteropus; species Pteropus alecto. The sequence continues at coordinate 20,315,810 of NW_006439192.1, read as the reverse complement.
TTTGGTCATTTTCATTCCTTTCTTCTTTCTCATAATTCTACACACTCACGTCTACTTTGTTAAGGGCTTTTGGGTTCATCTCACCATGATTAATATCTCATATTTCCTGTGGTATAGATATAATTTAATTTAGAAACCCCTGGGCCCAGTTTGAGGGAAGAGAGAAGGAACTCCTAGTTGAGCCTAGAATGACTATCCTCTGATTCTTACACTTAATCTTCATCCCACTCAAGTTTCCATAATCTCCAATGTGATTATCAGTTAGAAAAAGCAGAGCTGGCCCTCTACAAATTATCAGTTAGAGGAAGTTCATTTCAGTGTCCTTCAAATCTCAATATTCCCTCTTCTTCTTCACCGTATCTATACTCTTATACCTTCAAACATCTGGTTCCTACCATCTCCATCTCCAGCACATACGCACACACCCTTCTTTATGAGCTCCATTTTATCAGACCAAGAGTAAAATGAAATCCCTATGCTCCAGAAAATAATTGTAATATAAATAATAATTATTACTATTAATCTGCTTCTCTTTTCATTACCATTTCTCTAAGTCTCAAAACTTGCCCCTTGTCTACAAACAGTATGCGGCCACCAAATGGCCATGTTAAATCTCTCTTCTTGAGTACGCCAAAGCAGAATTCTAATGATTGCTCTGTATGCTTCACTATATATTTTTTTTCCTCATAGAGTCCTCATCATCATTTAAGTGATTGAGAATTCCAATCATTTCTGCTTCCATCAAATCCTAGAAGTAGAGTCTACTAAACATTTCACATGTAACTCTTCAAAGTTATTTTTACTTTATGGTACCCAATCTGTTACTTTGATTTTTGAATTCATTGGACTTAAAATCCATACTAAATTATAAATTACCATAAAAAAAATGAAGTTTTGTTAGTCTTCTCTAACTCTCCTGAGCTGGAGTCATTCTAATGTGCTCTATGCTGATTCACATTTAGTTTTCTTCCTTTGATCTGAAAGGAATTTATATCAAATATTTTATCTAAACTCCAACTCTTGCATTTCTCAACTCGTTTTTATCATTCCAAATTTATGTGTTTAGATTTTAAAATAACTATTCCTTAAGCATTAGAATGAGCATGGAGAGTCCTTTTTACATGTAACGTTCATGTTCTATTAAGCGTTGAAATAAGAGCAATGTAATAATGGTCTTAGGGAACATGTGAACCAGGACCAGGACAGAGGGTAGGCTGAATGAGCCCTAAGGTCTTTCCAAAGTTACAGCTTTATGGTTCAGTGAGAAATTAACCATGCGGAGTAATAGAATCAAGCAATACAAATTGATTACCTCAAATGTTCATAAGTTATAGAAGATTCTTGAATGTATAAGTCCAATAATACAGATAGTGACTATGTCATTGAGCCACTTTCCAATGGCATTATCAAAAGCAATTTCTTGGCACTAAAATTTGTTTTTCACAGCTTACTGCAAGACTATGGAATATATTGCATAACAGCTCTTAAATTAAAATGACTTTTTTAAATGGCAACATGAAGAAAATTCAAAGTCTATAGAACAATTTGAAATATCACATGAGATGAGAGACACATTTACACTTTCTTAAAATTAAAAAAAAGTGCAAACCACAAAAAATTGGTCACTATCTAACACAAGAATTGAATATGGTCAGTAACATTAAGGCATTGCAAGCTAAGGATCTGGTGGTTTGATTTAATGCTAGGAAAAGCATTCATTGTTTACAAACCCAGATCCCTTTTGATGCTTTATTCTGATATTTAAAAATTCATACATTTGGCTTTGGCAATAAGATAAAATTACCTGGCTGCAATATTTTTGAGGGGAGAAATCAGTGTTTGGTATATGTGTTAATTATATATTATAGTTATATAACAAATAATATTCTAATTGAAGTAAAAATAAATGTACAAAGTTCCCATTGGTATATTTGGTGTACCCAGAGTTTTAGACTGAGATAATGTTACTAAAAAATGCATGTGGTTCTTTGGCAAATGACCTTTACTGGACTGTTCATTTCCTTTACGCTTGTATTCATTTCAACGTTTCTTTTTCTTTTAGGACGTGATTCTCAGTCACCAGACTCAGGTACAAAAAAACTATTCTGAATAACCATTACATTTTTTGTGAGGGTTTTTTTTTTTTTAACATATTTATAGCCACATTGTTAGCCTCAAAGTAAACTTAAATCGTATATACAGTTATGCACGTTAAATTAAATTTCTAAAATGAAAACTTAAATTTTGGAAATAAAAATAAATTTTATTTTAAAAAATGTTAAAAGTGAATGTAGATATTTTTGTATCCAATTTGTGTTCCCTTAATAAAAGCTTGGAGATCTTACAATGATCGAAATCAAGAGACACTGAACGGAGATGCTACATATTCCTCTCTTGCAGCAAAAGGTTTTAGAAGCGTTCGACCAAACCTACAAGAAAAAAAATCAACTCAGGTAATCCTGCACACGCTTGTCCCCTGCATTATTTTAAAGCTAGGTTATTAGACCACTGCTTTAGAGACTTTTTTCCAGTAACGTGCATATTTTGACACATTTTATCATTAATATGTTTTTGCTTTTGTATTTGTATTGCTTGCCAGACTTATATTTACAGCATGGAAGACAAGTCTTAAGTTTAAAACAGATTTTTTTTTTTTCTTATTCAGCTGATAAAAGCAGGTCAGTTTCTAACATAATATTTCTGCCTCTTAAAAAGCTGTCAGCTGATGATTTAGAATTCAAAGTTATAAGATCAGCAATACATTATATACTTAATAAATATAATAGGCAGTTACATAGGCAGTTATGTAACTGTCTATTATATTAATTAAAGTAACTCACTGTTGGAGATATTAGCAAAATTGTGTCGCAAGCATGAGAAGTGTTATTGAAACAAATA
>NW_006439192.1:20306951-20312846 GCF_000325575.1 Pteropus alecto | reverse complement strand
ATATACATATACCTCAAGGTCTAAAAATATGCAAGAGAACATATGTTCACTTTTAACATAATTTCCCAGAATGTTGGTGGAGAGAAACTTTATAATGTATTCTCTATAAAAATGATTTTCTCCTAGAGGGCAGCTATTGATAATAAAATAAAACACTTTCTAAATGGAGTAAAAATGATCATGCAATCTAGCCAATAAAACGTACAGCGTAATAAGAAGGTGTGACGTTGCTTTACTTTCTTTAAGAGTAGAGTTAACACTGGTTTCTTTAATGACTAATTTTGACTTTCTCTCTGTTTTTCTTTCAACATTCTTTCTCCGGATGCTTTTGGCAATCCAGATATCCCTTCTACCACCCAGAAAAGAGAGCTTTTGTAGCTCCCTGATTACCAGTCACACAAAGGGCGACATTTTAGACAAATTAGTAACTAACACACAAATTCCCTCCTGTACTGAGTACTTTACCAATAAAAAACCTCTTCAGGGAACTATGTTTTCTAATGAAGACGACTCCAGCCAGACAATTGTATATTCTGAAGAATCTAACACAACTGTGTCATACACACAAAAAATTACTAATCTATTACCAGCAGCTTCCAGCACAAGTCCCCCAGCAGATGCTGACCTGACTAGCCCTTTTCTACAAGAGGACTATGTGCAAGATTCTCAAACTCAGAGAATTTCTACACTGAAACTAATCCATAACCAGGATGTGGGAAGTAGCATCCCCTTTAATACTCCACAGTTTCCCAAATCCGTTGATGTACCATCATTTCCCAAAAAGACTTGCTCACCACCCCCTAACCCAGCGCCTGAGATACACACAGCATCTCTTTCCATTCAGATAGCTCCCCCATCAGGACACAATCCCGAAAGCCACAAACAGCTACCTGAGCTTTCTCCGGAGACTACAAAGATACCTCTTCAGCAAGAGAGACAAAAATCTGCAGTTGCTGCGGCCTCTCAGTCTTCAGACTGCCGGGTGGTACATTACACTTTCCAATCTCTTCTCACAGGCCTCCTGCAGAGACCTTAACTCCATTGCTTTGAGCTTCTTGTATAACCTAATTAATTGTTAGTGTCCAATCAGGAAAGGAAAGGAGAAAGAAACCATCATCCTATTTAAAACCCTACTGAATTCATCAATAAGTTTCTCGATTTATTTTAGTTTAAATATATCACACAGAGATCTTTTATCCAGAAATCATGTTTTTAAAGTTTCTTTCTTCTAGGTATTTATTAAAAAACATCGATGGTCAGGTATCACTTAAGACCATGCAAACCACTTCAGTGTTCAAAGTACTTTTAAGTTTTAAAGAAATATTTTTCATGCCAGACCTTTTAGTACCTGGATTTACTTTATTTACCTATATAAAATCTCTTAAATATTTACTCCCCTGATTCAGACACCACATTTCATCAATGTGCCCAAATCTGTGTGACCATATTAGATCACTTGTCACCCAGGTCTTGGGTACAGACGTAAAGTTGTTAATACCGCTAGTAAAAGGGTTTTTATTATGAGGCTATAGGACAATCTTGTATCAGGAAATTCAGTTGATATAGCCAGGCATTAGAGGAAGTGGAGAATGACCGGTTAGTTTTCTAGCTCCTTCATGCCTTATGCTCAACAGCTGAGGACTGTCAAAAAGAATTTATACTCACAAAAAGTTAGTGACTCTTGACATATTCAAACAACTTAAACTTACATGGTCTCGGAAAGACAGAGACACAAAACAACTATGATATTTTTCTGCTGTTATCTATTTGTCCTCCATTCAGTAGAGAAAACAAAAAACAAACAAATAAAAAACCCCGTTCTTGTTCTAAATTAGTTTTTCTTTCTTCAAGGTAGTCCAGATTAAGAAAATGCCTCTTTGTTCCCTTTTTCACACTTTCCTCCTACTCATCTCACATTCTCCTCAGGGAAACACATTTTGTGACTCTCTTCCTGTGTATAAGAGGCTGTTTCTTTAATGTGGTCATCAGAGCCATGTAAAAGGAGCTCCAGCTAGTCTGAGAGGTAATTTACATCTTTAATCCAGAATATTTCAAAGCTTTTGTGTGGGTGACCAACAGACTGTTGAACTTTAGAGTTTTATCTAGAGAAATTTAAGTGTGATATGACTCACCTGGAGGCATTTCACCTGCTACACACACACACACACACACACATATTAAAAGACTCAAAAACGTGAGCATATCAGGAGGTAGTGAGAGAAATTTAAAAATTAAAATAGTTCTGTTTCCTGTCGACAAATAAATCAATAAAGACTATTTCTAGACCCAGTGCTATACAAACAAACTGATCATATGACCCATAACAATGATGGTTTTTGAGAGAATGTGCTTTAGTTTTTGACGTTTCAATCCCAAAGGATATGGGTAAACCAATCCCATGAGGATTATAGTCACTAGATTATTCCTTTTAATTATAAAGAGAAAAAAAACTCCTTTGAGCAGATAACTCAAGTCCTTTTGCATGATTTACATTATTTAACAGAATTTTCACTGATCAAAAGCAAAACTAAAGAGATTTCGTGTTATATGGAAACCTCTTTAGTAAAACTGCATTATTATGAGAAATTCCATTGACAATATAACACCCAAGACAGCTTTATACTGACTTCCATACAGACTTGTAACAAAATTCTAACACATTATAGTTTCACACTATTATAATTTTACTTCCAATAAAATTTGCAATTATTATTAAAAATTTACTAATAAAAAGATACGTTTTTATTAAATATTTTAAGTTTGGGGTAAATAAGATTTCTGTCAGTTAATTCTAGAGATTTAAAAACCTCATACAGTAAAAAAGTACCACATTTATAATGAGTATGTTTAAATAACAAAAAAGCTTATTACATAAAAATAGGAAATCTGACTTTTTATCCAGGGTTAGAGTTTCTTGACCTGTTAGATTAAGGATGTGCTTTCGAGTATCTACAGCCCCTAAAGTTTATGAAGAATTTTATGTATACCTACATGAATCTGTCATGCAATTTTTCCTTAAGAGTACGATCAACGATTTTCATCAGATTTTTAAGGTACCTGTGACTGAGATAGATCTTTTTATATGGTGGATTTTTAAAGAATTCAATTTAAAGTCTGAGAAAAAAATAATTATGACTTTTTATGAGATCAACAGGCTGCTCGACATCAACTGTTATGAATATGATGCTGGCTAAGAACACTGGCACTTAAATCTTAAATCTTTTAACATTTAAATCTTTACTAGGCAAGATTTCTAAGTTTATATATACAGTTCTCTTTAATTCAGTCTCCATCCTTGTATTAATATCCTATAGTATGTTTGGCTATCTGTCAAACTGGCACCACAACAAACATTCAAAAAAAACTCTATTCTGGAGGTACAGGGAAATAAGAGAAAAATTTTCTCCAGTGTTATTCACTTATATTGAGGTTAGAACGGGTAGCTACAAAAATTTTAATAGGCTATCCACTCTCTTCCTTTTATAGACAACCCCTCCACCATGGTTAACCTCTTGGGTTATATAGCCTTTGTGATATTAAACTTTATTTTTCCTCCTTCAGTTTCTTTCTCCTTTACCTAAGAATTAAAACCAACAGTAGTTCTAACCAACTAGGGTACATTCTAACTATCATCAGCGGCTGATTTTCTTTGTCACTTCATTTTCACACATAGGTACTACCATTTGCACTGCTAGGATATTTTAAAGTTTAATTATTTTAGTATTTTAATGTGAAATTAAGGAAGAGATTCAGTGAGTACAAAAGAAACAAAATTGCCTTTCCACTTAGTTGTTTTTAGTCTGATCAGTCTTTACATCTGTAAGTCAGAAGAAAAAAAAACTAAGGCAAACTGATTAGTATTTTAGGGACATTTACCATGTGGGGACAATAGGTATACTATAAAGATTTTTCTAATGAGGGGAAAACTAATTTTGCTGACCAATAGACAACCTGATATCATTTCACTGTCACAAAAGTTAAAACTTCTGAAAAAAAATACCCCATCACGCCAACACTCTCAAGCACCCACCCCAAATTACAATGCAATGCTGTGTGAAAACTGATCCTGTCTCCAAAACAACTCTTATTAGATTCCTTTTCTTCATGTTTTCATGCGTTTTCTGTACTTGTGGCTGGCACTTAATCCTCTGAATATATTTCCTTAAAGTGCTTGCAAATTAAACTGACGCTTTGCCCTATCGGCTACATTACAAAAAGATCTTTTATTAATTGGGTAACTTATATCTCCTCTTATTATTTTTGCGTTAAACTCAGCTTGGAAACCAGAATGTAACTGCCAATGTGCTGGAGGTAAACGCTTCACAGACACACACACAGACCACACCGGAAGCCTTCTGTGGTACCTTTTAACCTAAACACATTTTCACCAGACTGAAGCTCCAGTCCAGCATCACTTACACTGCCATTATCTGCTGACCTGGGGCCTTCACACCTGCAGAGATCTCCGACCTTTTCACATTGTTTATTTAAACCCCTTCTTGCCCCTGACCACCTTGTCCACGGCAACACCACAGGCTCTCTCACCGCAGACTCCTCCCACTCCTAGAGCAGGGCCTACCCAGCCATCCCAGATAAGTTGCAGATAGGTGCCCCTGACACCACTGATAGATCTGAAACACCTTCTCCAACCTCGGGTCGGAGGTCTTCCGTGGCAGATAGTACCACCTTAGCCGTCCCTGCTGCCGTGCATGTAATTATTCTTCCTTCGACACCATCACTTTTGAAACAGATCTCCAAAGCTCAAAAGGACTGATTTCTTGTCTGCCATCCCATTTTGCTGCTGAGCATTTTTATTTGCATTGGCGTTGATGATTAGCAAACCGATTCTATACAGTCTATCTGGGAAATTCATTACAGTCATCCTCATAAGCCTACTTTGGGCTGAAAAAGTCAGTTATATTCTTCTCATTCATTTTAGAGTCACTTACGTTTACAATGTATTGCCCTAGCTAATGAATTGTGCAGTGATTTGTCTTAATAAGAAGTTATCTCAGAAATTTAGATAATATTGTGATGATGAGATCACAGAGAAAGTACAACTTTTCAAAAATTTAACCCAATATTAAATCCTGGTCGATAACATTTTACCTCAGAGATTGTGCCCTGTGTGAGTAATTCAGATATCCTCATTTCTCACATACATGATTACCGACTGCATGATGCTAATAATTCTTCCTGCTCTCCCTTCACTAACACCTACATCTTTTGAACCCATCTGTCTTATAGGAATGAATGAGGTAAATAATCTTAATCTACACTGCAGAGATTAAGTTTTATAATTTTCGTAATTATTTTTCCTAAGCCATTCCAGTATCGAAATTCATGAACACATTTATTGTTTTATATATCAATAATTGATTTTCCATTTTGAGCAATATATATTTCCCATATATAGTATATCATTTAAATATGTCTATATGACATGCAATCTCTAATAAATGATTTATGAATGGCTAAATTATAAATTATAAAATGCTTCATAATTTTATGGCATAGATTTTCAATAGTATATAATGTATAGATAATGAGTTCAACTTGAAAGGCAAATAACTTTAGGCAAAAAGTGGGAGTTTTTTTCCTAAAATATTGATTTTACAATGAAGTCACAAATAAGCACTTTCATAGACAAAATAGGGCTCAGGGCAACTTTCCTAAGTTTAGTAACATAATAATATGGTGGTTTTTAATAAGGAATTCTTATTTATAATACATCATAACAACAGTATGAAAATTATATTTATGAAGATCAACCAAACTTGATTTGGACAAGGAGGCAAAAATATTCTCAAATAATTCATTACAGGTAAATCAAGATTCCGAGCCATTTGGGTAAGCCAATGCCTCACACTGATTTGAATGCCCAGTGCTCTTCCG
>NW_006439192.1:20262186-20305609 GCF_000325575.1 Pteropus alecto | reverse complement strand
ATGTAAATAATCTTAATCTACACTGCAGATATTAAGTTCTATATTTTTCGTAATTATTTTTCCTAAGCCATTCCAGTATCGAAATTCATGAACACATTTATTGTTTTATATATCAATAATTGATTTTCCATTTTGAGCAATATATATTTCCCATATATAGTATATCATTTAAATATGTCTATATGACATGCAATCTCTAATAAATGATTTATGAATGGCTAAATTATAAATTATAAAATGCTTCATAATTTTATGGCATAGATTTTCAATAGCATATAATGTATAGATAATGAGTTCAACTTGAAAGGCAAATAACTTTAGGCAAAAAGTGGGAGTTTTTTTCCTAAAATATTGATTTTACAATGAAGTCACAAATAAGCACTTTCATAGACAAAATAGGGCTCAGGGCAACTTTCCTAAGTTTAGTAATAATATAATATGGTGGTTTTTAATAAGGAATTCTTATTTATAATACATCATAACAACAGTATGAAAATTATATTTATGAAGATCAACCAAACTTGAACAAGGAGGCGAGGCAAAAATATTCTCAAATAATTCATTACAGGTAAATCAAGATAGATCCTCAAGATATGGTTGTTTCTGAAATGAGAGTGATTTCTGTAACAGCTTAGAGAAGTACTTACTGAATAAGCACAATCTTCATAATGAAATGTTTATGGACTTTAGGACAGATGTGGTATGGCTATCAAGTAATGAAATTAGGTTTATTCTAGGTCATTTGAAAACACATCTGTTTTAAAGTGAAAAATCGTAGAAATGTGCAATTAATTATGCATCTGTGTTTCAGGCCTGTATAATAGAAGTCTATTTTGTTTTAAAATAAGTAGAACACGTTCACAAATTCTGGTTCTTTATGTGCATATGTGTGTTTGTGTGTATTCAGCTGTAAGGCCACTTCGACTAAATGCTTTTACGAATGTTTTGTTACATTCGCATGCATTATGTAGTCTCCACAATGCTGGGTGCTGTGTTGCGGATAGATAGGCATGCATAATAGTGGCGAGCTCCACCTCTGCAAACTAAGCTGATTCAACTCAATTAGAATATGTATTTATTGGATATCTACTATGTTATTGGCACCAGGTTGCATGTTATAAAAATATATATAAAAGAAGCATATATATGACCATCTCCAACAAGAAGCCTGAAATACCACTGGGGATATAAAATACTCAGATATAAAGCAATCAAAACAATAAATTATTAAGAAACTAAACTGAAGCTCATAAAGTACTAAATAAGATTGAAGAAGGGAAAAGCCATTAGTAAATTTAACATGTCTTTTTGATGATTTAACAGATGTTTGATTCTTCTAGAATAGATTGCTTTATGATAATCAATCCAAATGATTGTGTCCCTTATATTAATCACCTTGCCCTGGAAACGTTTATTCAATAGATGATATCCCTGACTAAGTCTGAGAACCAACCCCTTTCCTCATGGCAAAGAACATTCATTTCAAATCTCACAAAGTAGTGAGATTCATTTTCAATTCCATTGTCAGAGTACTGTGACAGTGTTCTACTTCGCTCTTGACTGTAAGAGCAAACTTGCCCTCCACATTTATTTTATTCTGACTCCTACCGATACCTGTTGGCGGAGTGGCATGCCCACTAGTCAGCTGCTTCCATTCTTCCTGACCACCTCCTGTGCCCTCTGACATATGAGTGATTTTCAGAAATGAAGGAAGATAGGGAAGACACTGAAAATATGTAACCTATCCCTCTAGACATCAGTTTACAAACTAAATAAAAACTCGACAGATGATTCCTGTCATTTGAATGAAACTCTTTTATTGTCGTCTAAAAGAATCATGTCTACAGTGGACTTTATCATGTGCTTTAACGGGATATCTTTATACTTTTTTCAGAGCCAGATAACAGTGAATGGAAATTCTGGAGGTGTGAGTCCAATGAGTTACTATCAAAGGCCATTTTCTCCTTCAGCCTACTCCCTACCAGGCTCACTCAATTCAAGCATTATCATGCAGCATGGCCGGTCACTTGGTAAGTCATTCGATAGTCATGATTTTCATGACAATTTCAAATTTAAAGCATCAAAGTAATTTTTCAAAAATATTCAACACTATTTAATGATCCTCTCCTAGGGGAGAAATTAGGGACTGCATGGATTCAGCACTGGGGAAAACAGGCATCCAGTTATTCCAAGACAATGACTGCTTGTATATCTTATTCTGGAGAAGGCTATTAGATATTTGGGGTATTTGGGGTGGTGGTGTAGAAAGAAAGAGATGGGCAGTTAGGGAGAGGAGAATTCATACTACCGGAGAACATTCACATAGGGCATTTCCACAGATGGCAAATACCATCCATGTCCTAGGCAGCCCTTGTTTTGCGGAAGAGCTTTCACCTATAGAAAATTCTTTTGGTATATATAAAGAAGAATTACGTAACAGTTAAAACTATCACTAAACCACTGCCTCACGAAGTAGTAAACTATTCAAACTGAGGCCAGAAGATCCTCAGTTAGGAATGTGAATTTCTTTAGATGATGACTCCAGAACTTCATGGAGACATAGTTCTTAATCCTTTGGGAATTAAGAATTAGATGAAAGATATAGCTTTCCTCCAGAAACAAAATAAACATTTGAACATTTATAAAAAACTTTAAGCATTTTATGTCATGGGGCTCATGAACTCTTTGAAACTTCCTGGAAAAGAAACTGTGCTATAATGATAGAAACATTTTTATGTGGTAAAATATACCAGGATGGTTTAGGAAATAATGAAATAAATATTTCTTAGTTTTTAAAAATGTAACAAAATAACCTAAAATATTAAGAAACAGACTAAATCAAACCATCATCTGAATTCAAACTGATAAAAGGTTTCATGATGTTGAACAACTAGAAGGCTTCCAGAGCAGCGGGGAGCAGAGAGGAAGGTGGAGGACCACGTGACCACAGCACACCTCTCACAAAAGTAGGAGAGGACTGATCCTCTGGCCACCACCAACCAACAACAGGGAGAAAGAAACTAGGACATGGAGTTTTAACTCCCATTTCCTCTTTGACAGCAAGCAGCACCTCCTCTTCCCCAACGGGGTATATATTGAAAGAACATGTTGCTGTTAGTTTACCGAGGGACATTCAGCATGTACATTGTGGAACTAACTCAACTTCAGTGTCAACAAAAACTTCATAACTATAAAACTTACATGTAGCCATGAGACTCATTAAAGAAAAGTCTAAATATACTTGCTCTTCTCTAATGCTGCTCCTGAGATAATCTGTGAATCTTATAATGATGTCCTTTTAGAGTATAAGAAGGTAGAATGTCCTTGTGCCGAAATGTTGCCCTTGAAAAATCAGTTCATGGTGTAGTATCATAATGGGGGCCCATTATATCTAGATTTTTTTTTTCACTAAGCTATGCATTGTCACACATCTATGGTAAAACTGTACAAATTATTCTAGCTGAAATATTTTCTCAAATAATTATTACCAAGGTCTGACTCTTTGCCCTTATTGCTTGTCTTAATGAACACAATTTTGTGCCTCTCACCCCAACAAACAAAATACATAAATATTCAAATATAGATAGGCTTTTATATTAGAACATATCAATGGGTAGATTTTACATATAAACTATACTACGTGGAACAAAATTCCCTGCATAGACGTTGAACAAATTCCAATTGGCCAGTGCTGAGATAGTTCCTGAGGAGAATATACAAATCTATCCTGCCCTAGAGGAACTTTATAAGTAGTTTAAGACAAAAGACTAACAAAATGAGAGTTAGTGGACCATATAAGAGCATAATAAAATAAAAGACTAACTTTTTTATTATATAAGCTATAAGTTCATAGACTCTTATGAACTATATATGAAGGCAGAATTAATACTGTTTGCTTAGACTGGGACTTTGCATATACTCGGTGCTCAAAAAAATTGTTTGATAGAAATGTTAGCATCATGGTTGTCCTTTTTTGGAATTAAATGGAAAATCAGAGTCAAATATCACATTATGTTTTAAATTAGAGTTGCTTGGGAAAGATATAAATTACTTTTACATACAATGGCTCATAAAGCAATTTTATTCTTCGCCTTATTCATTCTTCAACAGAATAGGATCAAAAATGTTTTTCTGTTGCAAACTAAACTGAAAATAGCCATAACAATAGTAATAGCTGTTATAAATGTTATCATGGATTTTAGCTTACAGGAGTCTTATCTCTAATTGTCTTTGCAATGATGAATTAATTTTTAAATCTTATTTATGAAATTTTATATAAATTTGCCATGAAAACACAGTCACATTTTTTGAGATATAAATATATATCAATGCCACTCTGAAACATCAGGACTTTTCCATATCCACATAAAATGAGAACTTTCTGAATGACAGACCTGACAAATCATAGCAGAGAATTATTCTTAGTCACCAAAATTTTGAAATTTATTATTAAAAAAAACAGGAATCATATTATCAATTGTACCAGATAGATGGTAATACTGTTGATTTTCATAAATATCTGTGAACTAAGAGTGAGTGGAATATGTAGTACACCGAGTCCTTCCTGTTTCTTATGAAAGTACACTAAACGTTAATAAAGATGGTATAAGATAGGAACATGATAAAACTCATCTACTTTATATATTTAGGGCAATTTTTATACTCAAGGGACAAGAAGTCATTTTTCGTACTTCAAAGTAAAAGCAAAGATATTATGGCTACTCAAATAAAAATTAATACTAGTAATTTTAAATCTTTTATTTACCCATAAGTCTTCACATCCAAGTCTGTGTTTAGATGTGAAGATTTCTTAATGGGATTTTTGTTTTCACTTTATTTTTATGAAATCGCTGTCATTGATTCAACAGTCACATCTTTTATTCTAAGAACACTTTTGAATAACAATATCCAGCAGTTTCACAAAAATAATATTAATATAAACTATGAACTGGTGGAAATTACTAAACTTGTCTCAACTTCTGCCCCCTTATCAGTAAAATAGGTCCCCCCTATTCTCCTACCAAGATTACTAGAAAGATGAGATAATAATGCATATAAAGTGCTTTCTTACAGTGGCTGCCACATGGTCACGAAGTCTTTCAACAAACATCATTCTTCTCTCACCCTTCTTTATAATGGTGAAGGTCTTCTTGTTAGAGGTCAGTTCAGTATACACATCCATGTTAACAAGGAGTGGCTCAAATTTAAGGTAAATGAGTTAAAAGAAATGGTGATGGAAATTAAGACTGTCACAGCTGGCATAAATATGTAAGAGGCATCATTAATTTTGATTCTTTGTACATCAAATACATTATATTTCACCACGTTTTCACCACAGATTCTACGGAGACATATCCCCAGCATGCACAATCTCTGGACGGCACCGTGGGCAGCTCCATACCACTGTATAGATCCTCAGAGGAAGAGAAGAGAGTGACCATCATCAAAGCTCCACATTACCCAGGGATCGGGCCCGTAGACGAATCCGGAATCCCCACAGCAATTAGAACGGTAGGAGATGCCAGCGTGCGCGTCACTGCTCTGGGGCTGTGCACAGACACTACAAAGGATGGATTATTGGTGGCTTTGTGCATTCCTATGGTCTTATATAATGAAGATTGCCCTCTGTGCTATCTGAGTTCTCATGAATATTATGCTGTGTGTGGCAGAGAAAGAGAACTGTCGATTGGAAATAATCACACAATCTGTTTTTCCATTTTAACTAAAAATCATGAAAATTGTGATTTTGTTATATGATAAAAGTATGTTTTGTTTTACCTTTTACCAAGGAATGTTAGGACAATTTAGAGAAGAGAAGGAACAAGAAAATGTGAATTCTTTGTCTGCATTGAATTCCTGTGCGTTGCAAATAAACCAGTGATTTGTTTCTTGAAATGGATGTGTGTTAACACCAGGAGATGCAAAGCTGTGAATTGGGAATTGGGAGGTGAGATGATTGGAGAGAAGAGAGTTAATGTCATAGAAAGGAAAAACTGTCTAAAGAAAAATACCCATTTTTAGTGTCCCTCTTCAGCTGTGTCTGCTGAGAGCTCTTGGGGATGATAAGTGAAAGTGTTTGGATTTTTTTTTCTTTTTAGTCTTTAAACTCTGCCAAAGCATTTCTCAGTGTATCAGGGCAGCCCCTTCTGGCACAGCTCAGCCATAGCAGAGGCAGCTATTGAGAGCTTGGGCAGGCAGCTGCTTGCTGACCAGTCCACTTGAAGAGAAGGTTTGTGCTAGCCGCGAGGAGGACGACTTGGGAACCAGGATGAGAGCAGCAGCACCTTTGCAGGTGAAATTGGCGGGGGAGGGGGAGGGCAGTGCGAGAGTGGAGCTCAGTCTGCCTGCTCTTGTCTTCAACACCCACAAACCTGCCTGGGATGTTGCCAAGAGCTATTTCCCTGGAAGGCAAACCTGGGGGGCCAAAGACAATAGTGAATAGAGGGAAAAAATGGGAAAGAGATTAGAAAAAGAAAAAAAAAAACCAGTGGTACAATTGGAAACACTCAAACAGGACTAAAAACGAAGTACGGAGGTTTTCTTCTTTCTTTGAATTTGTATTTATTCTAAGGGGATTATGTGTTCTATATCATAAAAATTGATTTTTCCAAGCATCTGTATTAGAATTGGAAGCTAAAAGATAAGTCTGCATAGCAATTGTTATGAATTTTATACTCATTAGATTCTGAGAACTTTGAATGTGACTAATTATAAAGTCCTAAAAATCTATTTTGAAACTGATTATTGTCATATTTAAGTGATAGAAAAATTCAGGGATCATGACTAACATTCTCAATTTTATGAGACTGCATGTTTCTGGTTACAATGTTTTGTCATTTGTTTCTCTTTTAAGATTTCTGACTCAATGGTTAAAATTGAAATTTTTTCCCCCCAATAATGTAGAATACAGTGTCAGACAGGTATGGTATAATTGATTTTTTTAAAATTGGCCCTTGAGGCATAGTATATACACAAATTAGGAGATCCCTGATTCTATGAAGTTACAGATTCTGTCTGCAAAGATTTCATCTGAGGCCTCTGGGTGCATTTTTAAGTCAATAAATGATAAATAAAAATGAACATGCAAAGCCAGACAGTCTTTAAATCTGTAAGACATAATTTTCTTAAATAGCAAGGCGTTGCTTGTTAGTTTTTAAAAGGAGAAAACTGAGATGTAGACAGCAAAAATCGAGTAATATTAAACTTTTTATATTATTTATTTATCTACTGCCAAATCAAAAGAATGTTTAGATATGCTTAAGCAAACATATATATTAAACAGTCAATGCTAGGTTCAGTTCTATAAAATAAAAAATAAAATATAAACAACCCGAAAGTTCCTTATAAGGAACCATAATTTTTGTGCTCTTGTTTAGGCTTTTAAAGCTTTACAAAGAAGGTACAGGTCTGTGAAGACTCTTATTCACGTTTTCTGTTTTCCAGCCTTGCCAAGCACATCCCAAGTATAGCTGTGTTTATGAATGTCGAGTCAGGCCATCTCTAAGCCACTGCAGGCCAAGAATCTCTAAGGTTGTTTTTCTTTCTCATCCAGCATAGAAAGTAATGATTATCAGACTCAAATTGCTTCACATGGGCTCTCTGCTGAGCATGCACACCAAAGGCAGTACTGTCTCAATGTATCACGTTATAGTCTTATTTTAGACAACTAGCATACACTGAGGAAAGAGAATTTTGTAAAGTAACCCAGAAACTCTAGAAAGCCGAGAGTCAACAAATGTACCTTTGAGTTATTTGAACAGAAGGAAGCAGCTCCCCAGACTGCCCTCTCTCACATGACCTGGATGTCTGTGTTAGCTTTTTACTGCCAGTCTTAACAACAACAACAAAAACCACTAGGGTTCACCTCCCATGAGATTGTCTAATTACGGTCAGCTAGTTAAGTGAAATACAAGACTCTTTTCTGCCAGTTCAAATACAATACCGTTTGAGCATTTTCAAAACTAAAAAGGAGCAAAAATAGAATAGAATAACTGTATACTGGTGTGGAGAAAATATGTGCCTTTTCCTTTTTGGAAAATCTCTGCATGATAAATCAATGTAGAGTTCTGATGTTCTGTAAACTACAGGAATGTAAAAATTCGGGTTTACTGAGCCAAGGTTATAGAAAACAACTGAATAGTGAATTGCTAGTGGTTGCCGTCCATGTAAAATAATTTCAAAGGACACATACAAGAGTAAACATCTTCAAATATGAGTAGACTTCTATTTACTTAATCTCAGTATTAGCCATAACAATCTCCATGAGAGCATTTACAAAAGGAACTTTAAATGCTTAGATGACTTCTTTTAGAAGGGACACAGAGTTTTATTATTCCCATTTACCAGTCTCATATTCCCCTTTGCCAACTGACTGGGCATTTCTGGCATCTCTGTGCTCACCATATAAAGCTAGCAGATGGCAGAACTGAGATCCTGCCTGATATATGCCCTCCAGCAAGGGAAGGAAAAAAATCTTGTCTGTCAAGATACATTGCCATATACAGTGATATAACTTACTTATTAGGCATCCTTTTAGCCAGTGGTCATTGTCCAGGTATGGTTGGAAAACAGTTTTGCACAAGGCCGTGTCTTATTTTCTGTTGCTGAATACTGGAAAGGAAATAAAGCTTAATGAAAGAGAAATGGATCTTTTGTGAAAATAAATGTTCCTTAAAGATACTTATTCAACTACTTTGTTTAAGCCAACAAATAATAGCTAGCCACTGCACCCACTCCCTTCAGCTCCTATCATTTGAATATAAGATCAATCAATAGTCCCCTTAATTTTTCCATTGTAGGAAGAGCCTGGAATGAACGAAGAGGTGATATGCAACAAAGTCAAGCAGGCCTTAATATTAATCCATATTTGTGGTGATTCCCGGAATCATATTTCCTTAGAGACCAAAATAAATTTAGCTATAGCACAAAACCCTCAGTTTCCACATGAAAAATGCAATGACCACATTTCTGAGAGATAAACCAAGATATAAAATTGAAAGCAAAGTTCATTCTAACAAGTACAAGAATATTTTTGTGGCAGTCCTACTATCCAATAATCTGGTTTCATTCATTATTTTATTCTATAAATATCTGACATTCTCTACAGTTATTATTTATTGAGCATTTCTAATATTCTAGGCATTGTTCTAGGTCTGTTTGTATACATCGTCTCATTCAATTTCCATAATAATTCTATGACATGGATATAATTATTTCATTTTAACAGAGGAGAAAACTGAGGCACTAAGGTTATCTAACTTACCTAAATTCATGTTGCTAGGAAACGGAAATTAAAGGAACTAAGATTTGAAAATAGGTTTATCTGACATTAATTTTGACTTTCCACTACAGCCCACTGTTTCTGTCCTCTCAAAAGCCTGGGCTAAACAGGGAAGAGCTTCTACTCTCAAGGAATTTACAATTTAGCAAATGTTGGGTACATTTAATTATCATGTTAAAAAAATTTGTATACAATATCTATATTTTTAGATTTGATCTCAGACTCTCCATTGTGTCACCATATCCAGTATTTTAGTAACTTAGACTAGAAAATATCAATTTTTTTTTTATTTCTCTAAGACTGAGTTGATCAGAACACAGTTTGAGTCAAAAATATTCCCTAGTTAATTCTAAAAATAATGTTTTAAACAGAACGGTCACTAAAAAGTTTTTAGGGATGATGATAATTATTACCAAAGCAAACCGTTACAACACTGTAACTTTTATTAGTGAATTTTGTATAAATGTGTTTGTGTAAATATTAACTGTCTAGTGCTGGGTACAACTATAATTTGGAAAAAATAAAACCACAACATATAATGTTCTAATTCAGCCAAAACACAAACAAGGGGTAATATATTTACAAACTGTATGCATAACTCGATAAATTACTGATATTTTCATCATGAAAAAGATTTTTTTTAATCACAGAACAGAAATTTGCTATTAAAAACGATAAAATAGAGAAAGAAAAACATTGAGGAACAATGTTTATTTGGAAGGAGTTTGTAACTGTTGGACATTCTCTCTTGTAGACTGTTGACAGACCGAAGGACTGGTATAAGACAATGTTTAAGCAAATTCACATGGTGCACAAGCCGGGTATGTACGTTGTTCTGTGTTCTGATCAGGTCCTACTGGGTTGAAGGATGTATATGTAAACTCTCCTTTAGTACAGTTTTGGTTCATGCAAAATGACAAGACCCTAGCAAACCCCATGGCCCTCACTCTTTTCAATCTCCCTACTTATATCACCCCTCAAATCACAGACACCGTGCTCCTGCCGCACTCAGATCTGCCAAGAAGCCTTTGATAAGATGACCTGAAGGAGTGCCAGGTGCTCTGGTCTCTTCCCTTCGTCCTTTCTGATCCACAGTCTAAACCTGCGTGGCACGTCGTCTGCTTAGACAGATTCATTAATCCTCTGTCCACACATGTCTGCTCCTTAGCGATAAAGACAGTGAGCATAGATAGGTAGGTCTCACTGAATTGACAAGAGATATTTAAAGCATTTACTAAAGGAAATTCATGATCCAAAAGAAAAGGCTACCTGGGGAGCGAGGTAAAGTTTCCGGTCTTGTATACTATGAAGAGGGCAGCCGAGAGAATGTGTTACAAACAAGAAAGATCAAATCTCTGAGGCCTAGCAAAAAAACAATATGTGGATTTTTTTAAAAACGGTGTTATGACCCAGGCAAAATACATCGGTTGTCTAGCAAATTTCTGTTGTTTCTCTGAAGTTCTGCTGTCTTGTTATGCTATGGTAACCAAATATGTATTACCATAATATTTATGTTTCGTTTTCTAGATGATGACACAGACATGTATAATACTCCTTATACATATAATGCAGGTAGGACGGGTTTCCTTGCTCGCAATGAATATTTTAGGCCCTGCAATGCTTGGAAAAAGTTCGCAGTCACTTTTTTTTTTTTTTTACCACTGTTTGAGTGCATGTCTTCAGTTTACACAATCAGAAGAATGCTTTTTTCTTCTTTTCTCACAGCATGCATAACAAAAAGATTGATCTTTTTCATGGAGATGAGAACTAATACTGTTTTAACTCATTCATTCTTACTGTTGGTTTATTTTGGGCCCTAGGAATGTTTAACCGAAGTGTGAAGGCCAGCCTGAAAGAATGTACTGTAACAACTGGAAGGGAGGGAAGGGGGAGGGGGCATACAAAATAAGATAAAGATCTCTTTTTATCAGTGGAGAGAGTGATTACTATTGCGTAAGATCTTTCAGATACCCTTCACAAAAACAAGTCAAGCAAAGTATTTTGTGACCTTGTCTATGCTTTTGCTCCAAAATGCAACCATTCATTCAAGAAGTTTTTTAAAGTCCCGCTTTGTCTGGACACTTTTCTGACTCACAGTTGCCAATGGTCATGACGGAATGACTTCAGTTCCAGGCACTTTTACTTGTATTCGAGTGCATTGTTATCTTGTGAACTGGTTGCAGGCCGGAGTGACGAACCCCTAGAAAATGTTTCTTGGCATCGTCATCACTTTCTCCAAAATGTCACATCAGGGGATCCCACACAGGGCTTCCTATCCCAGCTCAGCTTTAGACACAGCATCTGTTTTCCTTTCTTTAGAGTAGGCTCTGAGGATCAGTCTCACCTTCCCTTAAGTAGCTGCACCCTCACTAGGGGTCCCCTTGCCAGCCTGGCCTCAGAACTACAGAGGTTCTCCCCTCCCCTCAGGCGATTCCTGATGGACACCTGAATACCACCACACAGGCCCTTTAATTTTTACGGGTTCTGCTACTAGGCTCCAAAGACAAAGAGATGGAAAACAAAACAAAACAAAACAAAACAAAACAAAACAAAACAAAACGAACCGAGTAGGACAGGCTTAGCAAGTGACAAGACCTCTGGTTTTCTGTCCTCGTTCTGCCAGATGATAGATAGCAGGAGGCCCACTAAGATGTTTCTTCAATTTTTACTCCTGGCCACAGGTACTCCAGACTCACCTCTTGTGTTTAGCTTGTAAAATAAAAAATTCAACTGAGTAAAATTTAAAGATCTCATTCACTTTATTCAACAATTCATGAATTAGGCAACATCCAGTATAGAAATGAGCTGCGGAGAGCTGTACAAAATGAAAGACTTTAATGGCAAAAGAGAGCAAGAACAAGGAAGTTATATATTAGGCAAAAAAGCAGACCGGTTATTGCAAGGTCACTTTCCTTTAGGAGTTGGCTGAGGTCTATCAGGCGGATGACCTAACTAGTGCTGATCAGGCCATTCCTGATTGACTGGTTTTAGACTCTATTTCTGGGAGAGGCCTAACTGTAGTTAAGTTTGGCGACATGGGGCTTAGCATGAGCAGCTCCATTGGGGGCCTTTGTCCTGTTTTTAACAAGCCCGAAGTCTGACCGTTAAACAGTAAGGCAAAACAGAAAGTGCAGACATTGTTTCTTTTTATTTGTCATGGTAATTTGCATGGAACTTCAGGAGAAGCAAATGAGTGAAAATAGACTTAGCTCAAAAGACTGAGATTGCAGGAAATTCAGAATTTTTGTAATTATTTTTAATATTGAAATTTTGCATTCATTAGTAATTAGGAAATTGAACAGTAGTTATGTACAAACCTGTAGAGCCCTTCGAGAGTTTTACCATTTAATCAGTAGACAAAGTGATTACAACTAGTCTCCCTTTCTACTAACTCTGCATCCTGCTTTTTCTGCCTTTTTTCTGTGTGCCATCTCTGCTACCCTTTTCCTCTAACCTCTCAAACCAATCCTTCGGAATTCACTCATCGGTTTCATAATATCTTCTGACCAATCTATCATCTTCTAAGATCCTTTAATCCCTAGTATATGTTTTCTACATTTGGCCTTTATTGTGTTACCAATTATTTTCATAGTTCTGTTGTGTCTTATATCCCAGATACTCTCTAAGCTTATTAAGAGTTTCTGTTTCCTTAAGTCTTGAACAGCACATGTAAAATTTTCTCAATATTTTATTTCATTGCAATTAACATGTCCATTACAACATGTAAATCAGAAGTTTTAAAGTAATAGAAGGTATTCAGAAAGAGTTCTATTAAATACTTTTAATCTACCTCTGAAATTTTAACTGTCATTAGTTTATGTTATCCAGGGGGATATTTGCTGAGTACCTGTAAGTTATTCCTAGTACCAATCTGAATTATTACTAATTCCAGAATAATTAATGAAGATTTACTGTAATCAATGCTTATGTATAGAATACAGTAATAACACATTAATATAGTAATGCATATTAATAAATTAATAAAATCATACTGCCCAATGCATGCATTATGATATGCTTATTGATTATAAATTTGATAAAATCACTGGATATTTTATGGGGTACAAATAATTTATAAAGCACTTTTAAAATGTTATTTGCTCCTGTTTTGTTGTGTTGTGTTTGTCTTTCATGATAGGCCTGTACAACTCACCCTACAGTGCTCAGTCACATCCTGCTGCAAAGACCCAGACCTACAGACCCCTCTCCAAAAGTCACTCGGACAATGGCACAGATGTCATTAAGGATGCCTCCTCCCCTGTCCCTCCCCCACATGTTCCTCCTCCAGTCCCACCACTTCGACCAAGAGATCGGTCTTCAACAGAAAAGTAAGTCATTTCCCCACCCCACCCCCTCGCAAATGGCTTATATTTACCTTAGTATGAAAATAAGACCCCATGACATTCAGTAGAAGAACTGGTGCTTACCTTACTGAGATGGTATACGTATAATCTTATCAGTCTTATATATACAATCTTGTTAGTCAATACATGTACCATATTGACTTCCTCTGTTGAGATTGTAGTAAACTCTTTCGCAAGTTTGGTTCATAATACAGTGACCTAAGTTAGACCTGATATAACCTGTGCACAATCTCTACTTTTTGATCAATAAATGCATATAAGAAGACAAAAAGAAATAATTAACACGTACTCCCTTCGGCACAGCAGGTCAGAGACTATGCAGTTAATTTTCAGTTTCCTCAGATTTGAAATGTTAGGTCTATTAATAATTTAAAAGTTCCTTCTGATATGCAAAAATATCTTTTTAAGAGTAGGAAGTTTATTCATAAAAAATAAATAAGACATTAGCTAATAAGTGTCTATCTGTGACTCATTTCCACTAGCTTTTTGAGCTGATATTAATTTTCATTTCCCCACTAAAATATTTTTATGGAAACCATTCCCACAAAAATAAAAATTTATAAATACACTTTTATTGTGTCATTTTAAAATTAAGGTTATGACTAATAATCCTACTTACAGGTAACCTTTATTGAGAGTTTGCTATGAGCTGAGCATTAGGCGAGCATTAGTACAGGCCTATCATGAAAAGCTGATATTAATTTTCATTTCCCCACTAAAATATTTTTATGGAAACCATTCCTACAAAAATAAAAATTTATAAATACACTTTTATTGTGTCATTTTAAAATTAAGATTATGACTAATAATCCTACTTACAGGTAACCTTTATTGAGAGTTTGCTATGAGCTGAGCATTAGGCGAGCATTAGTACAGGCCTATCGTGAAAAACAAACACAACACAACAAAACAGGAGCAAATAACATCATTTAATTCTGAGAACAACCCAATGGGATATGTTTTATTTGAAACCCCTTTAAGAGAGAAAGAAATTGTGACTCAGAAAATTAAAGTAACTTGCTCAGCTCATTTAGCTAGTATGCCTAAGCCAGGATTCAAACTCAGCTCTGACTGATGTTGTAGCTCATGCTATACTGGCAATTAATTAATAAGGGTATAAGAATTATTCCACATTAATGCTGTTTATTAAGCATTCATCTTCATACCCATCTCAAAAATATTATATTCAACACCTCATTGTACCATTAAGAGTAACCTATGATCACATAGCATATAAGATACCACGAAAATTGATACACAGCATACTTGAAGAAATTCTCATTTTAATAACAATCGCCTCATGATTATATGTTTAGAAGTGTGATGTCTTAAATGTGAGAAATACTTGTTTAAATACAAAATGGTATCTCTGCCATAAAAAAGAACTAAATTAACTCAAATGTAAATGTATTATTTGCCCTATTTGTTCAGTAAAAATAAATCTCATTAAAAAATATACTAATCGCTTAAAAATGTCTAGATAGCTTTCATATATATTGTCTCATGTCATGCTCATAAAACCTCTGCTGAATATTGCTTATCAATGTACTAGAAAGCCAGCACTTGCCTCTCATTCTCCTGTCCCTCAGAGCACTTCTATTTCTAATATGCCATGAAGTCAAAATTCCATCCCATTCCACGGGCCAGAATTCTCCCACATATAGTCAGAAAATCCTTCTTCTTCAAAAGGGATCCTCCTCGAGGAAGCCTTCTTTAGCCCCAGCTACTTAAAGAGCTTTACTTTCCAAATCCCTGTCTTTGAGGGCCTCTTGAAGGATATTAGTTCAGGGAGAAAAATTTGATTCCAAGATCTCCCATGCAATGGGATAGATGCCCGACTCTTGTTTTTCAAAGATGACACCAAAGGAGGATCCCCCGTCCCCACAGCCTGCTCCTATGGATGGCAACCCAAGCGATACCTTTGTACTTTTCACAAAGTATGATGCCATTTACAAGATAAACAAGATCAAACACGACGTGTACATTACTCCTTGTCACTTTGAATTAAGGATGCCAGGTCACAGAGCACTGGGATAAACTCACATGACTTAATGGAGCGTATCCACCACTTTCTCTAAACACGAACATATTCAGCTGCCAAAGTGTACAGCCCGAAGGTTTATGAGCAGATCACTGGCTGTGTATGTACAAACCCCTTGTGTGAGTGTTCGAACCAGCAAGAAGAAAGTCACTGTATGCCGGGGAAAAACAGAGGAAAACATAATGTAAAATAAAAGAAACAGCTCTCCTTAAATCATTTATGTAAAATAAAACATAAATGTGGTATTTTGGGCAGATTAACTTTTAATCCTGAGAGACTTAAAAAAAAAATCTATACTAAAACTTTGAAAACAGCGAGTAGTGATATACAACTGCTTTAAGCATAGAGAATTATTTTCATGTGTAATTTGTTGGTTATTTCTAGGCATGACTGGGATCCTCCAGACAGAAAAGTGGACACAAGAAAATTTCGTTCTGAGCCAAGAAGTATTTTTGAATATGAACCTGGAAAGTCATCAATTCTGCAGCATGAAAGACCAGTAAGCACTTGTCATTAAACAGAACGCCAGTTCTCTAGACTTCCTGGGTTCCCAAATAAACCTGAATTTCACATGATTTAGCAATTTTTGTCACAAAGGTAATTTATTTATCTGACAATATTTAGAAATCATGTTTATTTTGTATCATGATTTGTGCATCTTGTCTCAGAATTAAAGATGCACGCTCTAATATATTGTTCTTTCAGACCAAACATAAGACTTATTTGCATATAACTATAGCTGTGCCTAATCATAGCCCTGAGTTTAATTTTAAAAAAAAAAAAAAAACACTCATAAATGAAACACTTAAGTGCTAGTCTACATTGCTAATGAGAAAAATCATTCACTAATCTGTCCGACACAAGTGGACCCAGGCAGTTCCATCCCTTTGGTTCCATATAGGTTTCTTAATATTTCTTTGGCTTAAGGGGAAATTTTTCAAATTTTTTATTTTTTATTTTTTTTATAACAAGCTGTTTTAATGGATTCTTATTAAATCCCTCTCAGGTTACCAAGCCTCAAGCTTCCTGATTGATTGTCAATCTAATGGATCAAGATTATGTTTAACGTTACAGTATTTTTTCCAATTATTTACTTTAATCATATGCAAACAAAAAGATATGTAAATTGAAAAATAACCATTTGCTTCCCCAAGGCGCAATTTAACAAATCCGTTCTTCCTTGGCCCTCTTTGTTTTTATGTCCCGGTCCTCCTTTCTGAGTCTTGTTTTCCCTCCTTGATCAGTGCCCTCAGCATCTCTTTGAAACTATAATTCCTCTGCATCCTTATCAAAAATCTGCTTCTAGAGAAACAATTGGTGTCATTTGCAATTTACTCTCGGTCTTGTCTTAACAGAATTTTAGGTGTCAGTGAAATAAGAAAAAGAGTTTTCTTTGTTAGTTCCTTTAAGAGCATCCAAGAAACCACATTATCATACATGCAAGGCCGGCCCTGAAATTTGATTAGAAACCCTCACCTCACCACACCCAACATGAGAGTCCTTGATTCAGTTTTTTAAACCCTGTATTTATGGTTATGTTCTTGAGAAACATGTTCAAAAACCTTATAATCGCATAATTCGTATATGATATTTATCTAAGCCTTCTTTGCCTTTCTTCGAATAACTCATATCTTTTAGAGTAACAGAACTTCAACAGAAAAACTGAAAGAAAAAAAAGGAACATCACTGATTTGCAGGCTCTGTTGCAAACTTATAACCCATTTACCAAGTTATATGGTTGAATATCATGAGACTTTGAAATTTTTAGTACGAGAATCGAGTGAACCACGATGTCACCATTGCGTAAAATTGAAAATAGCAAAATAATTGTGCAAAAATAATGAGTCTCAGATTTAAATGTAAATAACAAAACTTTAATGATCATTCTAAAAATTTATGATCCTCTTAGGATAATGAATGTTGTAATTGTATTGGAATGCTTTGGTAGCTGTGATGTCAGGAAACAGGATTGATTTTAGAAGCTTTCCCATCAGGACATTTCTGTTATTTACTCATTCAACAAAATTTATTGAGCACCATCTATGGCCAGGCATTGTATTAGGTGCTAGGGACGATAGTGAACGGGACATATTCTCTGCCTCGAGGAACTTTGAGTCTATCATTTAATGGACATGCAGGGCTAGACTTGCATTTGCGTGAAGTGGACCACCTCCTTTATGGTTAAAACATTGACACACCTAACTAATCCTCCTTTTGCCCCTTCAAGAGTTCGTTCATAAGCCCTGTCATTGTGACTGACATTATTAACCCACATTATTCATGTCTTTGGGATAAAGCTTTAGAGGCTTCTAGTTTAAAAACAGCAATAATAATAATAGCAATAACAGTAGTTATAAATCTTTATTGAGCACTTACTATGTGCCAGGCTCTATAATTGGTAATTTATGCCTTATTCTTATGTAATGATTCCAACAACCCTATGAAGGAGATATATGGCATTCCCATTTTGCAGATGAAGAGACTGAAGCACACATTCAGTGGTTTTGCTCAGGATCACATAGCTGATCGGTGTTGGAGCTGGGTGTTGGAGCTAGGCATTGAGCCCAAGCAGACCCATGCCTAGTGCATTTAATCACCACTATACTGCCACGCCACCAGGATTAGCTGAGTAGAAAACACATTTAGCTAGTAGTCATCATCACCTTAGTTAGTTTATTTGATTATTTTTGAAGTATAAGTTAGTTTGCTTACCTGCTAATTTATAATATATTAGTGTTCTTGATTTATTTAACCAGAAACCTGGACCCTGAGTAATTAAGACACAAGACCAGTATGTTTAACTAGTTCTAAGAAGAGTTAAAAGAACTGGAGTATGGGTATTGCTAGAGATCCAGGTACAGATGAGTGTCTGCAGCCACAGGAAAGGAGCAGTGGAAGGGATCTAAATACTTGGAAGGAAACGAGAATGGATATCTTATTAAGAATCAAAACTTTTATCCTTTCTAAACAATTTTGCTGAGGACCAGTATTATGTAAAATGATTTGAGCTAGTCCTCTGCATCATTTTGGCCAGGCTTTTTATTATAGGACTAGGTGATTATCTTCTTGTTGTTGTCAACCTTGAATTCATTCTGGTTGCCACAGTGAGTGGGTGAAGTTGGTGAGACTAAATCCTTCCCTGTTCTGTAGCTAAATCTCTGAAGTCTATACATTTCTAGTGACAAAAAGCACAGTGTGTCTCTGTCAAAGTACCCACGAGGGATTTGACTCACCGCCATTAGTAACTATAGTTCACTAATTCCATGATTCCCTGGGGCAGAGGAAGTCGAGGGTGCAGTATTGTTTGAATAAAAATCCTTCCCCAGACTCTGGCCAAAAGGATCTCTTTCCTCCTTAGAAAACAATGGAATACGTGTTTATGTTCTTTAACATGAAAGTAAAAGTGAATGCAATTTTTTAAAATGCATAGATATTCATTTGACTATAAGTTGAGAAATGTTGATTAAATGGTCTTTATTCTTGATCTAGAAAAGTAACTTGCAGTCACCAGGAATTTATCTTTAACTGACATGAACCACAATTTATTCTATGAGACACTCATACAAACTCTCTACTGGGATAATAATTAATAGAAATTTTACATTCATCTGGATTGTATAAGATTATAGTGAGTCACATTAAAATAAAATAAATTTAAATAAAGCATGTATTTAGGACCCCTCTATGCTTGATAAAATAGAAAATAGTATGAAGATGGTACCTTCCTCAGTAATAATTAAACCAGCGCATAATGATAAAAGCAAAAAGAAACAATCGTTGAAAACACTGCAGAGTTAAAATGCAATTTAAACTCTTAGTGAACTTAAGCTCATCATTGAAGACTGTCTCTCAAGGCATAAGCTATAAAATTTTGAATTTCATCTGATGATTTGAACCATAAAAGATTACTCCAACTAACAATATATGTGGCATTTATTATGGAACCTCGACAAATATAAAACATAGTAGCCAATGCCGTGAAAGCTTAAACATTTAATTAGCATAAATTTTAAAGAACCAAATCATATTGACACTTCTTTTTTCTAGAACAACATATAGAAATTACATTCCTGCAATGAGAATACTGAGAACAGAATTTTTATAACCTGAAAAACAATAAAATGTTTTAAAACTGTAGAAAACATAAAAACTTTAAAAATTGTTTGCACATTGGTTGCCTTTAAATAAGAATCATGTGTGATTTTTAGTTTTAAATTTTCTTAAGCATTTTCTCTTGCACTGATGACACATTAGTGTTAAGCCAAGTTTTTTTGGTTTTTCAAAATGAGAAGAGATCAAAAAAGGTTAGAAAGATGGTCAAGAGTATCTCTGCTCTTTTATTGTCTTTTATGAGCAAATAGAGTAAAGCATAATCATGCTTCCTAAATGAGTTTCTGAGTGTTACTATTTGTGTTATACAACTCAAAGGAACTTTCAAATTACACATCCAAAGTGCTGAGTTAGTGGGATTATGAGTATTCATACATGTCTGTTGACTGACCATCTGTGTGCATATCGCTGACTATTGTGAGGCCTCTGTGTACCTTAGCAGTGGATCTAGGTTGCTACATAATACATTTAATTGTTGCATGACTAAATAGGTCAGCCACAGCAAAGAGGAAATTCTAGTTCTGCCACTTACAGTTTCTTTACCATAAAGTCTCTGCTCAAGCGTGTACCTTTCATTACATTCCAAAATTATAGACAATTATCAATTATCATTGTTTTGGGCGTTTTCTCTGCTATTTTCAACTGGCATGGATTCTAGACAGCTGCCCATTGCGACTATAAGTTGAATTTTTATTCTATTTTAACCTACAAAATCATAATTCATGGAAAATTGCCATTCTAAGATATAGAACAGGATGATATTCTGCTCCCTTTTCCATATTCTATAATATATTTCTATAAATCAGGATTTAGTATATCTTTTTGTTATATAATTTCTTAAGGTAGATATCAAAGTAAACTTGCAACCACTGGTAAATATAGTTAGTTTAGTAAATTTGCTGCCCTCTGCTGTTCAAAATGTTTTTTAAATAAATTTGTTTCCTAAGAAATTTTTGTCTCCCCTTGGCAAAACAAAATACCATACTTGAAAGTAGAGATTATAAAATCAAGAATTAATAATATTTTAAGTATATAACATTAGCAACAATGAGATTTTTAAAAAGCCAAAGATTACTTTTGCTGTGGAAGAAGTAACAGGCCTCTATAGACAGAATAAAATTTACTGAAAAATTCTCTCTAATGTCACCCTAAAAATGAGCTCCAGCCGAACTATTCCGTGAAATGGTTATACACTATAGACATTATTTAAATAATTGGGAAAAAAAACGATATTTCAGTAATATCAAAGTCTCAATTAGTACATTTGCACTCCTGAATCAAATGTAACTTGGATCAAGTTTTAAATTAAAAGGAAAATGGTAAATTAGTTACCTGAATATTTTCTATTAATTTCACATCACTTCTGAAATGTAAATTAAATATAATATTGTCATAGATAAGAGGAAATAGCTCGAGATTCCTGCAACATTTGCGCTACTAATTATAAGATGTTTTCCATGATGATCTAACAGTACAGCAAAATAATATTTTAAAAGAAAGAAAAATAATCCCAATACCGAAACACCATTGTGATCTTTCACATAGGTTCGTGTTTTGTTACTGAACTTGTCCAGACACAAGCTTTGTGGTACCATGTAACTGTTGTTCAAGCATACGGTCATATTCTGTTCTTATTACTTAGTGTCCTTTTATGAACCTTTTCCAGAGTTACTACACAAGTCTGTCACAATCACCACACACATTGGATAACTGAGACCTTTTCAACATTTTGTTATGATGCCTCCACTTTTCTATCACTGTCTGTAGCTACCATTATAATCTCATTATAAAATATTGAAATAAAAAGCACATCTTAAAAATATTTTGGATATAATTATTAAATACAGGCTGTATATTATTAACAAAACTGTTGGGAATGCAAGATGTCGATAAAATACTTGGACAAGCTAATGTCAAAATAATGGTTTTTGTTTGAATACGGACTACCTCAAAGCACCCAATGTTACAAAGAATATGTCCTCTCCTGGCCAGGGGAATGGCGCTTAGGGAACTGGGGGGCTTTTATGCCAGACTGGAAACACTACTATCCAATTGCACCTATACGTAGTACTTTAAACATTCATTTTTTAATAGAAAATCAGTGGCCCAAATCAGTATGGTCAGGCATGTATTACGTGTCTGTTTTTTCTATTACTAAAGTAATGGTATGTAGTTTCTCAAACTGTTTATATTAAACTCCTAGTTTTCCTATTTCAATATAATATTGAGAAACCACCGGAGGGGAGCAAATCCATTATAAAAATTGGCTTCCCCTCTATGTTAGCGTGTCAAGCAAACCAGAATGGAATTTTCTTCTTCACCCTCTCCCCAACCTTTAGCCACCCACAGAACTGTGAAAAAGCTAACCCCATCCAAATCCATTTCTCTAGCTCTAGGCAAACAGGTAGAAGGCGATATTTAGGATATCTTATAAAAGGGGATCTTTCTTTCTGAGAGGCTCCTTGTCTTCACGTCTTTTCAGTGGTCTGGACCATTTCTAAATTATCTGGGTCCCCAAGGGACATTTAACTTTTCTGAAATGTTCCCTCCCGCCTTGCGTAAGGCAGGGCACGAAGCACTGCTAGCTGGTGTCCCTCAAGAACCTCTGTGTAATGAATCAGTTTTTCCTTCACCCCTCTTTTTTCCAGCCCCCTCTCCCAACAACTCCGACACCTGTTGCAAGGGAACCCGGCCGGAAGCCTATTTCTATTTCACCATATGGAGAAGTCACTGGTAGCCCCTCCCCTCCGCCCAGGAGTGGCATCCCCACACCAAGCCCGAGCACCCCGGCTCTCTCTCCCATCTGGGTGAGCTCCTTCCTTCTTTCACTTACATAGTGCCTGTTGGGAAGTTCAGGTATAGCCTTTGTTCTTCGGAGGCTAGGAAACGAAGAGAAGCTGGCTATTCACCACCACCCCCACCTCGCTGCCCCTTTTCTTTCTCACCTAGATCCCAGGTTCTTCATGCCAATCGACCTCTAACAGCCTCCCAGCACCTCTCACTCCTCTCACCTGAACCTCTCCCCACCTTTCCCCTCCCGCTCACCCCCGCCCCCAGACTCTCCATATGCCAGCACCAGAGCACAAATTCTACGTCTGCAGACTGCAGACTTACCTGCTGGGACCAATGAAGGAGGGGCAATGGAGTATCCCACACAGAAGAGCTACTGGGTGACAGAGTTGAGCCTGTTTTAATACTCCGGTGTGCTATCAGTGCTCATTCTTACAGTCACAGACAGCTTTTCATTGTTTATGCATCAAGCTAAGGAGAAAAGCAGAAATGGTGGACAGAGGAAAAACTAGGGGCCTAAGTGATGTCATCGAAGCTCATCTTCATATCCTAATTTTACTCATTTTACTTTACTTCCTTTGTTCTCTCCGGCTGAGATTTGTTGGATGAGAGTGGGTGCATGTTTGCGTGTGAATGCGTGTGTGTGTTTTCATACCACACAGCGTTTCCCTCACTTAGCTCAGTGTGCCTTTTCCTTCCCTTTTCCTTCACGTCTGCTCCAGACTGATCGCATACATCCAGATGACATAGATTTAGAAAATGAGCCCTGGTATAAATTCTTTTCAGAACTGGAATTTGGACGCCCGGTAAGTGAGGCTAGACTATTAATATAAGAAAATTAGGAGAATGTTGTTTGATTTATAAAACATACCATTATCAGAAGAGATAGGTGTCATTTAGAGAACAAAAGCTGAATGTGTACTATATACACAAATTTGGTACAGCTCAGCCCAAAGTCACTTCTGTACCAAGTGTTTAAATGTGCTCAGACACTTCCTATATAGTTTTCCTTTACCTCCAAATCATGCATTAGGATTACTTTATGTTTAAGCAAATTCAAAATGTTGAGATAGTTTCCGTCCTAGAATAGTCAATTATTACAGATTTATAGATTTTTTGTTTGTTTGTTTACAGTCCTTTTTGGTCTAGTTTAATCAGAATAGCACTGTGACATTTATAAGAATTACCATTATTATAGCTCCCAGTTGCAGAAGACTCACCCAGAACCTGGAGAGTACTGGGTTTTGTACTCATTTTCTCAGTGAGTCTTCACACTGCCCCTCCATTAAGAAGAAACCAGAGACCGGAGAGGTTAAGTTTGCCCAAGATAGTAAGCTGCAGAGTCAGATGTAAAGGCCAGGCCTATCAAACAAACAAACAAACAAACAAACAAATAAAACCTCTAGGCAATTCCCACTATTACATATGCTAGAGTATTTCCACAATAAAATACCTCATTTACTCTCAGGGATGTATGCAAAAGGAAAAATAAGGAAACCCTGTGTGGGCCTTGATTTCTAGTTTTAATACTAAAAGCCACCATGATACCTCTGGTCCCCAAACCCCCACCAAAGGTGTACCTCATGAGAATTCCTTAGCCTATTTGGCATAAAGAGTCAACCCAGGCCTCAAATAATGATTTTCTTTATTAACTCAAGTCGTGGGAGGAACTCTATCTACCAATAGTAGTAAATTTGAGCAGTGTCAGTTAACATATCTTTTATACTCTTACTGAGTGTTTCTGAATTTTAAACTCTCAAAGAACATACTGATTACACTCTACAGAATTTTATTAAAGATCAGAGAGTACAATCTTTCTTTTACCATATCATAGACTGATTTATATACTCGTATACTAAACCACTTACTTTATACTGGGTGGTTAGATTAGTCCTTTTTGTTCATTAAAATGCAAAGGAGACTTGGTTAGATTCATTATCTTACTGAACTGGACCAAAAGCGACTGTAAATGAACATAACCAAAGATTTTTTCCCTCAAATTTCTATACCTAATAAGAAGAATAGTTTCTCTCATTTTTTTTCTTCTCTGTATCCAAGTAGTCACAAAAATGTATTTAATTTCAGAGAAAACTCTCTAGCTTTATTTTATATGTATTGTTATTGTTGATTAGACAGTTTATAGGGACTATACCAATTTCTGTTCTGAGCCTAAATCACCAGCATTTTTCTATAATCATTTCAGCCACACATGGAAACTCACCAGCATGCTATTCACTTGTTCCTTTAATGTTTCTTTAATATACCTTGCATTCCTCTGTGGCTAGAGACTAGGAGTGCTAATTTGATTTGATGAAATGAGTTTATAAATATACTAATCAAATCACTAGTAATTTTGCCCAGTGCTTGAGAATATTTACGAGCATAGCACTCTTTCTCCTAGACTACCCCATTTTGCTCCATTCATGTCACTCTTTATGTGTATCTGATGCTGTCAGCACTCAATTTCTAACTGTTGTCACCTTTTCCACATGTTCATTCCTTGCTGCCATTGATTCTCCTCCATTCCATCTCTACACTTCTGCTTATGTGGTGCATCTACACCCAGCCTCCTAAAAAGGCTCTGGACTATGTTCAAGATCATTCTTCTGGTGTTTCCAATGAGGTAAAAAAAAACAATTATCTCTTTTTCAGATTTCTCTCTTAGGAGCTGTTACTGTGATTCCAAACATCTGTGTTTTACGATTCACTATAGTATCTAAGCTGTTTTTGAAAATCTACCTTTGTATCATTGGGGCGTATCCAGTATCATTCCTTGGACATTAATTGTACCAAAGGCATTGGCTCTTTCTGAAATGTAGGTGAAGAATCAGCTGCATCTTTCAGTTGAATTCCTCAGTGAAATCCTAGTATCCAGGAGTGCGAGCACCAAGAATCAAATCACTAGTAGTCTTAGTGCATATATTAGCCACCTGTGTTTTTTTTTTTCAATTAGAATTGACAATTAGAGTTATTTTATATTAGTTTCAGGTATACAGTATAGTGATTAAACATTGATATAATTTAAGAAGTGATCCCCCTGGTTGCCTGTTTCAATTAGACTAAAATATTACTAGAAGGCTTCTCAGAGCAGAATGACACTTTAGATTCTTAGACAATCAGATGTTTATGCCCACTATATTCCTAAAATTTATTTTAATTCTTTCAATTTCCCAAATATAATTTGTGGATTTTAGTATTAGATAGAATCAAAATTATGCCTGACAAATAACTAGCATACATGTCACAAATTCCCAGCTCTACACACTTGACAGAAATTGCTAAATCCTTCCCAATGCTGCAGTCCAGGCAGCCACTCCAATAGATTATATATCACTGGCACATATGACGAACTGTATTTGCCATCTCTGATTGGGGATGCTCATGATAATCTGCTTGGTGAAAAAAAAATTATGCCGGACAATGTAAAATTTTATTTGAATTAGTCAAGGAGAGTACTAAAAAGGCAGAAATAATCCTGTGTCAAAAGCTTTTTATCTTGCTCTTTGCGAAGAAAAATAAAACATTTTGGAAAGCATAATTAGGACTCACTAGTAGACACAAGCAAAAGCAGCTATACAAAAGGCTCCCTGTAGGAATTCTTAGAAGCATCTAGGATGGGAGCAAAGTAAACTGTTTTTTGAACAGAAGCTTCTCTGTGGTCCTAAGGAAATACAAAAACACTTAGTAAATATATTATTTTCAGTGAAAAGTCTTAACTCGGTTAAGTATGTGCAACTAGAAAATAAAACTAATAGGATGCCTGTGCTGCAGGAAGAACTACTGACACATGGTGGTGAAAACTGGAATTGTAGGAACAGTCTCAGGAGGATATACCAAACTTTCTAAAGTTTCAATTTGTAATTCCAAACTATTTATCCTGAGGTATGCATCAGAGTATATGTTAAAGAGAGAAGTGATCAAAATATTTATATATTAAATTAAAAGTAAAATAGAGTAGTCAAAAACATTCTGGGTTACTGAATTCAGTCATTTTTAAAGGCTTATTTTTATAGATTGGCATATAATCTGAAGAAAATCAAATACAGCAAGCAATTCTATTCTTGAGTTTCCTTCACATCTGAAGAAAGGGAATCGTTTCAACATATTAACAACCTAAGAATTTACTTCGGAATTCAATTTAGTCAGATATTTCTCTCAGATATTTTGGTCAAGTATTTCTAGAATATTTTTAAGGCAGTTGGTTCATTAAGAATAGAATTTAGAGATTACCATATCCAAAGCCCTCATTTTTTAGTCAGGAAAAGTAGAGCCCAACGATTTTAGGAAGTAATGTCCAAAATCACAGGGTAAAATGGTGGCAAATTAAAAATAAATTACAGATCTCTTAACTTTCACTTCAGGGCAGTTTCCTTTATATCACACTTCTTAGCATTTCCAAGAGATATATTTAGAGCTCAAATCTTTTAGAAAAAATTACTTAATACTATTCTTTATTAACTACTTATTTCTGTGAAATAAGTTCTAGTATTTAACATTACACAATAATTCTTGGGCTAAAAATAGTAAACATTTAATTCTATGCATTCTATATTGTTATAGTAGTGGCAATAAAAATCACATGTAAAAGCACTTTGCTAATGGCTAAATTGATTTGCCATTATCAATCAATTAATTGATTCAGAGGGCATGGTATATGATTGATAGCATATTAACTATGTTATTAATTTCACATCATGGTTTTTCAGAGTGTAAAAAATACTCCTATAAGGTACTAGATTCTATCTTAAATAACCTTTTGTAAAACATTTCTGATAAAAATTGTAATTAATTAGACATTACCTTTGCTATTATTTATCAAGTGCCTAGTATATGCCAAGAATAACATATTTTCTTTATATATATATATATATTTTATTCATTTGATGTAATTTATATAACTTCAAATTTTACATATTTGACCCTTTACCCCATCTACCTCTCCCCTCCCCCACCAGATTTTCCCCTCCCCCAGAATAACATATTTTCTAATCCATAAATATAACTGAGAAACAGTATTTAATAAACAACAATTATGGACTTTTAAGCAAAGTTTAATCACATGATCAATGAACAAAAATGAGTGATTCAATGTCTCCACTTTGTTAAAATAACCTTCGTTTAGATGTGTTAAAATAATGGTAATATGTAAATACTAAGTAGATCATAATAGGTCAAATAGGTTACCTCTTTTTCTGGAGATAATTTCCATTTCAGTATGAGTACCATTCATATAATTATCATACAAGTTTTTCTCTTAGTCATCTATCTAGACTTTTTATTGTTTCCTTATAATTTAATATTGAATCTTTTCCTTTGGGTATACATAAAATCACAAAATCTGTTTCAGTTTATTATGAATTTTGTGGATACTAACATTAGAAGAAATTATTGTAGTTTCTTAGCCAAAGTCTGAAAAAAATTTGTCAGTGTAGAGCCCTCACTTCCTCTGCTACATTTTAATTCATATTACAATTATTATTTAGGGTCATCCCAAGCTGGCAACTCAAAATTTCTGATCACTCTCGGAGTATCCTAAGACTGCTCTGAAATTTATACTTTTTGATGATCAACTGTGGTTTGTGGTTGGGTGTCCCATGAAAGCAACGTTCTGAGGCTCTTTGGTGTTGTTCTTCTGCAAACATGCAAAATTAATATTTCTAAACTGGAATATAATTACCTAGTTTTTTTTTTATTTACTTGCTTGTCTTCCTTCTTATTTAATATTTATTTTCTGCCTTTTCAATGTCCAATTCAGAGTTCAGCGACTTAAAATAATCACATAAATTTATTAGATCAGTAGGCTGGTTTTTTTTCCTAATTTTATATTTGTTGAGAACTTAGAAATCTAAACATTTTTTAGTAACTAAAAATATTAGACTGCGCTTTTCTGTCTAAAATGGAAGAAATATTCTCTTGCAAAGGATGCTTTCGTTGTTTCTGAGCAAGATTCCATTCTCATTCAGTAAGATGAAATTAAATGAAAATGTAAGGGGCTTGTCAAACTGATCTACATAAAGAATGTCAAAATTATATACTAATAGTTTAATTGGTTAATTGGTGCTAATTTACAAATAGAAACGAAAGTTATAGAAGTAGCTCTTAATGTGTGGTTTAATTTCCACTGAGCAAGGTTTTTGCACTCTAGTAAAATGTTCCTGTGTAATAGGAACTTAAGATAAAACTTATCAAATTCTGCCTTTCTGACTGACATTTTTAAACTTTCATAGAGAAGAACATTTTCAAATTAGAATTTCAGTTGTTCATCAGACCACAGCTTATTCGTGATAATTAATCATCGAATCTGACTAAAGCCAAGACTATTTAGTTTCCTTTTTCCTATATATTCTAGACATCATATCACAACTACTTTCATCTTGCAATGTCACCATTCTAGAGTTCGCTACTGATCCTCCCTTTTCTTTTAGATATTTTACAATTATTCCAGTAAATGGCCATGAGAAGTGAAAAATTCTGATGTAACATTTTTATTTAATATCTATTTCCTTGTGCTGTTCAGAACAAAGGATTATGAAAATGGTGTGTACTATAAAAATCCGGAATTATTTACCAATTTGTATTTTCTGTTTTTCTTTGTCCCTACAACCATGGACAACTGAGAGTTGATTTTCTGATGAAAATGTTAATAGTTGACTTTAAAAGAAAAGCTATATGTTGGTCATTAAATCATTTATTTTAAACTAATCCTGAACTTAACTATTTGAAAGATTTAAATCTGTACCTGATTTAAGTACCAGTAGTTTAGTTTAATTCCAAACAAAATTCTGTGGTTTTTATTAAAATGCCACGTCTATGTTGACAGATGAAAGACATCTCAAGTTCTGCTTAAGTTTTAGGTTTTAAAAATAACACCTGGGAACATGACAAAAGTTTATAAAGATTGAGTGATGACCAAAAATTATTTTTAAAACATCAAATGATTCCTTTATATAGAAAATTTCTATTTGCATGAATGGTCATTAATTTTTTTTTCTTTTTTTCCCCCAGGCAATGCTTGAGTTGTAGATAATTTGAGTAAAACAGAGAAATATAGTGGAGTATATCAAAAGAGAAAGTAGATAGGAAGAAAGTAGAAATCAGGTTGCATGATTTCTCTTTGGGAAAACATTTTTTAACAATCATAATAAATGGTATTTTTAATCTCATTTTTTATAATATTCTTTTTAGGATACTTAATTTAATGTTCACAGACAAATTAAGTTTTGCCATGGTAAAAATTTTCATGGTATTATTATTATTCTATTTTAACAGGCCTCCTTGTATCAATCCTCTATAGATAGAAGTCTGGAAAGACCCACTAGGTAAGAATCTTATTACATTATGCAATGAGAATATTCCATACCAGTGGTTTCTTTTTCAGTGAAAGAATAGTGAAATTATGTATTACATGTTTTTTTTAAGCACCATACTTTACGAAGTTATTTTATTTTGTTTCTGCATCTTTTAATATGATGATATTCAAGAATATATGAAAATCAAGTGAAATAATTCTGGACTTTACAGACTGAGAAATTCTTCCCTTCACTATCTCCTCTATATCCAGTTTTCTTTTCTTTAAATGGGGATTATAAATATCTAATTTTCAATATTGTTAAATAATGTTTACAATAATATATATTTTTAAAATTATAAGTTATAACATTTTTTCTAAATTATGTTCTACGCATATTTGTTCATTATACTTTGACCACAAAAATCAGAAATACTGTTACTACAAATAAATGAGGGCTTACTATATATTAAGTATTCTAAGTACATAAACAAATTCAAACCTTAAGACACCAGTATGAGTTCTATACTGCTATTCCCATTTTATCTCTCAGTAAACTAAAACTTAGGCTCTATAACTTTCAAGGTTTACACAGTTGGCAAGGAGCAGACAGACGCCGTAGAACTGAACCAAAATAACTTGCAACCACTAGTCCTAACTACATTAAAAATCTGCCAAGTGAATTTCTGTTGGTAGGCTTTAAATATCATACTTTAAAATATTATAGAAATTCAGACACAGTTCAATAGCAAATTGAATAATACAAACTCCCAGCCATACTGTATCATCAACAACAAGTATTTATGTAACATTAATTTGCCCTTCTATAGATTTCCATCGGCATAAGCAGAAAACTTTGAAAGTTGAGCCCTTTGTCAATTGGGTTCATGAGTGCCATCCAAGGACGTAGTCACTAAGAAAGGAGTTCCTCCAACCCCTCTTTTTATATCTTTCCCCATCTATATATGCACCTAAAATGTTCGAATTTTGGAGTTATAATCTGACCTGTAAAGACATGCAGACCCTCACATGACATGATAATGACAGCAAAACAAGTCTAGGAGAAGCTGGGGCATTCTCTTTAAAAGACTGCAAACAAGTTCTGAGGTCTGGCTCCACCTCTACACCTACAAAGCATGCGTGTTGCATTTGCTCATTTGTAAAACAGTGATAATACTATGGGTTATGTAAGAAAATAATGTCAGTACAGCAAATAGCATACTGCCAGATCATAGGAGCTGATGTGCTGTTGCTGCTGCTTTTGATGTACTTTTATCGAATGATTTGACAGACAGCATGCTGTGTGATGTTTATCTTCACTCACTAATGTTTGCCTTAAATGATACTGTACTCAGACCCAGAGCTATGATAAAAATTTCCTGCCATTATGGACTGTCGACACCATTTAATATGACTGAGTGAAAGGACTCTGCCAGTGTTCAGTGGGAGGGAGTGATGAAGAGGTAGAGCACGGGGGATTTGTATGGCAATGACACTATTTTATGATACAGTAGTGATGGACACATGTCATTACACATATGTCAGAACTCGTATGTTCAACAGAAAAGAGGAACCC
Organism: Pteropus alecto; assembly: GCF_000325575.1. Lineage (NCBI taxonomy): Eukaryota > Metazoa > Chordata > Mammalia > Chiroptera > Pteropodidae > Pteropus > Pteropus alecto. The sequence goes on along the minus strand of NW_006439192.1, from coordinate 20,274,160 downwards.
TATGTAAACTAGGGACTTTGGTTACATTTAATAATAACGTATCAGTATGGTTCATCAACTGTAACAATGGCACCACACGAACAGACAATGGCAGTAATAGGTAGAATATACGGGAATCGCTAAACTTTCCTATCATTTTTTTCAGTCACCTAAAACCACTCTTAAAAAAATTAAGTTTATTAATTTTTTAAAGAAATCATTATAAAAAAATAGTGTTTACTGTCAAGGAACGAATTCTTTAAAGGGCGGTTTGAGGGATGGGGAATAAGAGTTATAACACTGTCACTAGCATATTCCATTGGTCCTTCTGGTTCACGTGTTAGCTTCCTCCAGCACCAACCCAACTGAAGCCAATTCCTTCTTTCAGTTCTGCAAGCCTGGCCAGTGACTTCAGGAAAAGAAGGAAGAGCGAGCCTGCCGTGGGGCAGCCGAGGGGCTTGGGGGAGCCAAGTGCGAGCAGGACGAGCCCAGGCCGGGCAGACCTCCCAGGACCAAGCGCCACCCTGACAAAGTCATTCATTAGTTCTTCTCCTTCTTCCCCATCTAGAGCGAAAGGTAAACAACGATAAACTGAAGTGCAAGCAGTTTACTAGTGTAAGTTTTAACGTAGAGCGCCCTGTGAGAGCTGGTGCAGTGAGTGATAACTATCCAGAGATAATTCGCATTTATAGTTTCAGAAGAGTAGCTTTCTTCCTTAACCCAGGCTAAGTCAGGTTGGTGAGCCACTCGGGTGGCTTAGAGGACTCTATCATCTGTGAATGCTTATTTTTGTCCTCCAAATGTATCGTTTGTGTGTGTGTGTGTGTGTGTGTGTGTGTGTGTGTGTGTGTGTGTGTGTGTGTGTTTGTGGGGGAACAAATTCGAACTATCAAATAATATATTGCTAGGCTATCAAAAGATTATATTTATAAACATTTGCAAGTAATCAAAATTTTCTAATGTAACTATAATGAACAAAATGAATCAAATTTGTAGAATAGAGATTGTAAGTAGCAACAGAGAACATTGTTGCCTAAAATATAAATTAGTTTTGTTTTTTCTTAATTAATTCTAGATAAAATTAGTCTAACCTATGAAAATCATTTCTTTAAACATTTCTCGATATTTTGGTCCATATTCATATAAGCAGTAGTATATCCATGTTCTGCATGTAACATAGTGTCCATTTCATAACAGATCACTAGTAAGAACTAACTGGTTTCAAGCCATAGTTATAAAATTTAGATATCACTAAGCCTTTTTTCCACGTGGCCTGTCTCCCCTAAGGAAATTCAGTAAGTTGAGTTGAAAGGGAGCAAGTCACTCCTTCACATCTCTGAAATACTGTTGAGTGCATTGCTGCCACTATAACAAGAATATTCCTAAGATGGAGACTGAGGATCAAACCAGCACCCATAGATACCTAGGTCTATACCAAATCCTGGGCTCTGCAGTCTTCTCCAATCTCCTGGGGTTGGAGCAAAAAGAGAGAGAAAAAAAACTGAAATGTATGAAGAAAATAGCTTCTAACAGAGGTTTCCATGAAATAGCACAGATTTAGCTACATGTATGAAATGTAGGCACTAAAAGTGTTGCCACATGACGGTTACAACTAAGAAGTAACCGGTCCTTGTGCAAAAACATGCTGGACTCTGGATAAACAAAAGACACCAGCTCTCTTTCATGTCCTAATAAAGCTGTGAATACTAACAGGAAGGTTCAAACGGAGTGCACCCCTTTCATGATACCTTTCTTCAAATTGACAAGGATATTTTTATCAGATTTTACTCATTTATGCAAACAAATGTCTTAAAGTAACAAATAGATCATGAAATGCCATTGATTCATTTTGCTTGGATACCACCCAAAAGTTAAAAGGATTCTGATTTAGGTATTTGTTTTTATCCCAGGGGAGCGTTAAGTGAACTTCCTTTCCCAAATGCTACATATCTATTTAATGTGCTTATCTACTTCTGAAGAATTTGGGGAAGACAGTAAAGGAAGAGCTGTCGATACTGATATTTTGCTCCACTAGATTTATTTCTAAGAAGAAAATATCCCACTAGATGTATTTGGCCTCCCGTTTACTAATTGACCCAGCAAAACAAAAGGAAATATTTCCATGCATATTCCAGCTGAGGTCAGGATTAGCTCTCTGTTATCAAATTGCAAACAAGTTTTTAAAAGACCCTCCCTGAAAGAAAGCAAGATGCCTTTACCTCTGATGAAAGTCTTACATTACATCCAGTTATTCTTATGAGAATCTGCCTAATAAGAGGTTCAAGGTTGAATAATGAAAGAGGTAAATTAGTTTGTTTAAAGAGGTGCTAGTTATTTTTTTCTTGGAAAAATGTCAGCAGCAATAGTTCACAGCATGTTGATTTTTGCAATTTTGGAAAATACTTTGTCTTCTAGCTTTTTCTATCTAATGCTCATGAAAAATTATTTGATACAGTTATGGGGATATTCATTAAATGTAAATTTATAAATTACTCTTTACCTCTCTATTATTATAAATCAAATGAGACTCAAATCCTGACCCTATTTAGTTGATTAAATCTATATCACTTTTGGCATTATTTGTTAAACCTTTAAATTGCTACCAGGTCATGCTATTAGCTAATAAGGTGCTACTGTGTTTTTGGTATACCATATTTGCAGAAAAGTATATGAAGTATTCAATAGAAATAGGTATATTAACTACACTGATTACTTTTTATAGATAGTTTTGTTAGCTCTAATATCTGCAATGCTACATTCATGGCAAAAGTATTACTTTGTTTTAGAATTAGACATTTTTTTCTCTAAAGTTGAAGCTTCGTGTGTAACAATCAGTGTCTAGATTAAACCATGCTGCTTTCTCTTTTATCTGATGCTAACTGACTTGCTCTCCTCTTTGTGAAACTTTTAACTTCTCCAAATGTCTCTCTTCCACCACGCTGCTCTGGATTCAAAGGTGGGGATGATAGCAAAATATGTCCATCCCTTTGCAGTTACTCAGAGCTCAACAGTAACCCCTCCAGTGAGTTAGATTACTGTAACACTTACAGACAGCATTTGGACGTCCCGCGTGACTCACAGAGAGCCATTACTTTCAAAAACGGCTGGCAAATGGCCCGGCAAAATGCAGAGGTCTGGAGCAGCACCGAAGAAACGGTTTCCCCCAAAATCAAATCCCGTAGTTGTGATGATCTCCTAAACGATGACTGCGATAGCTTCCCTGACCCGAAAACCAAGTCGGAAAGTATGGGCTCTCTGTTATGCGAAGAGGTCTCCGAGGAGCACGGCCCCATGCCGTGGGCGAGCCCCTACATCCAGGAGGGCCGCAGCAACGGCAGATCAAGGCTTCGACACAGGCCAGCCCACGACGCCCCAGGGTTCCTAAAGATGTACAAGAAAATGCACCGCATTAACCGCAAGGATTTGATGAATTCAGAGGTGATTTGCTCCGTAAAGTCGAGAATAATGCAGTATGAAAAGGAGCAGCAACACAAGGGCCTGCTCCACGGATGGAGCCAGTCCTCCACGGAGGAGGTGCCCAGGGACATGGTACCCACACGCATTTCTGAGTTTGAAAAGTTGATTCAAAAGTCGAAATCCATGCCCAATTTAGGAGATGAAATGTTATCTCCTATAATCCTAGAACCACAACAAAATGGTTTATGCCCCAAAAGGCGATTTTCTATTGAGTCCTTGTTGGAGGAAGAAAATCAAAGTAGACACCCTTGTCAGGTCCAACGAAGCTACAAGTCTAAAACCCTGGTGCCCATTCATATTGAAGTCACCAGCGATGAGCAACCGAGAGCTCATGTGGAGTTTTCTGATAGCGATCAAGACGGAGTGGTGTCTGACCACAGCGATTATGTTCATGTAGAAGGATCATCCTTTTGTAGTGAGAGTGATTTTGATCACTTTTCTTTCACATCCTCTGAAAGTTTTTATGGATCCAGCCACCATCACCACCACCATCACCACCATCATCACCGGCATCTCATCAGCTCCTGCAAAGGCAGATGCCCCGCCTCCTATACTCGATTTACCACAATGTTAAAACATGAAAGAGCGAAACATGAAAATGCCGAAGAGCCCAGAAGACAAGAAATGGACCCTGGCCTTTCTAAACTTGCGTTTCTAGTTAGTCCTGTGCCTTTCCGGAGGAAAAAAAATTCGACTCCCAAAAAACAGACTGAAAAGGCAAAATGTAAAACATCTGTTTTTGAGGCTCTGGACTCTGCCCTTAAAGACATTTGTGACCAAATTAAAGCTGAAAAGAGAAGGGGAAGTTTGCCAGACAATAGTATATTGCACCGTCTTATCAGTGGACTGCTGCCGGATATTCCTGAAAGGAATTCATCACTTAAAGCGCTGAAAAGGAGCCCCATGCACCAGCCTTTCCACCCACTGCCTCAGGATGGTGCTATTCATTGTCCATTGTACCCCAGCGAATGTGGGAGAATGCCTCACAGTGCCTCTTTCCAAGACATGGACACCAATAATAACTACCACCACCAAGACCACGAGAGCACACTGAGTCTCCAAGGTGGATGAACTTTCCTTTCTTTCTCCTTGTGGTTCAGATACCCACCCTCCAGCTCTTTCATTTTCCATTCCTACATCTCATCATTCCTGGGCTGTGAGACCACTGGGCATCATTGTGTGTTGCAAAGCAAATGCTTGTTGTGCAAACATGTCTTACTGAATAGTTCTCGTTCGCCCGTGTGATATTTGGACTGGATGTGTGGCTTAAAGTGATCATCAATTCACAAAAATTTACTCATTCAAAATCATTGGGGAAAACCATTTTGTAGCTTAATGTTAGGACTGAAACAACTGTTAGTCACACTGAAACAAGAAATTAAACATTTCTTCAATTTAAAAAGATTTCAAGACAGAAATTGTAATTGAATATCAGTATCCTTAAGAAACTGATAGCTGCATTAGCTCTCTTTTGTTGTAAAATGAATCAAAACCAATAGTTTGACAAATAGCCTCTTCTTTGATTTTTATATTAACTTTATAGTCATTCACTCAATAATTTGCTCACATTCTATATACAAGATACTAAATCAGAACACCCAGGAAGCAAAACTGAAATATGTCATGTAATAATTGATGGACAATTAAAAGAGACTAGAATTTGTTTAATAACTTTCTCAGTTTAAAGGACACAATTGGGATAAAAAATTTTTGTGAATATATCTTTAAGCTGTATATATATAAAAGTCTCATTTCCATCACGCAGTGTATTCATTTTGTCTTCCTTTCCGTTACTCTATTTATTTATTTTCTGCTAAAACAATCCTATATTGACATTTGAATTTAGACCATTTAGGTTAAAAGTGACTACCTTGTTCTCATGAATAGATTACTACCTAGAAGTAATCTAGGCAACACAAGGACAAATTGCAATTTCAGATGCAAAAGACTTTTTTTCTTTTTGAGGTTTACATAACTGAAAAACACAGTGTTTTGATCTTTTTATACCATTCTTTTCATTAATTCTTTAAGTACATTTTTTACTACGTAAATTTTAAGAAGCTGAAATGAACATTCCAGGCTGAAATATTGATCATCAACAGTATCTTCCACATAGCACACATTGCAAAGCATTTTACATACATTATCTAATTAACACTGGCATAAACCTAGGTGATAGGTATTATTGTAAGCATTGTTTTACAATAAAGGAAATCGAGACCCAGAGAGGACAATATCGCTGAATGAGGTCATTCAGAGAGAAGTTAACAGTAACAGATTCACTCTCCTAATGCATAAGAATTTATAGTACAGAAAATAATCTCTATAGACAAAAAAGAGACATAATTCAAATTTCATATTAATGTAATATATGGTTCAACCATTAATTATCATTGCACAAATTTACTATATTATTAGTATTTATCTTTGCCCATTTATACTGTGCAACATACTTCAAAAACAATAAATTAGAATTAAAAAAATAAATTTATACAATCTGAAATTTTCACTGATTGAGATATGTCAGAATCTAATTTTTAAATGAATTAGCTATCTTTTCCAGTTTTTCAAAACTCTAATTTAATCATCCCTCAATTTTATGTGTAGATAGAATATGTACAATCATTGAAACACGAATTGAGAGAATTTTTGAAATGCATTTAAAGGGTATTTTGTATTTTAATAAAGTATATACTTTCCAATTGTGTTTAGCCCAAGTGAAAAATAGTTTCTATTTCATGAGTTAGTAAAAGTAATTTAAAATTTATGACTATTATGAGAGCCCTATAAGATTAATTTAGAATAAAACATATAAATAATCTTCTAGCATTTATGAAAATAGCTGTTTAGGTTTTAACTTCAATACTTATGGCCATGTTATTTTGTTAAGCCTAGAGACTTTGGAATCCACACCTCACAGAGAGAGGTGTGGATTTAACTGCTATCCTACCTGCTGTAGGTAGACAATTCTTCCATATAATCAAAGTAGTCAGAACCTTTAAACGATGTTTCCTTTTTTACAGATCAGCCTTCTTCATTCTTTTATAGACAGATTTATTTTATTTTTAATGCTTCATATTATTCAATATAACTGAATTTATTAAAGGATAAGCAAAATAATTTATACATTTGGACTCAGTTATACTGGTAAAATTTTATAACATAGACTACTGGAATATTTTTAGCCTCTAGTTACATTTCACATATAAATATGTAAAGTATAAGGTACTATTAAGAGACCCTCGCAATCATAATTGTGTAAAGTAATTAATTATTTATACTTTGTTTTAAAAGGAAAAAAACAATATTTCATAAGCAGCTTGGCAACTGATATGATACTATTTGTTTAGAGAATTTTAATCCCTTTGTTTCTTAGAATAAATATTTACTTTCTGATAAGCTAGAGCACAAAGGAAGGCCAGTGATAAAGGCCTTTTAAGAATTAAGCCTCAAGATGACATCTTCAGACTCAATAAGTACTTAAAAATAATGAGGGACAGAATGACATGACCATGGTTCTTTCATCATTGTACTCTCTTCATTTTTCTCTTTCTTTTTCATTACTACATTCTAAAATTGATGTTCCACAAAATGTTTCAGTGTCTATAAATTGTTGCTATTCCCTGTCTTCTATAGGCCTTATAATACTAATTACAAATCAGAGGCAAAAAGACTAGAAATAGAAAATATTAAAAAATCTTTGAGATGAAAAATCCTAGCAACTGTGTAGTGTTTACACTGGATGCTGTTGTATAATTATATTAGCAATGCAACAATTATATTTATGTATACAATTGTAATACTTCGGCAACCTCGGGTATTTTCCTTTCGAAATGCTCTGTTTTGTGTCTCGTATCACAACTTTATGATTACGTCTATGTTTTATAACCATGTTTTCCATTGTGGTGTCTCTCTAAATTTAAGGGGAAAAGTAGTTGCCACCAGGGAAAATGGCTAAACAAGTCTGCTTTTAGTAGATGGATACTCACTCTGGCCCTGTCCTTTCCAATAGACCGTGAGTCCCCTAGAAGTTACTCATCCGCTTTGACTGACTTGGGAAGAAGTGCACCAAGGGAAAGAAGAGGAACTCCAGAAAAAGAGGTAATTAGTTCAACAGCTTTTGAGTTTTTTTCATCAACATACTTGATAAAGAACTTGCCAGCCAAAGTTACATCCAAAACCAGTCAAGAACCCAGATTAACAAAATGACAATGGAGAAACTAGAGACAGTGTTCCCTGGAGCCTGAGCAAAGGACTCGAGCCATCTGCATTCTGACCCTAGCTGCAGATCTCCCTGAGTTGTGGTTCAGTTGTGGCAGTGAGGCTTCTTTGGGCCTTGGCCTTGCACCCATGAATTTGCATGGATGCCAGCTGCCTTGCAGTGGAAAAAGGTTTCTCCTGTACAAATTCCTGGCTCAGCGATGTGGGTGAGAGCCCTAGGCCCACTATTGCAAATCAATACATATTCTACATGAATAATTTTCCACTGCTTTTGTTGGAAAGGATCCCTGAAAAACCACTGTCCCTGGGAACCACCTATCTATTGGCTCTTTGTCCAAGACCTTGGACCAGGGCTGGAGCTCTGGCTCACATTATCTTGGAGCCATGAATGTTTGATGGAAACTGAAAGCTGGTCTTGGACTGGCAGCCACTCCAGGAGTATCTCTCTAGGTATCTGATACAGTCCTGTGTTTGTGGAACCCCCAAAGAAGTCAAGAATGATCCAGGTAGCCTAAAGTTTACCAGAATCACAGGGGGAAAGAATGGGAAAAAAGATGTGGGGAGTTATTGGAAAGTGGGGAAGGAAGAGCTGGAGTTGCTAGCTTATAGATGGCCCGGTCAGATCTGTGGGCTCCAAGGTTTCAGAGTGGGGCACATGTCACGTCATGTTATGACTCAAAGATGAGCAGTTGGTTTACTGTGTGCTGAAGAATTCCTGAACCTTCCAGGGAATGCAAGCCACTAACTAGCCTCCCAGTAATAATTGAGCTAATATTACTTTGCTACTATGTTATATGTGTTTAGTAAAAGGGACAATTACTTCCTTCATGACTTTTCCAACCTTTTTATTATGATTCATGAGTTGTGTCAATACATAAGACATGGAACAACTGACCCCCCACAGTTATTCCAGGAAATGCCTTGGTTACAGCCAAAATTATACCTAGGACAGAATCCTCTGCAGGCATTTTATTTCCCTATTTTGGCATTCATCTACCTTAGCTCCTAAAATGAAATATGATATTCAATACTTATGGTGAATAAGTCATCTATTATATTCCTGTTATAGCTTAAATGTCTAAATGAAGAACTAATTAATTTATTCATAAATTTTTATATAGAATTTATGTTATATATGTTTAATCATTCCTTGATGTTTCATTTCTCTTTAGTTCATGCAAAATTGCTTTCCTGTAGGAAATCCAAATTTTAAGTTAGTGCTAATCATTTACTTTACTTTTCAGAAATTGCCTGCAAAAGCTGTTTACGATTTTAAGGCTCAGACATCTAAGTAAGTAAGATAAGTATTCATCATATGACTTGAGTTGGCTTTAAATACTTTAGTAATATTGTTATTGCAATGAAATGTGTTACAGATAATTTAGCAATCCACTCTAATTAAATGGTTCCTTCTGAATTAATTGAGATGTGGGTAATTTTATTTTCATTTTGAGTTTAGTTGAGAATTACTGAGTTTTAAATTACACTGAACATGTTAGAACACAATGATTTCAAAAGGCTAGGAAAAACAAAAAAGAAGTTAAGAATCTTTGTGTCTAGAATTTTCATGTCAAGGATGAAATAAAAATAAAGTGTTGGGGAGTAATTAACACTAACTGGGAGAATTTGATAACATTTATTTATCCGATTATTTCAAGGATAGTTTGTAGGTTTAAAGACTAGAACTGTGTACAAAGACTCTTATAGTAAAATCTCCATGTTTCAACACTCTAAGCTTAGAGAATCTGAGCAAAGTTCCCTCTTGTGGTCTTTTGATGTTGATGTTTTCGTACTCCTGTGTTGCAATATTTTCTGTTTTATCTTTTTTCTTTAGGAACTTGTTCATCTGATAGGCATGAGGTTGCAGAAAGCTAGTATTAAATAAATGAGTAGGCTTAAATGGCAAGGAGTCTTCCAGCTCCATTGGGGCCCACATGCCCCAAGCTTATTTAAGAAACTTTAGTCTCCATTAGAATTCAAGATAATAAATTCATTGTGAATTGGCACTAAATTACACTGTGTAGTTTAAACCACATATATATAATAACCAAAATATTTATTCTTAAAAGTACATATTATATGAATTCATAGTTCCAGAATCTGTCTCTGGCAGAAGACATATGAAAATAAAATCACTCAGAATTTGGTAAAGCTGCCGAGATAGGAAATGAACCAAATAAGAAAATGTTATTTAGAAATAAAAATGTTGAACATGGCTTAAAGAACACCCTGAACAAAAACTTAATCTTTTTTGGATTAGATAAGTAATATACGCTTTGTTTCTGCTACACTCTGGTCGTGACTACTGTCCTTTGGATATGCTGTGACAATTTGTACAGTACATGTCAGTTTTATAAAGTGATGATACAGAACACATAACTTTCATTTTTCCTTTGTGACAATCAATCAAAAGCTTTCTTAAATGTATGGAGCCCTGAGGAATGACAAGGCATATAAAGTAGGAAGGGTATCCGCCCTGAGCTCACAAGGTTTTTAAGAAGCCTTAATTAAAAACTAGCATTGAGAAAAAGATAACATGAAATGCAGAGGAAGGTTATTTGGGGTATCAATTGCCTCACTGGATTTTGTTTGCTTCTGAGTCCTAAGCCCTTCACCTTCCTCCAAGGCCACATCTTCCTCGTGAATACCTGAAGTTAGTATCTGTTCAGGGAAAACCCACTCTTTCACATGTCACCTCTGGGAGAGTATAAATACCACAGCCTTTCTGAAGGGCTGTCTGCACTACCTGTTTCACAAAAGTCTTCTTAAACCAACTAAATTTAATTTTGTATAAAACTTTGAAGAAGTAGATTAAATAATCACCCATGGTAGCCATCCCATAATTTTAGTAAAGAAAAAAGATGTTTCCCTCATAACCATACATAAATTTATCTTCTTGCAGTTTAATCACATTCCTATTGTTCTGTTCTCGGGAGATGTGAAATGCAGTTGTTCATCATCTCCATGTAGTTACTGATTTTACACAGAAGTCAAGGTTATGGATAACTGACTAGCGCAACTTAAAAGGCTCACACACCCAGACAGCACTGAAAGTTACATAAGGACTAGCCCCATTTTTAAGTCCTTTCAATTAATAGCTAGATGTGAGTGCTTTTTATGCCTGATATTTTATAAATGAGAGATGGATATCTGTTTTCAATAACTATCTATTTTATTAATTTATTTTTTTAATTAAGTTTATTGGGGTAACGATGGTTAATACAATTATATAGTTTCCAGGTATACATTATAATTTGACATCTGTATATTCTATTGTGTGTTTACCACCCAAAGTCCAGTTTCCTTCAGCTACCATATATTTGATCTCTTTTACCCACTTCACCCTCCCCTATCCCCCTATATTTGACCCCCTTTACTCCATCTGCCTCCACCTTCCTCCCTCACCCCCTACCCTGTGGTAAACACTAGTCTATAGTCCATGTCCACGAGTCTCTGTTTGTTTGTCCTGTTCATTTGTTGCTTTTAGGTTTATATCTCACACATAAGTGATATCATGTGATTTTCAACTTTTTCTGTGTGGCTTATTTCAATAACTATCTATTTTAAAAGCTATTTTTCTTTACCAAATACAAGAAAGTTTAATTTAAAAAAAAATACAACTAAGTAACTCATCAAATGTAATGTCTCTATTGTTAGATAGGAAAAAGTGATAAAATGATATTTCCTAAGGTTGTCAATGGCCACTATTCAAAGTATGTGGGGGCGAAGGTGATGAGGGTAGTGTGAACTTACCAAAATGGGACTAGCTCTGAAATGAGAGGAACACAATTTTGAGAACTGTTGAGACTACTATCCTTTACCTAGATGACTTCAAAATTTTAAATACAAGTCTTTGTAAATAGAAAAGATTTCTTTTTACAGTTAAAAGAAAAATAATTAGTTGTCTCTACATGTGTTTGTTTGTTGGTTGGTTTGTGTAAAGTTAAGCTTCCTAGTTTCATTTCCAGACACAAAACATATCTGGCACAAAGAAAACTGTTGGGTTGTAAACATTAAATATTCTGTTTTGTTATTTTGCTGTCTACATCAGCCACTTGCCTAAAAGAGGAAAGTCCTGTATTTGCATGTAAGGCTCTGTGAATCTTCTTTGTCTTCAGGATTGCCAGAATTTAACATACTTTCAAAGTGAAGATTTTAACGTTTCTAAATGTGTAATAATTATTTTAATATGCGGTGGTTATTTCAATTCTTTTAATTAATGAGAAACATTCTACATCTGATCTATAGCTCTCTCCATTATATATTCCACACACGAAATTTTTCCAACTCAAGATTC
>NW_006439192.1:20251151-20262139 GCF_000325575.1 Pteropus alecto | reverse complement strand
CTTGAGAAAAGGCAGAAATAAATGCCCCAAAAAACATAATAGTGGAGGCAAAATACCACACAAATACAATCAATCATCTGGGCGTTGGAGCCATGAAAAATCATAGTGAGAGTGAGAATTTAGGCACAGATTATTCAAAATGAGTGATGTCTTTATAATGTAGAATTTAATGCCCAAATATACTTACTGTCTTCTTAGAGCCAAAATGGAAAAACGTAGTATCTTGAAAATATTTTTATTCTTTAAAAACAAAAAAATATAAAGAAGGCAACAAGCAATCCATGAATGTGTTTGCACTTAAAATATGTTTCTCTTTGTGCACCATTGAAAAATAAAAGTATAAGATCTTTTCTGTTTCACAAAATAAATTCCTTATCAAGCTATTCCATTTAAATGCCTGTCAACCAGCTTTAAGAATCCACACACACAAAAAAATTTTTTGGTGTTGGCAGAAAATTTTCCTATTGCAAGCCTTAGTATTTGAGAAAGAGACAGAAAGTAACTAACTAGCTCACTAGTTTCAGGACAAAAAAAATCAGTGCAGAACTAATCTATCGTTATGCTGAGCTTCACAACTTCTCTGCTATAATCTAATGACTAGATGGCAATAGTTTGTCCCACCTTTAAATTTCATAGTAATCTGCCTGTGGTTTATATTAGATGTGATGTTTATGCTTGTTCTTGAAATCATTTCAAAAGTTATATAATGTTATAAGTGAATTCTAAGAATTTGCAAGAAAAATCCTTTTCCAACTGGGCTCAACAGATTATTTTTTTTTAATATTGGAAATATATTTCCTATATACTTCTAAAGATCTTAAGAATAATTGCTGTACATCAAGGAAAAAAAATTTTTTTAAATGTCCCTTCCAGGGAGCTGTCATTTAAGAAAGGAGATACTGTCTACATCCTCAGGAAAATTGATCAAAATTGGTACGAGGGAGAGCACCATGGGAGAGTGGGCATTTTCCCAATCTCATATGTAGAGGTAAGTCTTTCCCCTTCTCTCTTACATGGTTGCTGTTTCTAAAGTCATCACAGGTCAAGAATAAGTCATTATTTTTCCTCATAGAAACTCATGCCTCCTGAAAAAGCACAGCCTGCAAGACCACCTCCCCCTGCCCAGCCTGGAGAAATCGGAGAAGCTATAGCCAAATATAATTTCAATGCTGACACAAATGTGGAGCTATCGCTGAGAAAGGTAACCTAGTCGTTTTCTTCATCCGGTTCATTTGAAAGGCAGTATATTTTCAAAAACAAAATAGGTTATCTTCGTCCTCAGACATTTTTGTGTTTTCTCCTAAGAAAAGGACAAAGGACTCCCTAACGCCACCCTGAGTCACTGTTTCCTATTGCTCCCTGTGTTCTTCCAGATGAGGTCCCCTGCCGGACACAAAGCTTCTATGAAAGACTTTCCCTCCATGGCTTAGCCTGGGAGGCCCCAAACCCTCTCCAAGGGGTGCCTTGGCCTGAATATCATGGTGTTATGATGTAGGAAAGCATCAAGAGGAAAAGTACTTTAATACACCTCAGAATATTGTTGTTCTGCTGCATTATTAGTCATTTAAAAAAAAAAAAAAAGGTTTCCAATACTTACTTTTATCTTGGAATCAAAGCAAGGTCCTAAAGTAATAAAGATATTTCTTCCTGGGGAGGATTTTGAGGACCCATCTATGCCTCATGACTGACCTAAATTTCACCAGCAACCTATCCAACTCCAGCATCTCTTCTTAACAATATCAAAAAGAACTCGTTAACTTGTTACTTTGCATAGCTGAGAATGATTAGATAAACTATTTTCATTGTTTGCTAAGCAATCACATACATTTGTTTGAGGTGGTAGTTGAGATGACAATATACATGTCTGCACACAACGCAGACCACATGGTAGTAACATGCAGGGTGGTAAATGCATAGCCAGGAGCAACAAAGGAAAATATCACCGTTCTTGTCCTGGGAGAACTTTATCTCATTCTTCCCTTTTGGTCCTAGTTCTGCATCACCAATTGATTCTCTTCTGTCGTCTAAGCTACAGCACAGCATTACATCAACTGTATTCAGTTGTGTTTCACACATTAGAGAGAAGCTTCTGCTAATGCAATTTATAGCTCAAGGGGTAGCTTAGCAACAGCCCAATCTTGGTGTATTACAGAGAAAGTCAGTGCAAATTAAGATTTAGGGAGATTTCATTTTTCTTTGCAATGTTCTGCTCAGTGATGGTGGACAGTCTATATAAACCATACAGCATTTTCGCAAAAAGAGAACTTTTGCCTTGAGTGCCATCTGAAGAAGGCCTCCCTATCATGCTCAAGTTTTGATTGTGTGTCGCCTCTACTGCTATGTCAGTGCAGTTGCCCAAACTTCATATTATTTGATGGATTCAACAGCAGAATTTTTACTGTTTAACCACATCTTGCCTATTTATTTCTGGGCCACATGTGGTTTTGAGTTTAAATTTAACCTGGGTTTTGCGGCATTGCCTTGATCACTGCAGATAGCAGGAATATTGATTGTAGAAAATTCTATTATTGCAAAGGCCAAGGGTTCTATAAAAAATATATAGTGACCACAATAGCATGGCCACCCACCAATCAGAATGGATCAGGTAGGTGTCGGTCCTGGCCACAGTGAAGGATTATCTCAAGTGCTATCTCTGCCCCATTTCATTATCTTCACTCTTTGTTACTAGTTAGCACATGTAGGTTAAAGAAGAAAAACGGTGTCCCATTCGACTTCATCCCTTCTAGAGGTGAATTTCTGCAACCGATGTCAGACACACTATCACGGAGAGCTGAGTTGCACTTTTCTGAAGCTCTCCCTTGAAACTGTCAGTGATAGGAAGATGCTACTGTCATTGAGACATTGCCTATTAAACTGTTCTGCTTTTTGAAATAACTTATGCAAGTCATTTCACGTAGTACCAACACAGATAGTATAAACTCACTCACATTAACCAAGCATCCTTAGGGAAGTCTCTGATGTAGTGATTGGGTGGTTAAATTGCATATGTTGATAAGCTATAATTTGGGAGTGAGCTCTGAGACTTTACTTGCATTCTCCTGACTTAAAAAAAAAGAAAAAGAAAAAGAAAAAAAAAAGCTGGAAGTATAAAACTTCCCCAAATGGAAAACTATTGTTTATCAGAAAACGTTGACAATTAGTTTTTTACATTATCACATCTCTATTTATAATGCATTTTTCTAATATTCCTTACAGGGAGATAGAGTTATTCTTCTCAAAAGAGTTGATCAAAACTGGTATGAAGGTAAAATTCCAGGAACCAACAGACAAGGCATCTTCCCTGTTTCCTATGTAGAAGTCGTCAAGAGGAATACATCCAAAGGTGCCGAGGATTACCCCGACCCTCCCATACCCCACAGCTATTCGAGCGATAGAATCCACAGCTTAAGTTCAAATAAGGTAAGAAGGCACTCACCATATTAGTATAACATTTAGGAGCTTGGAGTAAGATAATCAATAAGTGATTTTAAGGCATTGGACTAGAACATCACGTTTATTACAAAGCGGAAGATTTATGTGTTAGGTTTCTAAGTATGAGTGCAACATCAAGTCGATATAATTTGATTTTTCTTATGAGTGACAGCGTAAAGGTTTAATGCTTGATTTTGATAATTTCATTTTTCAAGTTAAAATATTGACAGAGAAAAAATTATTAGTATCATAAGACCCTATGTGATATATATCTGTGTACATACATAAATAGATTTGCTTTCTGAAACTCAAATTTTTTGAAGCTTGAGTTTTCTCTAAAGCTTGATTTTATTTATTTATATATATTTTATACAAATTATATATGTACATATGCATCTATACATAGATCGATAGATTCTAAAATGATTTATTTCAACAATACATGGTAATTCAGTTGAAAAAAATTCTATAAAAGTCTCAGGGGTTTTTAATATAGAAAGAGAGATAGAGTAAGATTTTTCAATTAAAGTCTATAAGTCAATTTGTCTATCTATTAGTTTGAATGGAAATTTCATTGGTTATTAGAAGTTCTCAAGTGTATTTTGTTAGTTTTAGGATAATTATGTGCCAGTTCTACTGTCTCACTAGAGCTAACAGCTAAGGATAATTATCTTTCTCAATATCTTGTCTAAAAGGAACTTTGCTTCCTGAACTAGTTAATTAGAAAAGGCTATTTTCTTACTTTCTTTACTCACAATGTGAATTTTTTTCTTAATTTTCTGTCGAATTATAATATAGTGTATTCTTTTTATAGGTAGGGTTTAGGAATTTCTTTCTCCTTTCCATTAATCTCCAAGTAGAAAACTTTAAATTACCAAGGAATTAGTTCCAAAATATTGTACTTCCTGACATTTAAATTTTTATTATGTTGCATAATTTACTAATTATTTTAATAAATAATTAAGATCAAGGCTAGGATGTGGGAAAATAAACCGTCCAGAGCTAGCAAAATAATAGACATATCAGACATGATTAAAGTATGCAGTCATTTCATATTCCAATGTAAGATCATTTCAAGATAGCATTCTCAGTGATCTAAAACTACTCCTTAAAAATGAGTCTTAGAAGAATTTTACATAAGTTAACAATATAAAAATCTACTATTTTAAGAGAAAGCATTTTTTAAAAGGGCTAAGGCTAGGCATTGTTTGTTTGTTTGTTTTCTACTCCTCTTTAAAGATGGGGTTTCAGTTGTGGGGTAATTACTCTCGATCCTTTATTATTATATAATGGAATGGTTTGGTACTATCCAATTTTGATAAATTGATTATAAAGTTTTCCAGAATCTTCTTCAGTATATTTACTTCACTACCAGAGTTTAGCATGTAGAGATCAACATCCTTCCTTCAGTAGTTCCTACTGTTAAATGTAAACATAACATGTATGTGGCTTACCCACTATTTGGTCATCTTAGAAGAACTACCAGATAAATTTCAAAGCAACTACACCTTCAAATAAAATTTTATAAGAAAGAATAAGCATTTATCTACAAAGTCTTATTTAAAATTTAAGAAATTCTTCCACGATGTCCTAAATAATATTGGCAGTGTAGTATTTTAGATCACAAAGTTTTAATATTTGTCGAATATGATCCAAATGTATTTTCAGTTTCCAAAGTTTTTTCTTAAAACACCAGATTTTACATTTTATAAATAGAGAAATGTACAAATTTTGCTAATAACTAATTTGTGTTTTATTCTCACTGCTGGGGAAAAAATTATGTTGAAAAGCTTCCATTCATTGTTTGAAAAAAATACTTAGTGGTTTTATCCCAACTGGTAATCTCTGCTATGATATCATTGGCTTAAGGAAGGAAACTTCTCAGTAGTGTTGAACTATGTGATTTTCAGAAAAAAAAACAACAACTATAATATACTCTAAATGATGAGTATATGAATGTTATATATCCTATTTTCTAACTGATATTTGCAAATAAAGGAAAGAACTCCTTAAGTGATTTATGAATCACACTTTGACTCACTCAAATCACATTTCTTGACATACTATGTTTTAGGGGATAGTTAAATGTAAGTTGATAACATTTCTGATTTTTCTGCTTTTAGTACAATAGCATCCAACCGTAATGCCTTTGGAAGAAAAGCTGATTATATAATTTTTGTATCATATGTATATTTTTGTGATATAGGTATCCTGGGATATTTAATTTGACTTTCTTTCGATAGAAACAAGTCATTATAAAGCTAAACACTTTGAATCTGTAAATTCATATTAGTGACTGGTGGTAATGACATCGGAGCAGTAATAGTGATAGGGGTAGTAATGACAATAATGGAATTTAAAGATCTTTGTTAGTCACATAATATTCCTGTTCATGAGAGTAAGCGAAAGTGGGAAGTAATAATCTTGAAGTATTATATGTCTCATGGACTTTCAAATTTATTATTGTGTTGCATAATATAGCATAAAATTAAACTCTGGCCAATAAGGGAACTTCTCTAAACCATCAAATGAGACTTAAGTCATTTCTATCTTGTTAAAAATTAAATATATACAGGGCTTGCTAGAAGTGTATCTATCTAATAACAGACCATATGTACAGGATCACTTTATATCAAATGCTAAGCAGCCTTTAGTCCTGAATCTTCTGTTAAAATGCTCACATGAGTTTTGTGACACTTTGTCTCACTTATCCTACCCCAGGATGACTTGACATCATAGTTCCTTTAAAAAAAAAAAAAAAACTGAATAAATTCTATTAATGCCCCCATTCCTATTTTAGGACACAGAAGTCAAAAGTTTAGCAGGGGATACAATGTGCACTGATACGCACGAAGGCCCCAGAGGGGACCAAGAGTGCTGAGTGCGTGAAGCCTTATCCTAAACAGCCTACTAGAAAGTGCATCTCCAAAATCTTCCTTGAAGATCTTTTTCTTTCCAAACCCAAATCATTTCCCTGGAAAGAACTAAAGTAAAATGTCATCCACCAGCCTCTCCTAAGGCCTTCGTATGTACAGCGTGTACCTGTCTTTGTAGTCCAGCGATAATTGATGCATGTATGAGAATGTTGCCAACTACTTTTAATGGATTTACATAAAAATTTTGTTTTGTTCGATACGTCCAGAATAAAGTGATAATATTAAGATGCAGAGAAGTGTATTTTTACTTCAGGAGATTAAGCTTCATAAATTATACCTCCACAGGTTTACATAAAATGTCAGTCTTTTGAGAGAGGATGGAAGTCCCAGCAGATTACTCTCTGTAGCATTATATGCTCCCTTTCTGTGTAATCATCTACTTTGGGTTTTTTTTTTTAACTTTGAAGTAGTAGTTATATGTGAGTTCAGTGTCATTCTGATCATGAAATATATTTTTCAGAACTTAATCATTTATAAATGTGTTGATGTATAATGGTGTAAAAATATTTTATGCCATATGTTAAAGTCCCTTGCAAACAAAAGTGAGAAAATTATAAAGTTCAAAAAATTTAACAGTGCTACAGGAAGGAAGAACACTAAACAAATTCAGGGATTAAAAAAAAAAGGTTTAATTATTGGTTTTCGTTTTACATTAACATTATTTCAGAGCTATTTCTACTATTAAGACAATATGGGGAAACCTAGTTTAAAAGAGGTAGTCTGTTAAATCTTTTAAATTTTACTGTCCTTTAATCTCCATGACAGCTTTATTTTGTCATCTGACATATAAGATACTTTCCAAATGCAAGGAGAGTTTCATTTTTTAGATAACGTTCTAATTAACATGCTAATGATTTTATGTATTTAAATTCAGCAAAATATCTTCCAATCTAGATCATAGAATAAATATTTTTTTCATTCACTACCATACCTTTCTTGCATTTCTCTGTCTCTGTGTTTTGATGCATTATTTTCTTGGGTTTGTTTTTTTTTTTAACTTCATAATCGCTGCTCATTTTTAAGTTGGCTTCCAGTGAACGAGCCCCTCCTCCCAGGCACAAAGCTTCACCTGACTCAGATAAAGGAGCTCTCCAGGGAATCACCCAGGAGTGGCTGTCCCTGACCGCCAAGAGTCCGCCGGCAAACCCTTTGACCCCAACACCACCTCCTTTTCTGGACAACTTCTTGGATGAATTAGAGAAGCTTGGTGCTTTAACCTTGTCAGATGACCAAGCCAAACCAAACATCCTAGAGGAGATCACCCTTGAAATTAAAGAGGAATCCTCAGTTCTCCTCCCTTTGCCTCCAGCATCTGTACCTGCCAAATCACCTTCCTTTCAACCACCTTTTCTCTGCTCGGGTGTCACCTCAACCACAGTCCAGCCTTCTGAGGCAATGCCACTCCAGGATCCCAGAAAGACAACTCAGAACAAGTGTGCAGATGTGACAAAGATGAGAAAAGTTTTTGCGGGCCTTGAAAAAATTCCCGAAGTCCTAGGTGATAAGTTTGTGGCCTCTGGACACACTGATGTGGGTCCCTTACCCCAAACTCTCCCTATCATTGGAGAGGAAGATGAGGATATCTGTGAGGGGGTTACGTCAGGCATCCAAAGAGGGCCAGAATCTCAAGAACCAGATGCTTTGTGGTTTGGCCATGATGGCACAGAGGTGACACCAAGCCTGCACATTGAAGAGGAGGAAGAGGAGAGGAAACCTGACTGCTTAGAATATGCAGTAACCACCTCCGCAGGTCCTAGAACCCCTAAGGAAGACAGTAATGCAGCTAAAACCATTAATGAGGTATTTTAATTTTGCCTAATTCCTGAAGAACTAACCAGTCTTACTACAATTAGCTAGTACAGTTAATCATATTAACAAACATCAATTTTAACATTGCTGCATTATTTTCTTGGGTTTGTTTTCCTTATAAGGTTTCTTATAAGGTTTCCTTATAAGAAACATAAGCACTTATAAGTCAGGTGGAGAGATGTATAGAATCACACCAAATTTTAATAAGATATAAATGTGTAATATATTCTATTATTTATTAACAATTATAAATTCATATTTAAAGTTTTCATAATTTATGAATCTTTCTAATTTCTCAGTGTTGATAATGATAATGGCTGAGCTCTTACTGAGTGTCAGACATTACTCTAATAACTCTACATCTTTTCAAAAGGTTGGTTACATTATATCTATTTTAGAGATGAGGAAATTAATACCCAGAGAGATTAGTCCAATTCCAGGTTGAGGAAACTATATATCATATCTTTGATATAATAGCAGTTTGAAAAGAAAAGAGGAAAGGAAGGAAGGAAGGAAGGAAGGAAGGAAGGAAGGAAGGAAGGAAGGAAGGAAGGAAGGAAGGAAGGAAGGAAGGAAAAAAATTAATACTCTGGTTCCCTATAAATTCTTTTTGAAGAAGTAATTTTCTTCAAATTGGTGACTACTTAAGAACTGGGTCCTGCATTTTCTTCTTAAAAACAAAAAACCTTGGGCAATGATTTTCATCAATAAAGAGGGAAAAAATCTTGAAATCTTGAATCTTCAGCTCGTAAATGTCTCTCTTAAAACAAAGGGAAAACTTGATATCTCAAATATGTAACCTGTGAATTAAAAAGCAAATATGATTACTAGCAAATATTAAAATTATGAAACAAAAAGAATGATTTATATTATGCCACTATGAAAGTCACTTTCTCCCATAGATCCTCTATTTAAAAATTTCTAAAAATGAAAGTAATTTTTTAAACTCCATAATTTCCTATTAAGATCTTAGCAATAATAAATGTAGAGGCACTTGGCCTGTACAAGGTCTTCTGGGTCAATGCTTAAATAATGGTCAGTGCCTATAAGGCCCCTGGACAGTCACAAAACTCTGAGGCTTGACTATTCCTCAAGCAGGAGAGAAAATGTCACCTGAACAAAGAACCCAGTCATACCTGGCATTTGTATAAAATAAACACACTATTTAATAACAGACCATTCATTGCAGAGAGTTAAACATTACTTACTAAGTCAATTACTTAAATAACTAATTTTCTCATCAATTTAATCAATTTTAAGACATGATCAAATATGAGGCTTAGTTCCTAAGAACTGTTGCTATCTGCCTGTAGAATATGAGGGTTCTTATTTCCAGCCACCCACGTCAGAAAAATTAAACTGATCACACCCGTTGTAAATCTTGAATGAAATTCGAAAGAAAAAGTTAGTGCTTTTAAAGCAAAAATTTGTCATAAATGTCACTCACCAGGGTACTAGTTAACTTTAAAATTATTTAAATTGGGGGATATTATCTAATGACCATGATACCTTTTTCTGGACAAAGCATAATCTCATCCTGTCTTTCGTCAACATTTAAGCCACCGTCATTTTCTTCGGGAGATCGAATGTCTACACCTCTTCCCAGTTGTCTCCTTTCCTCCCCTCCCTTTCATTCTCCCTTGGCTTCTGTCTCTGACCTGGTCTCTACACTTTCTCAGCCTACTCAGTCCTACTCACCTCCTCTCCTCCCTAAACACTCTTATCAACAGGAGATAAATTCACCAAAATTAAAGGTAACTGCATCTTGAGTGTGGTTTATTGCATGTCTTTAAGCGAACTTAATTATATATATAATTAATGGAAAGTTATGTAAAGACTGATTACTAACTTTTAACACCATCAGCATGGCCTCTCTCCAAAAAGTTGAAAGATATATTTGCATAGCAGCTATACCCATATTGAGGAGAAAACCTAACTAAAATTTGTATAAGAATAAAAAGTAACCGTTAGATATTTTTTTACATTGAAGGTTAGCGGGAGAACCATCCAATTCAAAGGTGTCAGCATTGTGCCTGTCATCCTCTGTCACTTCCTAGTGGGCTCTTTGCGACCCATACTTCCCACCCGTGGGCAGGGGCAGCAGAGCCTGAGGGCAGGATGCTCTCTGGCATAGACTTTCTCGAGCCTTGTTCTCCCACAAAACCAAAGTAAATTAATGAGGATGCAGGAATGAGCTTCTTTGTAGCAGTTAACAAAGCATCTATCTCTGAGATTGGCAAGCTGACAGCTCTGCTGGCATTTAACCCCCCTAAGGATATCCTTTTTAAAGATTTTTAGCAAAACAAATGACTGGCCTTGGAAAAAGATTGAATGACAACCACAGCATAAAATCAATCCATCACGGAAAAGTTTTGCGTCTATGATCAGAATGATCCAAAATCTTTTCCTTTAGACAAAAGATGATAGACTTCAAATAATAACCCACCCTCACATTCAGTCTTTAGAACCTGAAATGAGAGCCTCTGCGGAGAAGTGAAAAAGTGAAGATTCTGGTAGATCCAAATTTCTATTCTAGGAAGAACCAGCACCTGAGAAATGCCATTCAGACAATCTTTCAAACCCCCATCACGGTATCTATCCACCAAAATAGTCTGTCCATGTGGATTCATCTTACGTATGGAAGGAAGAATGTTTGAAACAATAGAATACGTTAATACTAATTGCTCTTTGCCCTTTGAGGTTTTGGCTGGTGGGAAATAATCTAGAAATTTTTAAGATAATAGTAATACTTTACATAATGTCTAAGACTAAGAATTTGCCTTTTCCCCCTCTTTCTGTGGTTTTCTTTTT
>NW_006439192.1:20172533-20251135 GCF_000325575.1 Pteropus alecto | reverse complement strand
TTCCCTACTTTTTCTCCAGCCTTTTAGCTTAGTCAGTAAGTAAGAAAGTAACTTTATAATCGAATCTGGGTTCTCTAATTTGGAGAAATGGAGGACTTACCATTGCAGTATCGAGAACAAAACCAAGCTTTAAAAAGGTTTACTCTCTTGCAAGAACCAAGCTCATCTCATGTACACTTTATATTTCAGTTGTTTGCAGAATGACATGAGAGAATGGAGGTGTTCGTGATAACGATGTTTTAAAAGAATACTTTAATAACTACATCAAATAACTAACTCCAGAAAAATGAAGTTGTTTTTCTCTATTTTATCTTATGGTTTGAGAGCACATGTTAATTTTTAATCAGCCACTGAGTTTTTTTGAAACCTTATAAATCTATTTTTCTAGTCATAGGGAGAATATAAGTTGACTGAAGTTATTTGTGCTTGTAAATATAAATACAAATTGAATCAACTACACATTTTAGACCATTATTATAGTTTAGCCCCACATCTGACACAGTAGCAAACTACTGACTCAAGTCCTTTAAGGCTTCCTATTTCTTCCATTTCAAGAATGTTAGAAGTATGCTCATTACAAAGAAAAGTAACCTAGCCTTAACAGCAAAAAGAAAATAAAACTCTAATAATGTTTTAATAGGAACAATATAGTAGACATGAAATCATTACAACAATTTTATCAACCCCTATCAACCATTGTTTTACTTAATCTATGTTAATTTAATGTCATTTTATTCTTTTAAAGCATTTTCTGAGACTGTAAGTTTGTCATATGCCATCCAAAATCTTCCATAAAAGTAAAATTTACCACCACTTTATAAATGACAGAAGACTGAAATGTACATATAAATTATGAGTTTGATATATCAATCAGAATCCAATATTTTCTCTAGCCTTTTGAGCATCTTTTTTTAATAATGCCTTTTCATAGTAAAAATTTTCATAATAAAAATTATTGCAATCCTCAACTTTTTATAAGCTTAGCTTCCAATTCCATCTGAGAGAATATTTTGGAAAAGGGGCTTATAGTGTGTGGACTCAAGTTGCAATGGAAGCTCTTTATTAAGAGAGCGAAAGGCTCTTCCTTGGATTTCTTCCAATAAACTCCCATGAGGAAATCTCCTTACCTTAAAGTCATCCCATCAGCAGGTGATCCCCTTGAACATAGTTTCCAACATAAAATTAAGCCCTGATTCTTCCTCATATAGTCAAATGATCTTTGCAGCTGTTTATCCACATCGTTTCAACAGCTAAATGGTATTTTTCTCTATGAGCCCTGATGTTTATAGACAATCTTCTCTGTATTAGTCAAGACTGGGGCAGCTAGATTGTCAGAAAACTCAAAATAATTATAAGTTAAAACAAGGTAGAAGTACATTTCTCTTATGCATAAATTTAAGGCATCCAGGGCTGGTTTGTGTCTCTGGAGTCATTAGAGAACCCAGGAGATTCCATTTTATTTTGGCACAATATCGTCCTCAATGAGAGGCTTCTACGGTATGTTCCAAAGTGGCTGCACCGGCTCCAACAGTCCCTTCCTCATTCCAGCCAGCAGGAAGGAGAAAAGAGGAGAAGAGCTTGTGCCTTCTCTCTTGCAGGCCACTTCCCATAAGTTGCACATCTCCCATCTCTCAGAACTTATCACATGAGCACATCTAAGTACAAAGAAGGCTGGGAAATTGTTCAGAATGGTCACTTGCCTACCTAACATCCAGGATTCCACTACTGAGGATGGACAAAGAGGATGGATATTGGAGACCACCAGGCCTTCTCTGCTACAACCCTAAAAGAAAAATGTCTAATGTATTTCATTCACCCCCAGAGACCGGAGATTTGAGGTCAATCATTAATTATTATGAAAATTTTCTAAATGAGAGTTGAGAAAACCACACACTTTTATTTAAAAGTCTTTTAGTCCTGCTAAAATTTCTCATGAGCCAAATCAAATACTAGGAAATACTTTGCTAGATCTTGAACCACTTTTGAAAAGAAAACAAAGCATACTCACACGCATAGAAGGTCAGCTTATTCACTGTCATATTCAAAATCTTACTTTGTAAGAATACCAAAATAGTCACACAGTGCTTGGAGTTAGGACAATATTCAATATTTAATTATATTTCATCATTTTCCCCAATAAAGCATATTTTCTTTTTATGTGTTTCATTAGAAAAATTTCCCCCAACAAAGACTGACACTTTCTATGAAATCTGATGGATATTAAGCAAAACTTCCTTTTGTCTTACCTTGCATCTATTCAAATAAGCACAGAAAAAGCAGGTCAGGTCTGAGGGTATCTTGAACCCAATTGTTAAGTATTCTATTAAAGACATAAGTTTTCTTGTACAAGTTCTTAGCCATGTGCGTTGCATTCAAACACCTTCTCAGTGCTAACTTCCCTCTATAAATCTTTCTCTGCTCTGCCTGTGAGTTACGGATTAAAGCGGAACTGATGATTGTGGTGTGAAAAGTATGGGCAGCCCGAAGAGCAGTCTGCAGACTGTTACACTCTTCCCTCTTTGCTGTCATTCAGGAGTTTGGCATGCTGAGTGTGCATGAAAATCAAAATATGAAAGCTCCTCCTGAAGTCTGTAGAATGAGGATGAGAACTAACTAACTTCTTATGGCTTTTCCAGGCTGACTTAAAAAACGAGATACTTGTCTTGGGTAAGCCTCCGCGTAGCCCAGTGACGGCTAGGAGATCCTGCAGCTCGCCTGTCAGAGGGCTCAGCGGTTCCCACAGGGTAGGGACGGACTGCCCCACCTTGAGCCAAGCTCCCGGCCCACACACATCCTCCTCCGTGGGCTGACTCTTCCTTACTTGTCCTTGCTGTGCTTTGCCAGTAACATAGGGCAAATGTACCCTTGAGATGAAGTGACTAACTGATGATGAGATACGAAACCAGATCAGCACAAAAATCCTACCCAAAGTGTTTGTGTAAGGTGCTTCCCTTTTATATGTGTGTGTAAGCTTCCCCAAATCCAAAAGGACATGACCAAATTCTCCATTAGACAAGTAAGGGTGTAGTGTATGTTGTCTTCTACGTCGTCTCACGCTTCTGTGCAAACGTTCTCTATAAATCACTGCTTTCCAGTCACTGTTTTTAGTGCAAAGAATAGAGCTGCCGCCAGTCTTATTCCGAATTACACACTTATGGTAATGTTTGCTTCTACGTCATTCAGCTTATTTGGATTTTTTAAAATCCACAAGCCTCGTTACAAATATCTTGTTACTCTGGCAATATGTGCTACATTCACTCCATGACCCTTTTTAAGCCACTGCTGCTGCTCTGGACTCCAGGTTACTCCTTTCTCTTGGCAGCTTTGATTGAACTTAAATTACTTTTCTCTTCAACTACTTAGTTCTATAGCATCTACAGCACTTTAAAATAAATGCATTCTAAATGGTACTATCAATTCTGAGGAAGGCAGCCAAGGAGTTTGGGAATTTTCATCTCTGCATAAGTCAGTTCTTTTACATTTCTATTTTGATGGACCTGGTTTAACCTTACGTGCTCTATTACAGGACTGTGGTTCTGCAACCTTTTAAGGGCTTGATTGCAAAAAGATTTCCTTTTCCGCTTTTTAAAACTGCAGACACTTCTCTGTGGTTATGTTATGTTTGTGCTTTTTGCTTTGTATTGTAAGACCTCGTTTTGTGTCTGAGGCAGAGATTTGTGTTGCCAAAGAGAAAGAGAAATGTTGATTTGAAGAGATTATTAGACTCCACAAAAGGACTTTCCAGAGCCAAAATGAAAAGAAAGCTTTTCCACAATTAATATGGCTCATTCACAAATTTCCCATGGGTCAATGAGATGGTATGCTTTGGGTCACCTTAAATGTTTTTCTTTACCCAATTTTTGCATTATGTATTTGTATATGTGTTTGTGTGGACATAAATATTCTATATTCTTAACATTTATGCAAAATTGTGTTTTACCTTCATAATTTAAGGAAGAAAAATAAACCTATAAGCATAAACATGATACTGTTTTAGAAGTTCATCAAATTCTAGTTGGCAAGAACAACTAACATTTTCTGGGAAAAAAATGACTTAAGAACTCTAGAACTGCTTATAATTCTTTGAAAGATTTTTCCCACATTAGTAGTTAAAGTAACAGTCAATCTTTTTAAAGAATTTATTTATAAATAAATATAAATGTAAAGTAAGAAATATTTAAGAATCTATCTAATCTTCTAGAGATGCCTTTGCATAGATAAATATGTGGGTTTGAGACAAACTGTATCACCGTCTGAGCAAGGAAAGTACATATCTTATTGATACCAGAGATTTTAGGATATTTCAAACCAGCTTCCTTTTTGATCAGTGGTTTGTGATTTGGTTCTGGCTTTAAAAATTAGCGTGTGTTTAACACCTGTCTCATTTCTACCCATTTCGACAACATTAGGAAATAGCTACACTAAAAGAGGGCAAAGAAAGTTGTTACACTGCCAAGAAAAAAGTAAATATTCAGGCTTCCATGAAAATAGCCTGATGCCTCTCATTGGATTTTCTAATTTTATTGTACTCTTAAGATTCATCGATAACACAAGCATGATATAATTCTCACCCAAAACTTCCAGCACACTATCATCTGTTAACTTGAAAACCACTTTTATAAATTTACAGTTCACATGAGCCTCTCTGAATGTCACAAATGTATATTGTTTTATATTTATCACAAAACTGCTAAGAAGTTATGAGTAACTGGAGCCTAAAAATTGATCCTTTATCAAGAATTTAAACATAAGAAGGGAAAGACACGATAAGAAAACGAGATGACTATCTATTCCACATTTCTCTGTGGTCTTTAAAATATCCTTTCAAAATGAATCCAGGCTGAAGGAACTTGGTCAAAGCTGTCCAAGGCATAAACTCTTAGCATGTTGCTGCAGTACTCACCATTAGGTGGCAGTAGAGTGCAGATACATTACAGATCTTTTCCTCAAGGTTTGTGCCCCTAGTTGTGACACCAGGAGAAAGGCAAAAAAGATGGCCTCCTAAGATAATTCACTTAAATATTCACACAGAACATAAACAATTGCTTAAAAGGCAAAATAAAAATACTGATTTTAACCAGCTTAGGTCATCTATTTCATTACAGTAATCTTTCACGCAATAGAGAGTGCAAGTCAAAATTATAATTCGTTACTTCTTTTTACTGATATTAAGAAATTATCTTTGGGTTTTGGTTTACTGATCTGCAAAATGAAGTTAAGTTATTACTATTTTTTTTAAATGACTGAGACATTTGAGCATTAACTAGTAAGTGTGAGTTGTCATAGCTCTCTAACTAATGAATTAGGTAAGGTTGATAATGGCACCTATACATAACAGAAGACATATATGTCTGTGGAAATGGGGATTCTTTTGTGAATTCCCTGAGGGGAACAAGCAAGATCTTAATCATCATCTTATTAACTCCTTGATTTAGAAATAAGGAAGCGTAGGTGCATATCCAAAGTTATACAGCCAATGCCAACACCAGAAAGACACAAATGTGCCTTTGCAAATACCTGTTAAGGCTACTTATTCCTCTATTGATCAAATACTTTAAAATACATCAGTTCAAATACTGCAATGTCATCATTCCTCAAAGCTGGTTCCTAGTTATAGGTTCACATGGAGATGACTCCTATTAAAGATGGAACTTAGAAAAGTTCTCAAACTTACTGTTATTTTAGATACACAACTTCTCTGCTAATAAAAGCTGTGATAAATCCTGGCCTGAGTAAACAGTATAGAAAACTGGTGATTCAGAAAAATAAAAAACAAGAGAAGGGAGGCTCCTTTTTAAATGACATGAAGGAAAAGACATATTGGGAAAGATAGGTGAAAGCAAGGCCATCCTGGCCGGTGCACCCAGGAACACAAGTTCTTAACACATAGAGGCCTATGGAATTAAGGGAGTCACATACTTCTGCAACAGCCCTTCATAATTGTCAAAGGGATGAGTCACTCAAATGATTTATGAAATGAGTTGAATTGAAGGAATTAAACCAGTAAAATTGTAATGATGATAACGAAAATGTGCTATACTAATTTTAAAAGCAGATTGTTTCATATTAATGAGAAATCTGATTTTTAAAGTTGTATTCACATTTCAACATAGGGGAGCAATGAAATTGCTTTTTCTAAGCCCCAGATGCCATGATGTAAAAGTCAAACTTTCACTCAACTGTAAAACATTGGAATGATTTAATGTGGAAATAAGCATGCCATGTTTAGAACATAATGAAATATACTTTACGAACATTTTCTCTTAAGACAAGAACACATAATATTTCTCATTTGTAAGTTTGTTATGCACTAAAAATGGTTATGATAGTTTCTGTGAGAGAATAGTACCTATCTTGGTATATGATTTGAAATACAGCATTTAAATTGTTTTTTAAGTTACATTTTTATACACTGTATTTTTGAACGATTAATGTGAGCATTTTCAATATCACATGCCTTAAATATATAATTTGACCAGAAATTTTACTTTTAGAAATGTATTCTAAGGAATGGTTCAAAAGAGGAAAATAGTTCTCTGTATAAAATATTTATAGCATTGTTATTTATGATAGTTAAAAAAGGCTGGAAAATCTTAACTTCAAAACAAAAAAGAGAAAAATGGTTAAGAGTATTTAAAATATGTATATGCATTTATGTAAGGGAGAATTATTTGCAGTGACTTAAAATGAGAATGAAGATTTTCTAGAAAATTATTATAAAATATTAATAGCAATTAATATACACATATCTTATGTCTGTATAAAAGTTATGTATATATATGATTAAATGAGAACTTGAAGAAATATAATAGCATATAGACTTATAAATGACATATTTGCTTCTTTTCATATATTTAAATTGATTTAATAACATGTTGAATTAAATGACCATAAAATGGTTGAAAATGGTATAATCATTTTTGCAATAGTATATTTTATCATTTTAATAATAGATATATTTTTAGTAATTTTGTGTTGATTTATAGGAGTAAAGTATTGTACTCTCTTAAGTAATACATGTGTCCAATCAATTTTACCCATTCTTTAGTCTTAAGTTTATATATTCCATGCACAGACTATTGAGTGAAATTTCTAAGAATACTGTTAGTAAACACTTTTAATTAATACAGTCAAAGCTTAAAGTTTTTAGTAATATAAGTACTTAGTCTTCTTACGCTAGATAGACAGCTTGGGTGGGAAAGGAGTAGATAAAGAATTTAGGAAAGGAGCAGATTATAGACCCATAGACTGAAAGGAACCGCAGAGTCCCCCATCCATTCTTGAGCTAGTATGGTCTCTATGAACAATTTGCAGGGGAAATTCCCAGCCTGTCAGTAATCCACTCAAAACTCTGGGATCCAGGAGTTAGTCCTGATGTCTTAAGGCCATGGACCTAATAACTAATTCAGTAGTCAGCAAGTAGTCACTTTTATAATTGCCATTCAAAGTCTGATTTATCTCATTTTACCATGTAGCCATCATTTAGAAGAGAATCCTTTTGAAATGCGTTGTGAATGAATTATAATTTTTGTCCCCCTAAAAGGTAGCATTTAGGTAGTAGGTATAAAGGACATCAACTTTACATATTCAACTAGCATGTTAATTTTCATCATTGCAATATTTTTGTGGATATATGGGATGCTAAGGCTTGTCATTTCCAATATTATAAGTATCTATTACAGATACTGGTCTTGATGCTTAGTTTAAAAAGAAAGGAAACTCTTTTGAGAGTTCAGTGCACTGGGAATTTCTACCAATATTTCTCTTCTAAGGTAAAATGTTACATGTTACCTGGATATTGTTCGTTGCATTCTATTTAAAGTTCTCTGTTTTCTCTTTTTAAAAATGCATGTGTTTTCCCCACACTGAGAACAGAGAGTGTTAGTTCAAATGTAGCATGGGATGTCTGCCTATCAATATTTTCATCTGTACCATATGTGAAAATGTTGTCTGTGAAGAAAAAGTACATTAGAATGAATGCGGATACTTTGCTGTTAGATTGAATGTGTTTTATTTTCTGCTTGTTTGAGAAAACGCTGAAGAATAAGGTTGTATGAGGGTGTCCAGACTTCTCGTTCTAGTGGTTTGGTGTCTATGTTTTTGCCATATTCCTGGCCTTTGAAAAATCAATGAGACTAAACCCTGATGTTTCCTTAAAGCTTGAGCAGACTAGATTGTACATATGTTCAAAGCATTTGAACCTTGGTTATTTTGAATTAATTTAAAGCACTCTTCAAAATATTTTAATTACTGATCCTGCAGAAAACCTTTATTTGTTTTTTTTAATTCCTCTTGGTTTTTTACAACAGGAAATATCAAATGTCAGGAAAAGTACCATGCCATTACCCAAATTATCTTTTAATTAGTACCAGTTTAAACATTGATTACATTGAAAATCATTTCATTTCAGCCACAGCGTCCTGTGTTCACTCATGAAAACATTCAAGGTGGGGGGGAACCGTAAGTATTCTTCTTATCTTTTAAATTCAAGACTAACCTTGACCCACAAAATGGACGACTGATGTACCAAAATAGAGAGGATGGTACAATTTTGTAAGTGAAAGAGATCAAAGTAGCTAACATGAAACCTCCTAGATTAAGAGCAATTGCCATAATCTCCATCTTTTATAATAGAGAGAGAGCAGAAGCTAATTTTAAAAAGAAACCCATGATTTTACAGAGAGGACTTTGATTTATGTATTAGAAAAAGCTTCCAATGCTGCAGTGATTCCTAAGATTTATGAATCTGTCTCCTTCTCTGTTCTACTCACCATGTAGATTCCAAGAACTACAGCTTTACAGTCACGGAAAATGTTCTAACATTGTTTTTGTACATATTTGGAGAGCAGGAGAATGTAACAGTAGACCTAACGTGATAAATTGGTGACAATTCCGAAGTTACATTCTGAAAAGAGTCTCTGGAAATGGCAGTATTAAAACATTTGCTGTTGTTCATTTAAATGCCTTTTCACACTTTCAAATTCCCTCTCCTTGTTGATACGTAAAAAGTCAAGTCTTTAAGACTCTCATATTTTGTGTGTCTTTTTCTGCTTCATTTTTCCCATAAGAGATGTTCAGAGCTGGTATACTACCTATTGGCTCCTGCCTATTCTGTGTGTCAGGAGCTAGACCCCTGGGAAGGGGCATGTACAGAATTGAACTTCGTCCAGTGTACCTGAGCACAAGCAAGCAGTAAGCCTCCAGCCCACTGCCCAATCTCTGCTCTCCTGGAGCAGAGCCAGTCGGCAGGGCCTGGTGTGTGGCCAGGTGCCTTCATCACCACCCATTCCTTCCTCACTTCTCACAGACCCGGCACTTTGCTAAAAGCATGCCCTTTAGAAATCATCTCTCATCTGAGACATTCTCACCGAGTATAGCCAGAAGGTTTTCTTGTTAAGAAAAAGACTAGAAAAGAACGTATTAGAAATAAGAATCATTTAAAATGTCATCTAACTGGAAAATTTTTAAATATGACCAGTAATTCTAGTTTCAGTTTGTTTCCTTATTTACACAAGCGATGATGGGATCATATCACAAAAAATAAATTCTAGGCCTGTTTAGCTTCATTGCATTATCAACACTTTATATTAGCAGCTTTTAAGGATTCTATGAATTAATAGATGTTTTATGTTGCACTGTTTCATGTAATATGGAGTTAATACTTTCGATCCAGGTCATATGAGTGTTTATGAAACCACAAAGCTTACAGGTGGGAGAAGGCGCATTTTCACAGTCCTGCTTTGAACATTACAAAATATTCTTTATTAAATTTCTGTTTAATTACAATCTCGAATAGTGGGACAATGGGATGTCGCTTGATCTTTTTCATTAAAAAAAAAAAAAGATTTTGAGTGAAAATAGGGATAATGTTATAATGTCACTACAATTCAGAACTGTGGTAAAATATGTTAGAGAAAAAGTTGCAAATTAGAGAGAAAGCTCCAAGTTTGGCTGAGCATTCCCTATGTAAAAGACAAATTTCTTTTGAGGCATCCTGACCCCATCACCATCATTCATCTCACCAACACATCTTTCAAAATAGCATTTTTTAAATTGTAATTCAACTGCATTTCTTGTCGTGCAACACTGATTTCGAAAGCTGACAGAGGCAGGAGGATTTCCAGAAGTTTGTTTATGTTTCCATGAAACTCCCAATTAAAAAAAAAATTTTTTTTTAATTTTTTTTGTAGTCCAACTAAACTACAATGGTAAGTAATTTTGACAAGCATGCTGGCTTTTGTCATACCAAAATGAAGTAGGAGTTCATGCCAGTTTTGGTTTTTTTAGCTCTTGGGACCTTGAGATTCTTCAAGCAGCTGGAGTTTGTGGCCTTAAGAGGCCTGTCTCTGAACGTGGTTGGAGTCATGCCTGGGTGAAAGCCGAAGCCTGAAAAGCTCAATCACAGAATGTGATCTATATCCATTGAATTAGCAGCCCAGGAATGAATGACTATCTCCCTCAAATGTGAAACTGGAAAGGAACTATATTGAAATCAACTTTCCCCATGAATATACAAAAGATACCATCCCTTCACCTAAAAGCCTTCAAAGTCAAATCCTTAAAGCAAACAAAATAATTTGAAGACTCCCACCAGGGCTGGCTCCATGCAAACACCCAAACTAAGTAACGCAGGTGTTCTGTACCTCCTTGTCTTTTTCAGCGCTGCTCTGAGATTATGGCTACCTTTCTCCTTCCTCTGTACAACCAGAATCATCTCTCAACAAAAGACCTCTGAGGCCCAATCTTAAGAGTACAAGTGGCTGAAAAGATTTACTAGGAGGACAAAATATTAATATGGGAAGAAATCTCTAGTGTTAGAATTTCGGGTTTTGGTACCAGCCCAGGGAAGGTAATGTTTTCTAGGAAGGGTGTTGGGCGTCGCATCTCTTCCCATACACCTCCATGGAAGCCAACTCTATCCAGGTGCCCCAAGCTCAAAAAGTTCAGACAGAGAGGAAAGCCAAGGGAACCATGTTCCTGATTTATGATGTGATGCTTGGGTTCAAGTGATGGAATAGTTTTGTTCTACCAAAACACAACTTTCTGACTGAATGAAGTAATTAGAAATAATTCATTCTTGTTCTTGAGCAGAATTCAATATTGTCAACTTTTTAAAGTTGGCTTTAAAGAATCCAAAGTGCCTTGAAATGTGGTTCCTATTTTCTTGCATTGGCAGAGTTAACATAACTGTTATGAAGAGCAGCAGAAACAAATTCACTGATTTTTAAAAATCCTCCTCACAGTATTGGTAATATTTTAATAGCGCTATGAAGTTTTCATCTTAACTGCATAGCTCATGCTTCCTGACCTTCTCAGCTGCTAGAATCTGTGCCTTCACTTTCCAAAATGTCAGTCCATGTTAATATGCATTAAAATACAAGCTATTTTATTACCACAAATTCAATGTCTGAATTTGTTGTCGATTAATGTCAACGAAATATATATTCCCAAAGAATTCAGACAAGGAAGGAAACTGGTAGCATTCTATCGATAATTCTTTTTTATATGCAATTATGTCAAGAGAGTTTTTATATCAAACACAATTTCTCAGGGACCCATTTTAAAAAAGAATTGATATCTATAATCTACTGTTTCAGATTAGGTCAGTGATAATTGAGCATAGAATACATGCACCTGATTTCATAAGTGAATTATATCAAGTTTTCAAATTCTAAATCCTCAGTAAACACGGATTCAAACTATGAAGCTAAACCACTTTAAAGAATTACTCCTGGTGAAAAAAAAATAACCTTTTTCATAGTAATTCTCACACAATGATTTAGAAGACACATGTCTGAGACATTTTGTACATCTCAATATAGAATCATTTGAAAATTCAGCTCGCAAGCTGCAATTATTTCCTTCTGATTATGGCCAGCTAAAACTATAATCCCATGTTTTTGCGTAGGAGTAATGCACCTAGCATTTCTTTCATATTCTGCACTTTTATTTAATGTCTGTATGATAGATGGACAATTAAAAGGCAGGTCTGATTTATAATGTTAAAATGTTTTAATCCAATACATGGATGTATGATCTTCCATGAATATTCCTCATTGTGAGCTTTGAAACGCTAATAGAGTAATTTAATTCCCACGAGAGTCTAAATATTTCTATTTACTTTCCATGCTTACCAAAGACTTATATTACCTAATTATAATATGTTAATAAGAATAGAAATATTGAAAGTAAAATTAATAGAGTATATTTTCTATAGCTTCACAAAGTTATAAAGATCTTTTTCAAACATCCATTTGTTCTGTTTAAGGTTTCAGGCTCTGTATAACTATACTCCTAGGAATGAAGATGAGCTGGAGCTCAGAGAAAGTGATGTCATTGATGTGATGGAAAAATGTGATGACGGATGGTTTGTGGGTATGTGTACATTTCCTTTCAGACACATTTAGCCATTTTAAATGCGCTTGTGTTTGTTCATTTGCTTGATGTGATAGTTAAGCTTTCTTTGATTTCATTGTGGCTTTGATCTTTCATACATTCACATGCACTGTGTATTCCCAAGGCAATTGTATTTTTAATATAGTTTAGTATTGACTCTTTCAGGTATATGTAAGTTTCCGCTAGTTTTATTTCCAGTTCAACTGAGAGAAGTGTTCTTTAAATAGCACCAACCAGGAAAGACTGAGATTTAAGAACAAAAACAATAAATGTCCTTTAGATGAGAAGAAATATTAATACGCTGTTCAGTGGAGAATGTCAGTTGTCAGCAGTGAGGATCTAATTTGAGAAAATGAAGTGAAGTGAACAATTCACCCATTTACTCAGTCTGCTGTAGGTACCCTGACAGTCCAATGATTTGCCTTAGCTTAATTTGTGGTAGAAATAGAGAGAAGTTCCATTCTGACCACTTAAAAAAACAATCCTATTCTTACCATCTTAGAAGAAGACTAGAGATTTCTTGAAAGAACATTTATAAACAAGAGTATCATATACCAGGACAGAAAGGAAAGGGATAAAAAAGTAATAAAGGCATAGGAGGATGGAGGATGGAGGAGACAGAAGATGAGGAAATGAAGGCTGTTTATGGACAGGCAATCAGTGGGGAAATGTTAAAAGAACAACAACCACATTTGCAGTCACAAGGTTCTGCCTCTGTTTCCATTAATTCCCCACTTAGAAGAAAAGTAAAATGGCTCACCTACACAAGGAAAAAGAAAAGCCGTCATCAAACCAGACAATAAGTTGCAGAGCATAAATGAGACACAGAACTCAGAGACCTTGTTCACTCTGTTTGATCTAGAAATCCTGAGGAAGAATTTACTACACCAACTTTCACGAAAAATTTCTAAGGAATTATGTCATTCGAAATCAAAAGCGATCATAATAATGGCCATTGTGCATTTGGTTTCGCTCACACTAGAAAATATACCTGATAATAGAAGCCCATCCACAGATAGGGGTTTATCTTTTTTTCTATAGTGACTTTGTAAATTGTTCAAATTTTCTATTTTATCGGAGACTCTGGCAGGGCTATTTGTAAATGCATCATGTGACATTCAGCATGATCTTCTATGAGATAATAAAACTGGATAGTACAATGATCCCAATAATGCCTTCGTGTTACACCCATGTTGAGATGGGACCGACCTCTTGATCACTGCCCTTGTGCTTTTTCCAGTCCGTTATATCACACTGCCGGCCTCACCTTTATTTAGAAGATTTTACTTGAAAATGTAGCCCCCCAAATGTTTTTCCTAATCCATTCTTTATCCTTGTCTAGCAGCTTTGATGATGGAGCATGATTATTCTTAAGCATCACTCTACTTTAAAAAGCTACCTCCTCAGCAGGATCGCTTTTCCCTTCAGTTCTTGAGGCTGAGCTTTTCTCTTTAGCCTGGTGCAATGAAAGCACAGCATTTACGCCTAAGAGGCAATGAATGCATCAGGCGGTACAGACAAACCGCTTACTTTGTCTTCCTAACATCTTGAAGTGAGTTTTCTTCTTTTCCAAACCCTGCGGGGCTTGCTCTCTTAGCAAAGCCTTGTAAATAAAGAGTTTTCAAGCCCACATATATGAACTGATATTTCTCTGTTTTACTCCCCTTTCATTTATTGTCTCTATTTTCAGGAACCTCAAGAAGAACCAAATTCTTTGGTACTTTTCCCGGAAACTATGTCAAGAGGCTGTGAATCACTCTCCTTCCTATTTATGCTGCAAACGACAAGGCATGACAGCAGGAGGCCTGCGGGAACCTTTCAGGCAAGTTATGCTACAACTGCCCTTACTCCGTCTGCTGTAGGTACCCTGACAGTCCAAGTTATGCTACAACTGCTTAACTTGCCTGAAAGGTTCCCACAGGCCTCCTGCTGTCATGCCTTGTCGTTTCCAAAGGAAGTCACCCACCATCACCATCTCCACCTGCCACCGAACCACCAGCAACGTAGCGGTAGCCTCCGCACCTTGGGGAAATTGGCAGACTTGCTTCTATGTGAAAGTGCATATTCCTACTTTTTCTGCTCGAAGCTGAAAAGTCTATATGTTGGGATCGGAAAGAAAGTCATCATACTTCAAAAGGGTTAAATATTTGAAGCAAAAAATGAAAGTGTTTCATCTGGTCCACTTTGGAAGCTGTCCTCCCCTCTGGCAACCAGAAAATGGTTTATTACTAGAGACTGTGGTGTGCATTTTCACATTCTTAGCTTGGCAGTATATTTTCCTCTCATGCGCTGCCTGCTGTCCTGATTGACGCAATATGACAACCGTACTTCAGCTATCGTTTGCCTGCACTTATATGTTGTAATATGCACAGTGATTCCAGAATCTAAAGCGACAGTAGGAAAGTTAATTTGGATGTGTGTGATTTTGTTGATTGAATGTGAGTTTTCAAACAGGAGTCTTTTCCTGCAATTCTTTTGTATTTTTTAGAAGTGCAAACAGTAAGCGAATAAGAGCTTTTGATAATAATCATGAGAATATAAGAGGTTTAGCTAGACTACAAAAAAAATATTGTGTTGTAAAATTGCATTGCTATTTTATATTAAAATATAATAATCAGCATCTTGAACAATGAGCTCTTAGTGTTTTATTTATCTGATAAAATTTAAATAAAAGCAGTGTTAGTGAGAGGTGCAAAGATTTGTAATATAGACACTTGAAAGTATCCGTAAGCAATACTCATAGGTAAGTTTTCACTGTGTGTACACATATACATTTGCGATTGTATGAGAATAGGCAATCCATATGATATGTTGTACAGTTTATGGAAATGTAAAAGAATCTCACATGTTATTTTATAGAAATAGAGTACTTTAGAAGCATCACAAGTATTAAGGCTGGTTTTAGCAAGGATTATGATCAATACAATTATTTTTACTATGATAATTATTTTTCTTCTATGGAACTCAGAATCCTGGCTACATTTGAGGACAGGAATATGTTGAGCCTGATTTTCCTGGTGTGTGTAAAATATTTCCTCGAAATACATTAGGCAATTTTTAGAGGCAATGTTAAATCATTCAGGTTATATTTTCTGCCCTGAAGTAGAAATTTACAAAATGATATTGGAGCCTGAAAGATTTAATGTGGTTGACAGTGCCTGAATTACACATACCCTGAGAACTAGCTTTGTATTTCTTATGACTTTGCTTAAGAACTATTCATATTTGGATCTTGAGCATCTTATAGATAAAACTTTTTATGGCATTTCTTCTGTGGACAGTGATTGATCTTTTCACGATGTACGTAGATTCTAGAATTTTGTACATATGTTTGCTCTTTTTTGTACAGACTACCTAGATGTTGAGAAAACAAGGGAATTTTCTAATTTGGTCATTATCCTTCACTTAAACTAAGCTAAATATTATCCTTTATATATCCCATAGATCATAAGCACGCCTTGATAGTGTGATTCTATAAGATAGCATTTATGCAAAAGTTTATGAACTTAAAAATCTTAGCAGCCAAACCGAAATGTATATAAATATCAATTCAAAAGAAATTTCATTAGGAAGAAAGTAAAGAAACATCTTTGAGTAGCCTAACTTGATTACTGTCAAGTTCATGACCAGCTTTATACATTAAAAGCTTTGGGTTTGAAATTAGGTCAACTGCATGCAGCTTTGCTGATAAATGAATAATAATCTTTGATGCCATTTATGAAAAAATACTTCAATATCTGTTGCCTGTCATATTTAAGAAAAAAATTACTGTTTCTACTCTCTGTATCTGATTTTAAAAGGAAAAAATATTCATACCTGGCTTTCAAAGTAATTGACTTTGAATTCTTACAAGCAAAGGTCATTGTGTTTTTCTTGAATAGAGATCTAATAAATTTTTCTTGGAAGTACACTTCTGTTTTTCTTTTTGACATGTATTCTTAAGTGAATTGTGTATTTTATCCCAATTTGTTAGATAAACTAAGAGAAAATGCATTTGCTCTGTGTTCTCTTAACACACAAATGGAGAAAAGATGTATCTTCATCAGCTCAGAGAAGAAATATTTTTCAACCCACTGCCAAAGCTCACTCACTAAATACATTTGGCTAAAAATTGTTCTTCTGCTAAAACAACACATTTTAAAATATTTCTGCCTCATAAACAGCTATTTTTTCCCAAGGAGAGATTAATTACAAGGTGTAAACACTTTCCCGATTTGACTATCTTAAATTTAAAATCCTTGCCCTAAAAAGTCTTATCACCATTGGCATTTCGGACTCACGTAACACCCACAAATTTTCAATGAATTTCACATTATGTGTGGTAGTTGAGTGTCATTTCTTTTCCTCACACAAATAGTAGGTGGCTAGCTCTCCTTCTTGGATCTTTCTAATATACCTTGGTCCCTTCTAGCTCAGTGTGTTTCAGCCCTCTACCTCATCTATCACCACATATTAGGAAACACATAGGTTCCTCGGATGGCAATTCATTTATCAAAGATGTCGCATTGCCTCACTTTAATGTTCACCCTGATCCCCTCTGTTCCACTGGATAATTTCCACTGTATATTAGCTTCCCACTCATATGTGTTCCCTTTGTGTGAAGAATATGCCCCATAATATTCTTTTGCTCCTGTTTTCATCAGCACATTTGTGGGTAATTTAGGTAAATATGAATCAGATAAAATGAGGGATGCTTGTTTGCACACTCAGAGGTTGCTTCTCATTTCTCTTCAAGTGAATCTGTTGTGATCAGCACTCTGAAAATATAAATCTGAGATTTTGAAAACATGTGCATCAAAATGTTGATTTCCTTGTCCCACCTGAGAATTAATCATTTGTGCTTCTCTGTAAAATCCACTTAGGTGCAGCCTCAGCTTTACCCAAGCACTGAGCTCAGAAAGCCCTCCCCAGCTTTGCAGTATGCCTCAGTTTCTGTCACAGCCATCTAGGCACTGCCATGGGTGAAGCCACGGTTTGATCCTCCTGCCATGCTTCCTCATTGTAGGTGCCAGGATTCTGGGTAGACTAGTGAATTATTTTTTCGTTTCAGAATTGAAGCTTAATAACCTATTTTACTTGATTTTATGACAATGCATACTCATCATTACACACCAAAAATTACTTAATGCATCTCACTTATGCTACTAACGACTGCCTTGGTCAGCAGAGTAGGATCCATTGTTGTGAATCCCAACAATGAGGCCTGTAAAGCATTATCTCCATTGATCGGGTTCTATCTCTTCGGACTCACATCTGTGCACTAACTGGCCATCCAGTTCAGAGGAAGAGCACCAGGAAGGGACCCTCTGATATTTTCTTTATGTGTCAAGTTTTAGCTCTCCTTCACTAAAAACAGGCATGTTCATTTATTATTTGATGGAAAGCAGAAAGAACCTGTTTTGGTTACTGTTTCTTTCCGTGATCTTTCACGGCTTAATCTCTCTGCATAGGTGGTCAGTTTATGTGGCCTGATAATTTCTTCCTACTGTTTTCCAGATTTCAGCCACAAAAGGAGATAGTCTTTAAAGACTCTTTGCTCAAATAGACTAAACACTCTGTAAGCTTCCTAGAGCTAGTTCATTTAAAAATTTCATCATTCCATCCTTTCCAGGTTGTAGCCCTCTAACAGTTGTTAATGTATCAGTTATGATTTCAAATTATTTGTTCATCATGGATGGCTGGGTCAGAGCAGAAGCAGAGATTGGCATTATTAATAAATAGTCTACGCCAAGAATTGGCAAACTATGGCTTGTGGACCAAATTTAGCCTGCTACCTGTTTTGTTTGTTGGTTGGTTTATGGCCTACAAGTTAAGAATGGTTTATACAGAAGAACATTGGTATCAGTTTGATGATAGGGAACACTAACTTTGAACCCCAATTAAGTAAAATGTCTCCTCAGAAAAAGAATCACCTTGTTTTCACTAGTAGACATATCTATATTAGAAAAATTTTCCCCTACTATTATTACATTGGTAAAATTTGTTTTCTTTTTGTTATGTAAGTATATATATAAAATCCTCAATTTTGTTTCCTGGCCCACCAAAACTAAAATATTTACTATCTGCCCTTTACAGAAAAAGTCTGTAATCTCCTGGTCTATGCTGTCAGCAAAAAACCTGGAAACTGATGAGAGGGAAAGGAATATTGAAAGTCTGCTATATACCAGACTGTTATTTTACATGTATTCCAAGTCTTTATCCTCACAACATGTCTAAAAGGAAATCTGCTTTGTGTGCATTTTACAGATGAGAAAGCTGAGGCTTAGAGAAATTATTACAAAATATGTGGTAGAAATTAGATTCAGAATCTGGTGTATCTATCTCCCAAACCTGTACTCTTTCTTCTAAACCACTGAGTGCTAAACACTCTGTTGTTCAAACTGTGCACTCCCAGTTAAACTGCTACATCCACCTGCCTCCTTTCCTCTCCACCATTCTCACAAGCTCTCCTGTCATGAACAGCCACCCACTCATAGCAGCATCTTGCTGGGCACAGGATGATAAGAGGTATATGCTCAATCCAGTACGATAGTGTTTCCCCAAGGAAACCTAACTTTGTTTCTAAGAGTACACAGTGACCTGTGAGGATATGATTTCAATTATTGACCTTTTTTAACTGAACTTAAGTCTGTCCGTGGGCTGTGATTCATTAAGGACTTAGAGACCGTCAGCAGTGAGCCAGCTCGGCAGCTGGTGGTGGCTTCGGAAAGTGCTTGGTACTGTTGAGCCACTTGGAGACAGGCAAGCCTGGCGTGCTCTAGGAACACGGTGTGCTCACTAGACATCTTTTCAATCTACAAAGCCCTGGGATACACTAGCCATTCTCTGCTGGGTGACTCACTGAGTGACCGAGAGCCTTAGCTCACTACTAAATTCAGCCCCTCCATAGCTCAGGAAAGTTCCATCTGAGCTCATGCGCATACATATATCTTGACCCAAAAAACTTTCAGTACAAGACAGAACTCTGCCTAACAAATCTTCACCTGCTCCTTTGAAGGTTCTTATTTCGTCTTTTTTCCCTAAAATATGATGGGTAACTCAGTTATCCCTGTGTCTTCCAAAAATAAGTGCCAATTTAAATAAACATTTACATAAATTACCATTAACAACACCAGTGGATGGGTGTCAGATCTTGCACTGATATTATAGAAAGCTTGAGAATGACTTTTTTAATTACACAAGCAACAGATGCATATTGTAGGAAAAATTAGAAAACAAGTAAAGAGAAACAGAATCATTAAGAGTCTCATTTTTTTTAGGATAAAGATTACACTTGGGAACATATCACTCCAGAGTATTTTTCTGTACGTGTGTGCCTGCCCATGCGCAAACGTGTGTATAGTAATGCAGGCAAGTGGGGTCATACTGAACATATTGTTTTATAACCTGCACTTAATATTGAGCAGGACTCTGAAATAAAGTGAATATATCATGTTTTCATTTGACATTATCAAGGTTTATTTAAAAAGTGAGGAAAAGTCAAAGCCAATCCCCAGGAGTCATGAACCTACAGTTAATTCAAAACAAGAGGCAAAAATTACAGAATTACCATTAGGCTAGAAAATCTGTTGCAATTTGAAGAATTGGTAAAGGAAGAAGAGAAAAAACAAAGAGAGAAAAGAAAGTATTTATTAGCTCCCTACCATAAGCCATGACATGCATTAGGCATTTTTACAGCT
Source organism: Pteropus alecto (assembly GCF_000325575.1). Taxonomy (NCBI): domain Eukaryota; kingdom Metazoa; phylum Chordata; class Mammalia; order Chiroptera; family Pteropodidae; genus Pteropus; species Pteropus alecto. Next base: position 20,231,060 of record NW_006439192.1, on the reverse strand, counting down.
AGGGAGTGGCTAAAGGAAAAGAGATATTAAATTGAGAAATATGTGAACTACAGGGCAGTTGGACGCAACATCTAAATCATCCTGGGGGTTAGCAAAATACACAAGTTTTGACTCAAAACTGACAGAACAGGATCATTGTTGAGCAGTTCAGCTTATGCCTTCATAGAAGAGACCCCTCTCCCCTGCATACACACATACACAGAGAGCTACCCCAACAGAAAACAACCAGTAGCATATTCAGTAATGCAAGAAAAACAATTCTAGGTCCCAGGGGGTAAAACTTTAGCAAGATCTTCTTACTCATTGTTAATTACACACAAACTTGCATAGACTCTATCCTGAGTCTTTAGCAGTAACCCTGACAGGGAGCAGAGTCCTTATCTCCGATCTTAATTATCTCCATTGTCTTTTATATGTCTGCATATTAATCAGAGCTTGATGATGACCTCCAGGGAGTTTGGAAGATTCAGTAATAAAACACTTTATGGAGTCTTAGGTCATTGAACAACATTTTGCAAAATCTTTAAAATATAAGATTAGGTATTGAAGCACTATCTCTTTGTGACTCATTTGCTGGACTCATCTTGGTGGCTGAATCTCTCTCTATGTATCTATCAAGAAGCTATCCAAAGCTTGTTATGTCTTCATAGGCTTCAGGGATTTCTGGATAATTCTCTTGTTAACCCTTAAGAACTCTGTGTCCCAAGTTTTGGAAGTGTTGCTTCCATGATGGCTACACCTTTGATGGGAGGCACAGCACAGTTCACACTTTGGGGGAGGGTGAGTTGAGGAGGCAAGAGAGAAACAGGAAATGAATACCTAGATCTCTTCAGATAGTGCTTCAGACCCTCAGACTTTCGAGCTCTCTTGTTGGTTCTTAACCCACAAGACCAGACTATTTTGATCTACTATGTCCTACCTACCACATGTTCTCAATCATTTGCATCAAGAAGTCATCTTAAATACACAGAAGAGACTTCAAAGGAATCTCAGCAGTCTGTTAGTTTCCCTTCCACAAGGGAAACTGTATTGCCACAGAGTGTGTGTGTGTGCATGTGTGTGTAAATATGTATATCTTAATGAGCAGTATAAAACTATGAAAAGATAGAAAATGAAAGTTAATAATATCAGAAGTTGTTAACTAGATAATTATGAAATATCAATGCTTTTCCTTAGGGTGCAAGCATTGATAAGGCCGTGATGAAGTATAAGCTTAAGAATTTATAGATAATGCTTATCCTGGAAAAATTCCCTTGGACACAATGGCAAGGAATCAGTAGTGAGTCACTATTTTTTAATGACATCAAGTAAAATTGTTTTCAAAATTAGATTGGCATAAATATTGACTTTGTTAGCTCTATAATGCAATGCCAACCCATAGCACCTTTTTGTTGTCATTGCTTAAAGACACTAGCCTGTATCTGAGCCAATATCACTAGATTTTTTTGATACAAGGAATAGGATATCAAGACCAAAATTCCACTTAAACTTGGCATTCAAGGCATTCTGCTTGAAGATTCCTGACCGAATGCCACCAAAATCTCAACTAAGAGCCTCTGAAGGCTGAGACTCAACAGTGTTATCATAACAAGACATGACTCTTTTTGATGATTCCACTGAGCTCATCCTGGTGACTCAATATCAATAGAGTATGCTTAATTCAAAACAAGAAAAAATGCACACACACAGACATCAAACTATTCATAACCTGTGTATGTTACCATAGATCACACTGGGGACTTAAGATTTGCTTACTTTTTAATAAAAATGCCCCTTCAAAGGATATTCCTGTACAAACTAACCAGTTGTTAGCTTCTCAGACTTGCCGATAGCATAGGCTTCTCCTTAAAACTATTGACATTTTCCTCCTAACCTTTCAGCAAAGAAGTGGCAGACAGAAGTGAGTAAGAACTAGCAAGTTGATCTTTGACCTGCTCCCTAGGAAAAACACTGGGACTATTTGTGCAAAGTCTTCCTAATGAGTTCTCTAAAATATTGTCTTCTCTACCTCTCTCTCACTCTCTTTCTCATCTTCTCTTTTCTAATGGAAGAATCTCAAAATGCTTACGAACTTTGAGCTAGTGCTATCTAGACCTCCCACGCACCCAACATCCCTGAACACACACAGAGTTATGCCTTTGGTCAGCTGTCAGATGACATGACAGTAAGCTTAGCAGACATCTGCCCATGGATTAATGGGCATGGTATTTCTTTCATTATCAAAGATAAATTGCTAGACAGCTGTTTTAAAACCACAGCATACTTCTCAACACTGATGATGCATAGATGAGATGATCTGTTTTCTAAATGGGGTCATGAATAATCTTACCTCGGGAGACATCTTTCCCTGCAACAAAAGATTTAAAGCAACAAAGACCATGCTGTAAACTTCAAATCCAAATATGTCTAAGCCTACTTTTGGACCGTGTGTAGGTGCTGATAATGACGTATTATTTGAGGACTGTTCTGGAATTCAGATTTTACCAAAAAAAAGTATATAAGAGTGAAATTCTTGCTCTGCCAACACAAGTAAAACAGTATGAAAAGCGTATTTTCAAAGTCGGACTCATTTAGGTTTCTAAGGAAGTAGCCTTGACCTGGTGATAACTTCAGTTACCTTGTAAAATGAATACAATAAAAAAAACACACACACACATAATGTTTATCTGAGGAGTAAATGAGATAAAATATACAAGCAGAATCTAACACATTGGTGGCACTACATAAAGACTAGTTCCCTGACCTTTTCTTTTTGAAGTTACCATTTTAGCTGACTCTAAGTAACAACAAAATGGAATTTAGTCACTAGCTACTCCTCAGGCTGCACTGCCAAGTTTCATAGTCTAGGTGTTTAAAGAGGACAACCAGAATATAGCATTTAAAAATACATTTTAAATCAATTCAATTTTTAAAACAGATATTGTGTGTATAAAATAAGTATTATAATTTTTCATAGTAAGCTAATGAGTTCTTAAGAAGGAAATTACCTAAAAAGAGAGCTAGAATCTAGCAATAGAAAGGGAACAGAGAAGAAAAATAAGATAATGTGCTACCAGCCAATAGCTACTTTGATAGTTCCAACACCACTAACTAGCTCTCTCACAGAGACCTAGTCTATGAGAGAGGCTGCAGAAACCCTAGCAATACTGAAGGGTAATGGATACACAACCAGGCTAGAAGTCTAGAGCCCAGCATACAGAGTCTTGACTTCTGCCCTCATGTCATCTGTGACATTGAGGAGTTATTGGAAGGGTCAAGATGTCAATACTCTTATTGGTAAAACAAAGAAAATCAACTGAATCATCAACATCCTTCCATTTCTAAACCACCCATGAAATATTTATGGGGAACATTTCAGGAAAAACACCAGCTGACTGAGTGGCAACTGGATACGAATCTCAAAGAAATGGAAATTTATAACCACTGGTTCTGAGGCTAGAAATCTTGCATCGGGATGGGACCAAGAAATAGTGAAGAGAGGCCAGACTGAGTTCAGTCTCCTATGTGGGCAGGTTCAGTTAAGAGTACAGCACAAAACAAAGGACATGAAGAGACAATGTTTTAAAAGATAGGAATGAAAGAAATATAGAACTACCAAACATAAATAATTATACAACCTAAGGAATCAAAAATAGACTAAAATAAATTTTTCGTTTTTCACCTAGCAAAGTGACAACCATGCAAAAATTGTCTTTAGATCATGTTCTTGGGAATGTTAATTGATAGAATTTGGGGGCAACAATTTGACATTCATAACAAAAACTTTAAAGTATTACATATCCATTGATCTAGCAATGTCATTTCTATATATTTATTCTATATAGTTATTCCTATATATTTGTCTTATATATATTAATTCATCAGAAATAATTATGAATGTGTTCAAATATTGAGCTATAAATATGTATTGTCATGTTATTTCTGATATCACATAATTTTTAAAAACCTAAAATTTAATAACAAGAAAAAATTAAATTAAATGTGGCACTTTTTACTATGAAATATCATGTATTCATTTAAAAATGGCCTCATGGAAAAATATTCAATGACATATAAACATATATTTATACATATATTTATGAGTTATGTACCGTATATGTAAAATTAACTATATATCTAATCCTGTCTCAACATAATATAAATTATGATGTATAAACATATGTTTATACAAATATTTATGTATTATGTAGATATATAAATACAATTAACTAAATATCTAATTCTGTCTTAATGTAATACAATTCAAAGACTTAAACATTCATATTAGGAAAGAATAATCATTAGAATAAAAACATGTGGTCTTTTAGAATAGCCTCTCTTCCTATGCTTCCTTCCTAAGACAGTTCCCAGGTAAATGGGAAGAGAAAGAGTTTAACATCTTCATGCTGGTGGAAAAGATCTGAGATCTTGGCAGGATGTCTTATGCCTCTTTTGGTCTCTAAGGCCAAGTCCCTTGTCCCCTGGGTGTCTCCTGACCTTTAGGGTTGAAATCTGAGGATGGTCTAATTGGTGATCTGATCTCCCTTGGTTTGGTCAGGATGATGACTTCCTGGCTGACTCAGCCTCATGTTAGCTTTCGCAGGCTGCAGACTCTTGAATATCTGCCATGCCCTTCCTCCAGCCTTCTGACCCAGCAGCACATCCCGACTCTGCTGTGGGGTCACCTCATGTTGCCATCACGTGCACCGCTATGAGTCCTTCTCTTCCCAATTCTTCATCCCCATTAGATAAAGAATGAGGGCATCCTGAAAAAGCTACACCCCAGAATCCCCTTTCTGCCAGATCATACCACTCTGCCAAGTTTATTTTGATGTGGCTAAGGTCCAAATTGCTCTTAACTTAATTCATCTTAAAGTCCAGGCCTCCAGAGGAGAAATCAAGAGGCACCACACTCTCTTCATTCTTTTTTTCCTTCTCCTTCCTTCCACCATTTCCCAGGACAGAATATGGTCTAGCTTTTACTTCCACTATACCCTATCCCTTCCTTCTGTTCTAGCTAAGTATGCAGGGGTCTCTTTTCTGCATGATGAACAAGCTCTCTAAACACAGCCCTCTGTGATCAGTTATTAATTTGATAAAGGGAGGTAGAGTTATATTGAATATTACCTTGGTCTTTCTCTTGGCATTTTTTTCTATAAAAATTATATTTATATAAATGCTGAAGGCAGAAGATATAATTTTGTAAAGGTGATAAACCAAGGTATGGCAGAAATGAGGATTTAATCAAAGGAAACAATGTGAGAGTGTGTATGGGAAGTGACTGGGGCAGCATAGAGTTTTAGGAACATGACTCTGGAGGCTTTCTGAGGAGCAAGATGGAAGCCAAGAAGCCAGTAGCGATTCTGGTCCAGGTGAGGGGAAATTAGGGCAGCAGCAGTGGAATACAAAAATAAAATAAGGAAGACTTAGACATTGATTGGCTTTAGGAATGGAAGGAAATGCTGGAGTCCATGATGACTATGAGGTTTCAAGCTAAGGCAACTGCAGGAATGATAAAAACAGTCCAAGAAATGGCCCACCTTCAGTCTCGCTCTTAAAATGGTATGATGGTAATTCATTTTCCACACACAATTTTCTGTTATAACAATATAAATGGACTCAAAAGTAAAGAAGAGAAAATTTTTTAATTCAAAAATTTGTCCCGAATAAGTATATTTAACGGCATTAAGAAGTGAAATGTTTATGTTTTTAACACCTACTCTGATTTAGAAAGCAATGTTTGTCATTGCTTATTTTCAAAGGATGAAAGAAATCAAAAGGTAAGATGCTGAAAACCAAAAGTATCTGAATTTATACATATGATCTCATATTGAGTTTATACACTCTGTGGATTGCTTTATTTTTGCACAGTTATCTAAGTACTTTTTGCTTCAAGAGGAGTTAAGTTGAATTCTGATTACCAGTTGAGTTTTTATGAAATTTGTTATTTTGGTAGAAATAATGTAAAGTTATATATGGACTGTTATCCAACATGGTATGAGATTAAAATGTTTGAAACATCAATGTTTAATTAACAATTATCATACAGAGTGGACTTTACTCAGACTATTACTCAGATATGTAAAAAAAAAAATCATAGCTTCCTTATTTTCTTTAACTAATCTAACCTTTTTCATATATTTTTGAGACATAATTCACATACCATGTCCCTTTAAAACGTACAATTGAATAGTTTTTAGTATATTCGCAAAGCTGTACAACCATCACCGCTATCTAATTCTAGAACACTTTTGTCACTGCCAAAAATGTAACGCCATACCCATTAGCAGTCACTTCCCATTCACCCTCTCCTCCAGCCCCTGGCAACCTCTAATCTACTTTCTGTCTCTCTGGATTTGCCCGTTTTAGATATTTCATACAAATCAAATTATATACTGTGTAACCAACCAAATTGCCCCTGTGAATTCCCACCCACTGAGTGGCAGTAAAAATTTGCTAGTACAAATTTAGCAATCAATAATATTTCAGATATTTCCAGTTTAAGACAATTTAATTTTGGTAAAGACTCATTAAGCTTAACATACACTCAATGACAGATTGTTTCTCCACTTCCTTCTTCCTTTCCAAGTGACCGGGGTACAGGAGAAAACTTATGAGTCCCTCTAACAATGGTAGGAGGGTGAGCCGTCCTTCTCTGCTGGCATCTGTAGGATGGTGGCCTGACAACATTGAGCTTTATATCAAATGCCCCTGAGGACAACTGGTCCCAAAAGGACTCTTGGCAGATAACAGCTTCCCTTGCCACTGACACCTGAGCTTGACACTGTGTCCTACCATCCCGATCACTGCCCATGGCAGCCTCCTCTTGCCAGCTCCAGGTCTCTACCAGCGCATGGTTTTCTCAGCAACCCAAGTCCATTCTGAGGGTAGGCCTGGGCCCTTTTTCCTCCACTGTACATCCTGCACCTGTCATAGAGTCTAGCGTATGTATAGTAGGCATTCAATGATATTTTTTGAATAGCTGAATAAATCTTTCAAAATTCAGCTAAAATGTTATCTCTTCTGTATACTATTTCTCAATAAACCCATCCCTTCCCACCACTGCTTGCTCCATGCTCCCAGTGGAGCATTTGTGAGCTGTGTTACAATCCAGTGTATGCATGTCATCTTTCATATGTTATAAATCCCACCTCTCCCTCAAGCCCAGGTGAGAAACTTCCCAAGGCTTCCCTCAGATCCATGACATATAAATAATATGCTCAATAAATATTAAAAGTAATTGATGGCTTATTATTTCTAATTAGCTAGATTTATTTTTAAAAATAATAACATGCATATTTTACTAAATAATCATATGGCACGGGTGGGTATCAAATGAAGAAGAAGTCTCCATTTAACCCAAACAATTTTATAGAGTCTCCTATTCATGAAAATTTAGTTGTTCCCAGTATTTTGCTCTTCAGGTTTATTTTTTTCCCCTCAAGTTTATTTTTAAATGTGTGTAAATCATTGTATGATCATCTGAGTTAGTAAAAAAGAAAATTTACACTAGAAGTTTCTGGTAAATGATGCAACTGTGGTTTGAATCCATGCAGTTTGGTTCAGAACCAGTGCTCATAACCGTTGGTTCTGCAGAAGGAATTAAAGGCAGAGAGAATCACATTTGCAGAATCACCTGTCAAGATAAAAAGGTAAGTAAGGGACTTGTTGGCTAGGAGTTTGAATTTCATCCTGAAAGCAAGAACAAGCCCAGCTTAATCAGTTTTCTATTGACAACTACATATCTCAGCTCTCCAATGGGATTGAAATCTCTCCAACCGGAACTCAAGTTTTTCTCCATTGTTGACTGGCGGATCCCCTGACACTAGGTGCCTGTGGATGGTTTCTGACATGTCTTAGACCCCAGAAAATAAATCCAGGCACTTCTGAGTTAAAAAAGAAAATGTGGAATAGTGATACTGAATTGAGTGGTTCAGAGTTTGTACTGTGTATTGAGTTGGGGAAAAAATTAACATTAACTCTTTAACTGTTCTTTTCATATCAAAGTTCCATGTGTCTCCTCCAAAGTCATCTCAGTATGCTACACATACGACGTTTCCTTAGGGAAGGTTTAGGAGAAAAGAAGAGAGGCAAACAAGGCATTTCTCAACTAAGTGGGAAGTTTTTTTCAGGGCAGTGTCCCCAGAACCAGAAGTGCTGTTGAGCCAACTAAAAAAAATGGAGAACGAAAGTTGAAGCTTTGAAAACCACCGGCATCCTGGTGGAGGCCACCTTGTGCCGTGGTTATGAGCACTGGTTCTGAACCAAGATGCCTGGATTCAGCCCACAGCTCGGCCGTTCACTGCATATTTTGGACAAGTTACTTATGCCCTCAGTTTCTTTGTAATTTGAAATAATAACAGTACCTACCTGCTAAGCATGTGGTGAGGACTGAACGAGTTGCTGTCTGTGTATAAAACATTAGCAGTGTTCCTCGCTGTCGCCATCCCTGCCATTCCCCTGCCACTGCTCTGCCTTCTCTCCATCTTCCTTGACTGAAGATTACATGCTCATCCCACTTCCACTAAACCTCCTTTTCAGTAAGCATCATCCAGAGCTTTCTATTTTATCCCATTAACTATTAAATTAACTATTAACTATTTCTTTTGTACTGTAATTATGGACTGAAGAACCCAAATACCCAATTATATATTAGGGTTGGATAGGAAGACACCCTTATTCTCTTTTCTCTATAAAATCTTTCCTAAATTCCAGCCCAACTGACACCACTCCACTCTAGAGCAACAATGCCAGAACAGAGTAAATCCTCCCAAACAAAGAGACAAGAAAGATGAATATGAATGGAACCACAACTGGCTTCCCTTTATTGACACTCCAGCCTCCGACTGAAAGGTCAAAGGATCCTGTTCTGAAAATGGACAGAAATCACACTGAGATTTGGCTCCTGTTAACTAAAAGCATCTTTGAGAAAGCAAAGACTATGTCATTTTACAATCCTATCAAGTTATACTATCCTGGCTGATTTCCGGAAATAAATTTGTCATTGAAGGCAAGAGGCAAACACCTTTTTAAATTATTTCAAGCAATCCGTGGAAGCATAATGCCAAGGCAACACTTTCAAAGGCTTCATTGTGAGCATTTGTGCCTGAAAGCTGCTAATTGCTGGCCTCCTTCCATCCCCTTCTGCAAACACAGTACCATATTTGTCTTTCAGCTGTCACTATTTGTTAGGGGCCTATAAACAGAGAAGATTCTTTCTTAGCAACCACTGTGAAAAAGCAAAACCCTACCTACCCCTCCCATCCCCAAACAAGCCTGAAATTATTTAAAAAAAAAAAAAAAAAAAGGGAAAATGAACCTCACAAAGTTACTTGTGAAAGTCAAAATGACAGTCCAATATGGGAAGTTTCAAAACTGCTATCTGTCTTTGGCTTGGGAAAGAAAAAAAGACTCTCAAGAAGCTTTTAGAAGCCAGCTGCCAACAGATTAAGAGGCGACTAGAAATGATCTCAGCGCCATTTGTAGACGTCTGGTCACACGGATATCTGCAAGATAACTAATAATACTCCAGTTACATTACTCAGTTTTCTTTCCTTGGAGAATGCTTTGGGCTCCATCTGGCTATTTTTAGTCTTGAATGTCAGACGCCATGGGAAGCCATCACCAAGGCGGTTCAAGGATTACATGTTCATCCAGAAGAGGTAAAAGTTCTGGAAACCAAAATCACTGAAAAAAGCAGCTGGAGATCAAAGCATTCAAGGGAGTCTGGAAAAGAGGGATGGTGGGAAGACAGGCTTTTTTTGTTGACAGCTACAGAACAATCCCTGATGGATATTACATTTCGGATAGAGAATTACAGAAAATCATCATATTGGTAAAGAAGCATGAACCTTGACCTCAAGAAAGAATACTGCAGAGGATCTGTGGGACTATCCTTGGCCATTTTAGCTTTCAGGAAGTTTAAAATGTTTCTGGAGTTAAAGCAGTTCACTCTTGCCAGCCTGAGAACAGCCCGTTTGGAAAACAAGACTGGTAGGCATGGAAACAGCCGGCAACTTGGTAACAAAACTCATTACAAGGAGAAAAACTGTGGAGAAGCCTCAAGAGGGAAAGCCAGATTTGGTATAATTCTGCAAGACCAGATAGTTCAAAATCTTAAGTGAGGGTAACTACAATATGCTAAGCTTCAGTAATTGAGTAGAAAGAATTAAACTTTTGTGAGCCGTGATCCTTCAAGTGTTACTTGTCTTGTAACAAATAGTGACGGCCAAAAGACAAATATGGTGCTGTGTTTGCAGCACCATATTTGTCTTCAGGTTGCTAATAATCAAAAAAATGAAAGTAAAAGACACCTAGAAGAAAATTTTTTAAATTCCATATTTTTATGCCCTTGAAGACATATTAAGAAATTGTTCAGAACTGAACTCACATGAATATTGTTTCAAAACTTGAAAACGTGAAAATATTGTGAACAAAAAGGCTATACTGATTGCAACTTTCGCATCATTTCATTTTGATCTTCACAATAGCCCTTTGATGAAGGTGTTATCTCTACTGCATAAGAGATGAGGAAACTGAGGTCCAGAGGAGCTGAAGATGGTAGGCAGCAGAGCCAGGCTTCTGTTCTCAGCCAGGACTCTTCCCCACTTCACTTCGGCCTCCATCCTGCACACACTGTGATTTAGGTAAGGATGCATTGACACATCCAGGTGTAACAGGTCACTCCTATGGTGCTGGTACTTCTCTACCACACTGCAAGAGCAAGCAGAGGTCATAATGAGTATTTTTAATTTAAAAATGGGAACCTTTGTTGTGTACTGTACTTGCATTTTTTTTAAAGCTCTTTTTAAAGCTCCTTCTGTTTTCTCTTCCCCTTCCTTTTTTCACTTTCTCTTTTCTCTTTTAAGTATTCACCTTACATTGGAGCCCCACGCACTCTTATACACCATCATCATGCCCAGGGAGCTCACGTGAACTCAAGACTTCTCAGGGTACTGGAGCTATGGCCAGATGGTGCTTCAGGGTCCACCCCACCCACATCCTCCTACTCACCCAGGACATCTACCCCTTTACCCAGCTCTAGCTGCTTTATTTGCTGATGACTTGAAAGTAAAGGCAGTAATGGACACCATCAAGGCCTACAGACCTTTGATCTCTTAGGAGGCTTTGCTAACATTGCCAGAGTGATGGTGGAATAACTGCAAACTGGGAGAAAGCATACCAGAGCTTAGCAGGTGCGGTGTGGCTCAAGTTGGCTGCCCAGTCTTTGAAATATGTGGATGGTATTATGGTTTGAGGACAGCAATGCGACCATATATAATTAGATTTATTGTGGAAATCATTATATTGCAACCTATTCCCTCCACTGCATACAATTTTTAATTACGTTTTTTCTTCTCCGTTCCTCCCCAGTTGTAACTTAAAGATTTAAGAAATAAAATTTTTCCTATCAAGGTACTAAAAGTGGTGTCTTTCATTAACCTCAGCTACAATGAGTTAAAGAGTCTCCTAGTGACTTGAAAAATATGAATTTTTTTTCCTAAGTGTTCGATTTAATGTAATATAAAAGAAGAAAAAAAAGCAAGGGGTCCAAAAACTTCTTTAGACACTAGAAAACAAAAATTCTCCAAGATTATTTATAATATGCATAATTACATACATTTGCAGCCATTCATTTATGTGAATTTACATTTTAAGAAAATATGGTGTATACCGACAATGACAAATATTGGCAAGTTCATAGAATAACTGAAACTCTCATACATTGCTGGTAGAAATGCAAAATGGTAAAACCTGTTAGAAAAACTATTGGGCAGTCTCTCGAAAAGTTAAATATTCACCTTCCTCAGGATTTAGTCATTCCACTTCTAGGTATTCACCCAAAATAAATGAAAACGTTAAGTCCACACAGAGTTATACATGAATGTACAGCAGCATTATTCACAATAACCCAAAACTGAAAGCAACACAAATATTCACCAATGGCTATAGACTGACAAACTGTGAAATATCCATATGATAAAATACTACTAGTATTAAAAAAAAATAAAAAAATAAAAAAGGACAAAGAAGGGGAAGGGGTAGATAACTGATACAACAACAACACAGGTAAATCTAGAAGTCATTATGCTAAATGAAAGAAGCCAGACTCAAAAGAATCCATTATGTATGATCTCATTTATACAAAACTCTAGAAAATGTAAACTAAGTCCATAGTGACAAAAAGCAGATGAGTGGTTGCCCAAGGCCAGGGAGGGATATTGCTAAAAATCCTACATTGCATGACATCCCCTCCATAATAAAAATTATTGAGCCCAAATATCAATAGTGTTGAGGCTGAGAAACCTGAACTAATCTGACCAACAAAAAAAGGAGGATACAAATTACTAAAATCGAGAATGGAAAAGAGACATCGCTATCGACATTAGAGAAATTAAAAGGATTATAAGGGCTATGAACTACTCTACACTAACAAATCAGACAGTTTAGATGAAATAGAAAGATTCACAGAAAGAAAGAAATTAATGAAACCGACTGAGTGAGAAAGAGAAAACATGAACAGACCCATAACAAGTACAGAATTTGAATTAGTAATCAAAAATTTCCTCCAAAAAAAATCCTTGGCCCAAGATGTCTATATTGGTGAATTCTATAAAACATTTAAAGGACAAATAATAGCAATCTTCCAAAATTCTCCCACAAAATATAGAGAGAACACTTCCTAACTAATTTCATGAAGCCAATGTTACTCTAATATCTAAGTCAGACAAAGACATCACAAGAAAACTACCTATCAATATTATTTGAGTCTAGATGCAAAAATTCTCAACAAAATACTAGCAAAATAAATCCAACAACATATAAAAAGGATTCTACACCAGACCAAGTGAGATTTCTTCCGAGAATACAAAGTTGGCTTAATACCTAAAAGTCAATCACTGTAAAATCATTTTAATAGAATAATACAAATAACAGAAAAAAACACATGATCATCTCAACACATACCAAAAAAAAAAGCATTTGATAATACCTAACATCCATTCATGATAAAAATCTCAATAACTAGAGATAGAAAAAACTTTCTTAACTTGATAAGGGGATTCTATGAAAAATCTACAGCCAGCATCACACTTACTAGTGAAAGATTGAATGTTTTTCCCTCTAAAATTGGGGGAAAGACCATATATTATATGAGTGCATTTATGTAAAATGTCTAGAAAAAGTAAATCTATAAAGTCAGGAAAAAAGGATGCTTGACAGGCTAATACTATTTTACCCATGCTAAATATAGGTTTCCTTCCTAAAGCTATCTGGCAACTTCTGGCTAAATTCCTCTCTGGCCCCAGGATGGTTGTACTTTTTCAGCACCTTGTCTTCGGTGCCAGCGTGTAGGCACTGGCAAACATTCCTTTGGTGGGCAGAGGGCATCTGTGGTCTCCTCAGAATCAGAGGAGCTTCCGAACAGAAACGCGGAAGAAAATTCAGACCTGAAATCCTGAATTTTTTCACTCCAAGGAACAAATTCATGCCTAAGGAGCTAATGAGTAAACAGTCTAAGAAGAAAAGTCACTTCAACATGAAGGTACCACCCTGAAGCCAGGAGCAAGACAGAGCCCTGCCTGTAATACCAGTGCTGTGGTGGAAATCCCTCTGTCATCACGCCATTTGATAAGCAAGCCGCACAAGTCTCTTGGCAATTGCCGAAGCTTTCGACACAAAAGGAAATAAATGGAATCCAGTAGGAGAAGACATCTGAGAGCAAAAACACTGTAACCTGCAAGTAACTGTTCTTAGAATGTCATGAGCACCCAGTCATCTTAATATGGATCCAACTCAAACCCCTTGGTTATCCTCACATGATGCTTAGATAGCAAGCTTCACATAGCTCACATAGCAAGAGCTTGTGTCCTGGACACGACCGGTGGAGTAGACAGATGTCACCTCCATCAACGACATATCTATCTGCATTTCAAGCCATTGACTTTACTGAGTGCTGCCTTTTCTTGCATATCATTTTACAACCATGAATTTACAAAGGGGCAGAGAACCTAAAAGAAAAAGGATTAGGACCCAGACCCTTTCTGTTTTAGGGTCAAAGATTTCAAAATATGCCTGATGAACTAGCATAATCCTATGTGAGGCTCAAGAACAGAAAAACACAATGGAGGCATTTATCAGGATGATGGAGAAGAGGCTCCTGAAGGATAGATGCAGACGCAACAGCAAGGCCAAGGTAGAAAAACTGCTGATCCTGGGCCAAGTGCACAGCTGATGCTGGCTCCCCGTTGCTCCAGCCACTCTGACATAGTGTATGTGCTAAAAGGCAAATGGCTACACATGGTACTGGAAAAAGATGGGTCACCGAGAGCTGTAAGGCTTGAGACCCAGAGAGTATTGTTGTTCAATGTTCTTAGCTGAACATGAGCATGAGGGACCACCAGGGATCAAAACTTCATTCAGTCCCCTCGGCCACCCACGAGGAGGCAGAGATGCTAGTGATCAGGGAGAGCCGAAGGTGCAGGGCCGGCCTTATAAGGCCAGAAGTGCTCACATCCAGCTAAGAAGCTGCATCTTTCCAAGAACACTGGGGCCTTCCTGTCGTACAAATGCCATCACCTAAGAACCAGAACTACTGGGAGTAAAATAGAAGCAGATGTTCTCTGATCACTTGTATCTAGACTGCCTTCAGGTTGAGAGGAAGAGACTGAGAAAGAACAAATTGGACAGACTGGTTCTATTGTGTTGAGAGCATCTCAGGAAAAGAGACCCAGACCATTGCAAAAAAAGTAACTTTAGAAACCTTGAAGCATGTCCTCCCCCGCATTTTCCCAATGCCAGAGGCCTGGTGGCAGGCCTCTACTAATGCCTACCCAGCTGATGTTAAAGCCAATGGGGAAGGAAGCATTGTAGGGAGATGTGGAGGGGGAGAGGGGTCAATCACTTCTGTGCTTAGCATCAATACTGACTTCCTGTGGCATCTTGCCTAAGAAAATTCACAAATATCAATTAATTTTGAACTTTGCATACTTGCAGTTTATGACTTTATTCTTGACATAGCCACAAGTACAGTCTGTGCTTAGCTGGCCAAGTAGGAAAAAAAAAAAAAAGGAATGTATGTACTTTCCAGTTTGGAAAGGAATGTGTACTTTTTGCACATTAGCCTTATTTAAAATGTTTGCTCAGTTTTAAGTTGTTTGCTTGTGAACCATAAGATGAATTTAAAGAAAATAAAAAGGAAATTGGATTCCATCAATCAGTACAGTAAAGTACAACCAAAATTAGATGCCATAAGGTTATATCATATCATCACTTATAATTAATGTTATCTGCGTGGGCCCCTTCTGAGAAAATATTTATATAATGTTTCATTTCCTACAACGAAATTCATCTTCTGGTTTCCTCATAAATTGAAAAATTATATAGTGAGTTAGAAAAAAAGGAAAAAACTATTATTTTAGCCTCAATGGCTAATTTTAAACATTATAGAAAAACATTCTTCCATATAAATAGCCAGAGAATGAATTGATTTTTGAAGCTTTCTACTTTTCTTTTCTTTTTTTTAACAGTATGCTGTATATATATTGCATTGTGTCAGATTTCCTTCTGTCACCAAATATTTGACCCCTTTTACCCATATCTACCTCCCCCATCCCCTCCTTCCCTCTGGTAACCACTAATCCACCAGCCGTGTCCATGAGTCTCTGTTTGTTTGTCATGTTTGTTTGTTGCTTTCAGTTCTATATCCTACATGTGAGTGAAATCTTATGGTTTTCAACTTTTTCTCTCTGACTTGTTTCGCTCTGCATAATTATCTCAAGATTCATCCATATTGTCACAAAGCTTTCTACTTTTCTTAAAGAAAAAGTCTGACTTTAGAGTAACTATGGCTTTAGGCCATCTAATCACTCTTTTGCTCAAATCAAAATTCAGTTCTAATATTTAAATCAGGAATAATTAAAAGAAAATGTTTGAATCATACTTTTTTCTTTTTCACTAGAGATGATCAGTTCTCAGATCAGAGAGATAAATTTTTCTCATATTTACTCCTGACGGTAGAAAACTAGTTAAACAGGGTCTTTTGATGCACTTAGGAAATTATAATATCTAGCAATAACAGAGACGGGAGCTGCGCGGGAACTTGGGAAACTAGAACATGGCTCAAGAACCAAAAACTACTGCTGCTGCTCTGGGGCTGGGTGTCGTAGGCAGAATTCTAAGATAGCCCCAAGGCTTCATACCCGCTAGTGTACACACACCCTTTATCTCCTCCCCACCTGGAATGTGGAGAGAATTGAGTATGGTTCCCTCCCTGATTGCCTTGTTGTACAAGATACCACAGTAGGAGGCTGAAATGAGATACCCCTGTTGGCCTGAAAGACATGAACTGCCATGTTGTAGAGTGTAGAGAGGGCATGTGGCAGGGAATGACAGACAGACTCTAGGAAGTGAGGGCCTCAGTCCTACACCACAAGGAACTGAATTCTGCCACCAGCCAGTGGCTCAGAAGAAGACCTTGAGCCTCATCCAACAGCAACCCCAGTTAACACATTGATTTCGGCCTGTAAGACCCTGAGCAGAGGACCCAGCTAAGCTGTGCCTGGACTCCTCACCATATAACTCATGAGAAAATATGTTTGTTTGTCTTAAGCCACTAAGTTTGTAGTCATTTGTTATTCAGCAATAGAAAATTAGTACACTTAAGTTACCTTCTTGCCCCTCAGAGATAGAAATGTGACAATTCTAAGCATTCTGGTGACAAACAGACCACATCCTCACTTTTCTGCCTTCCAGCTCCTTATACTCATGGCTCCTCATGGTTTCTTCAGGACCCTCCTGCCTCTTGTCTATGTGTCTTTTCTAGTTATGCTCTCACTCAGAAGTGAATACCTCTCTGTGTCTCAGAGAAGCTGGACAGATAAAACAATAGATGTCCTTATAAGGAGCTTACCTTACTGAAGCACCTTCATAATGTCAACTACTCCTCCAAACAACCCTTTGAGGTGAGTACCATTATTATTCTCATTTTTGTAATAAATCAAGGAGTTCAATGACTTAGTGGGAAGCTAGTCTCAATCCCGAGATATCGTGCACTGCATCTTCTGCACTGCCACTAACTTAAAATAACAGAAGATTTTCATGAATGCTATACAAATAGCAAAAACTTCACCCTACAGAATACTGACAACACGTAAACTCTTCTTTCCTCTTGAGACGAACAAAGAACAAGCCACTGTGGAACCATCACCAGCTTTTTTAATTATGTTGCTCTTGTTACCCCAATTAAACCTGGGTCAGGATGACTTAGGTCTAAACATTGGCTGGCTCTATGATCTTGGTTAAATTAGTTACTTCTATGAGCTTCAGTTTTCTTAACTGTAAAATAGAGCTATAACAGGAGTTACTCCACAGTGTTGCCACATAGAAGCTCTGTAAATTGTAGTTGGTGGTGGTGGTGGTGGTAGGTTATTCATCAAGGGGCAACTACCATGTCTTATACTCCTACAGCTTAACAACGATTAAGCAACTTCTGAGTAGGACTCAGATGAATATGTTACTTAGTTAATTCATAGACTAATTTGAATGGATGTCCACACTAGTGGAGGAGTTCCCATGAAAAAACAAATTAGCTCTTATTTCTCATGAGAAATAATTTCTCAAGAATTTAAGAGCATTCAGAAGTCCCTGTAGCAGTATACTAGGGATGGATTTGATTAAGGAATATGGCAATCCTACTTTTAGAACTCTCTGGGCCAGATGAAAATTCACCAGCAGAAAATTTCCAGAAAGTTCAACATCATATGTAAACTATATAGAGTCAACCTGTAGAATAAAGGATAAGAGTATAGGCTTCACGTTGCATCCACCTAGATTCAAATCTTGCCTCTGCCATTTATTCTCTGGGCTTCCCCAATTACATACTTAACTTGTTTCTGTCTTCGTTTCCTCATAAATAAAATGGGGTTATTAATGATGTTTTCCGGTGTTACAGAGAGTATTAAATGAGTTAATATACACCTATAACACTTGGAAGAGTGCCAGGAAAGTATTAAGCACTCAGTAAATGTTAAAGATTGTAAATTCACCCAAAGTTTATTAAGTTTCTAATACATATCAGGCACCATACTGAGCATTGCAAATACAAAAGGCGAGAAAGAAGGAAGAAAAATATTAATTGAGTGTCTCTGAATAAATCACTATGACAGGTCATTAGCACACAATATATTAGTTTTTAATTAGTAACTTTTTTAGGTAGATATTATTTGCCCTACTTTACAAATGAAGAACATGTGTAAAAGATTAACCATGTTTCTTAAGGTCACAAAGCTAATTGGTGGTAAAGCAGGGATTCATGGCCAAGACTAGGCTCAAGCCTGCTTTTGATTTAAATAAGACACGATCCTTGTCCTTGAGAATGAAAATATTCAGTAAAGATCCAAATGTAAATGACTAAATATAACACGATATGAGTGTCAAAGTAGAGCAGTATACGAAGTAGAGATACTTATCTACGAGAGTGAGGAATTCCTTGGGGTGTCAGAGAAGTGACATTTGAAGAATAAATAAGATTTCTCCAGGAGAACCAGGGCATTCATGGGAGGAAGGGGCAGAGGAAAGGGAAGGGAGTAAAATACAGATTCAGAGGCACAAAAAAATTGCCTGAGGGTTCAGCCAAGAAAATCACCAAAAATGCAACATCTGTGAATGAGAACTCAAGGGAGAATCCAACAGTCTTTTCCCACAGAGTGTGTTGTCGCTTGCCGTGATGCCAGTTCCTTGTCTCTGCTGACAACTTCGGCAGTTTCTAATTGTTAGCGCCAGGGCGCTCTGTGTCATTGCTTTTCTCCAGCAGCCCAAACCAGGTGTGCTCATGTGACGTGCGTTGATGCGCCCCAACTTCTGGCAACTCTATGAATGAGTGACATCTGTAATGTCCTCTCCTCGACGGCCCTGCTAGGCTCCTGGAGACTCATGTCTAGGGGCTTTTTTTATGGAGTTAATCGTCTCATATTTGGTCTGCCTTCTATTTCTCCCAGCACTATCGCCTTTTCCAAAGAACCCCAAATACTCATGAGATGCCTTAAGCAGGACAGCTTCAGTTTTGCCATTTTTGCCTCCGCCAATATTTCAGGCTTAATTTTCTCTAGGTCTACGACACACCTATTTTAGCTCCATCTTTACAGTATTTCTGCTGTCCTCCTTGCTCGTGGCACCCACCGCACTTGATGATACAGCATTTACTCTATTCTCATTGTGTCTGGATCGTTCCACAACAGCATGTACAGTCTGCTTCAGCAGTTTCATCAGCTTAAGAACATTTATTTTTCCAAGATTTTTCAGCCCTGCCTCCAAGGTGAAATTAATCCTACTGCTTTTATTACCAGACTACTTTCTACGGACTTCTCGTAGAGCCATTATTATGTTGTAATGACTGTTTATGTGCCTCTTTTTCCCTAACGTGAATTCCTTAGGGCAAGTATCAGTGCCGTTTGTCTCCAATGTCTAGTCCAGTGCCTAACGCACAAAGATTTGATAAATAAACAAACAAATGAGTGAATGAATGAATGAATGAATGACAACCCAAGACCCTTGCCAGACATTTAAGGGTCTCTATTACATGGAGCCACCTAACCTATCCAACGTTTCCTTCCAATAAGCTTGGCAAGAAACATTTAGGCTGGTCTTCTCACTACTCAGTCTTTCTCCTACCACTCCAACCATTATCCAAGCTCCCCACTGCTTCTCCCATTACCTTAAATCCATACGAGATGTTTTCTCTCCTACCTACAGTTTTGCTAATGTTTACCAGACTGCAAAGCTAAATCTTCTCTTCTGTGCCAACTAAGACCAAGCATTTTAGCCATGATGTGCAAGAAACTCAGATAACCTTCCCTGACTATTTCCCACCCCTACTTTTTTTTTTCAGTATTGTCTTTAACTCCTGAAACCTCTAACACTCATTCTGCCTGTGTATTACCCTCAAGTTATTTTATACAGTATATCTTGTCTTCTCAAAGTCAGGGAATGTCATTTCTTGTTTCATTTTTATCTTCCATTACACAGTGTTAAACACATAGACATTTATTAAACAAACAAATAAGCAAGAAGTTGATAGATTCACAATGGCTACTTAAGGATTAACTTAATACACTATTATCTAAAATATGTCTAGTAGTAATAATAAATCACTATTTCTATTACCATGATCATTAAGTGTGATATATGGACAGGTAGTTTAATGAGGAACCAGATTAACACTCCTCTGGTAAGAGAACAGAGCTATAACTGACCTTTGCCATGTGTAAGTATTTTCAGAGGATATGATGTGACATACCCAGACCCAAGACTATGCAATTGTTCCATGATTGGACTTTGCTGGCTTGAGAGTTCACCATCTGACCCTTTAGAACACAGGCTCCCAAGTTTATAGGGTTCATCTGTATTCCTAGGTCCAGCTCACAGCATACATACACTGCGGCCTTCATTCTGATCCCTGCGGCTCTGGCAGAAAGCCACACTATTTCCATCCAAACCTTCTCATCTGGAATGAGCAGATCCATCTTGTTTGCCAGAACAGGCTTTAGCTCTAAACTAAACAGGGCAGCTGTTTGCCAAGCTCAGAGGCGACGTTGATTCTAACAATCAAAATGGAGCTGAGCCACTGAGGAGTAAATGGCAGAATGGAAAATAATGATGTTTAATTTCCAGAGTAACAGTCATAACATATTTTTAAAGGCTCTATCTAGTTGGCTCTGGCTTGCAGAGTTTCAATAAAATTCATCCTCGTTTATGTTCTCTTTACATTTGTGGAAAGAATATAAACAGAATATCTACTTTTACACGTTCCTTTTAACGCCAAATTAAGTTGGAAATCTTGAAATTAAGAAAATTTAAACATTTTTAACATGAATAGAAGGAAGATGGAAAGAAAACAGTAAGAAAAGAACTGTTTTACAATTCTCTTTTCTCAATTATTCATTGGTTCTGTCTAAACGCCTAAAAGTTCAAAATAGCAAAATTTAAGCTGAATATTTGACCCAAATTGGTCAAATCTTATTCTCAAATTGTTCTAATCTGAGATAAAAAAGAGAGTCACAATTAAAGAACAAAGACTAAGACACTGGCTCCACCCCTACTATTCCAAATAACTCCAAGTGAATTCCCTTGAATTCTCCAGTTCTCCTTTACCTCACCAGGTGCACCTCATATGTGTTTCCCAATTCCTCCTTTCATGGTCCAGCTGTTACAACTGTTTACACCAAAAAATGGCAGTTTATGCCAATGAAACATGATGAAGTCAAATCACCAATGCCCAGAGAAGCTGTCATCACACCTGCGCATGCCCACTGAAGTCACTGATCCTGGTAACAGTTCCCAAAAGAATGGGCAATATGGCTACACCAGCTCGGTGATGCCCTGCCTCCCAGAGGCAACAATTTTGCTGCTAATGTCTACCTACTTATGTTTCAGTGCCAGCAACATGCAGCAGCTATCCACACCCAGTGTCGAGGGCATGATTGCCTAAGGAAGTTGCTCTCTGAAGCTACCAGTTTCTGGCACTTGTGTAACTGGCCACATGCATACTTAAATCACATATATTTTGATAAAAATCACTCTTTCTCATTCTTGTAACTTCTTGCCTTAGGGCTTGGAAACACATTAATATGGCTGATCTGGAATGTTAACTATTGGGTATACTCACATTGATATGGCTGATCTGAAATGTTAACTATTGGGTCCATGGATTTGCACTGACCTTTGAGTATTTTTCCAACTTCTTATTTCCTCTCCCCTTAGGCTCAATTTCTTCAGGGTTGCTCATGTAATTACTCTTCATTTAAATACCCACTTAGTACCTCGTGGGCTCACAAGTCCTCCATACGTGCCCAGATAATCTTGAATTCCAAGATAAGCCTGCTGCAAATATCTTTTATTGAGAGTATTTACTTCCAAGACAATAAGAAATTGTTTTATCTTTAGTTATGTCAAGCGATGGAGAAACATAAAAGTTCAAAACTTGAGCTGCAGAAAGCATAGGCTGTCAGCTCTATCTTGACTGCTTAGTTATTTTGTTGTTCTTTGTTTTCTTTGTTTATGTCCCTGGAAGTAACTCCATGATCTTCTTTAATAAAATCTGTGTCCTAATACTGAGAGAGATCTCATCAAAACCTTAACAGAAAATGGTAAAGAAATTTAACATTAATAAAAGAAGTTCTATGTTCCTGACAATTGATTTATATTCAGTTACATTTGAGTTTCATAACTGGGTATAACAATGTGAGGATCTTAAGACTCTCTTAGACAATTCTGTGATAAAGAGAGCTTTTCTAATTTGAGGCCCCAGTGAAAGACCTGTGAGAAGACATACTACTGAGGGCTCCAAGCACTCTGGTTGACACTGCTGTGGCCTCCCCTTCACAGCTGGATGACGAGGCAATATTAAAGATCTGAGACAGACTAATTCTGCGTCTTCTATTTTTAACCTGATTTGTAAAATGAAATTAGACATGCCTGCAATTCTAGGAATTGCATCTCATCCACCTTCAAAAAACATTTAGCTAAAAAGATATCTTGGTTCCAATGAGGCCTTGTGTTATTTAAAAGTACATGGTAAGCTGTGGCTGGAGGGACTAAATTTAACCCATGAGAGAGAGAGACACAATACAGCATTTTCTTAGGACAAAGAAGCATACCTCCACTAAATAAATTAACATGTAGCACATGAACAGCAGGCATCTTTACAGTAGCTTCTCTTTGACACCCATGGATGCAAATTTTTCTTTTTAATCTTGGCTTCTCTTAAATATCATGAAGCCTGGTTAATGTACAATTCATTACTTGTTTCACTGCAGACTAGCATAATGTTCAAACTATTCTGTTTAAAATTTTTAGGTATCACAATATCTTACGACATACATAATCAACTAACATTTTTCAAGATACTGACACAGCGCAAAATATCTTTTAAATTAAGATATCTTTTATGGCTTAATTTTTAGAAAATTTATAATCTGTGGCAGGTTAATTTGCTAGTTGGAGAAAGAAAATTAAAGAAATGCAAATCAAAGAATTCAACTGCCATATATAAGCTAACTCCAATACATTTCATGCCATAAGAACGCAGCCAACCACCAAAAATAATGAGGTCCCTAGTTATAGGGAAACTAGATGAGAATATATGCACAGAACAGCAAAAATCCATAACCATTGGCAGAAAACTACCCAAAGTCTCCTGACAGGGATTCATTTTTGCACTTATAATTTATATCTACCTTTTCCAATTTTCCGATAATATAGATGGTCCCAAGAACTACCTTTCACTATTCCAAGGATTGAAAATGCACATTAACTTGACATATGTGATTGACTTCAGAAAATCAGCTCCAAGAAGATATCACTTGGTGACTGTAGGAGGTCAGAAAACTTTCAAAGAAGACTCCAAACTCCAGTTGAGCATCACAGTTGCGAGTTTATCAAAAACATGAAAGAACAGTTGCCTCATTGGACATCTGCTGCAAGGTAAATAATTACATGTGAATTATAGATCCACTCTTTTCCAATATTCAACTCAATTTTTTTTTATTATGGTAAGAATATTTAATACAAGATCTACTTTCTTAACAAATTTTTAAGTGCACGATACAGCATTGCTAACTATAGGCACAATGTTGTACAGCAGATCCCTAGAACTTACTCATCTTGCATGACTGAAAGCTTATACCCCTTGAACAGCAGCTCCTCACTTCCTCCTCTCCATGGCCCCTAGAGCAACCATTCTACTCTCTGCTGCTATGAGTTCGACTGTTTTAGATACCTCACGTAAGTGGAATCATGCAGTCTTTGTCCTTCTGTGACTGGCTTATTTCACTTAGCATAATGCCCTCCAAGTTTATCCGTGTTATCGCATATGGCAGGATTTCCTTCTTTATAAAGGCTGAATAATAGTCCATTGTATGTATATACCACGTTTTCTTTATTCATTTATCTGTCAATGGACATTTAGGTTGTTTCCATATCTTGGCTATTGTGAATATGCTACATGTGAACATGGAAAGGTATATATCTCTTTGAGATCCTGATTTTAATTATTATGTATGTATACCCAGAAGTGGGATTGTGGGGTCGTATGGGAATTCTACTTTTAATTTTCTGAAAGACCACCATACTATTTAAGTAGTCATTCTCCATTTCCCACACTCATCAGACCCTGGCAACAACTAATCTGCTTTCTGCTTCTATGGATTTGCCTCTATTGGATATTCATATAAATAGAATCATACAATATCTGTCCTTTTGTGTCTGGCTTCTTTAACCTAGCATAATGTTGCCAAGGTTCAGCCATATTGTAGTATGTATCAGTACTCTCTTTTTATGGCTAACTAATATTCTACTTATGGATATACCATATTTTATTTGTTCATTACATGAAAGACATTTAGATTGTTTCCACCTTTTGGCTATTTAGATAGTGCTGCCATAAAAATTCATGAACAAATTTTTGTTCAAACATCTGTTTTTAATCATTTTGGGCATATACTTAGGAATGAAATTAACAGGTCATACAGTAACTCTGTAAAATAATTTACTGAGAAACCGTCGAATTGATTTCTACAGCACTTATACTATTTTACATTCCCAACAGCAATGTATGAAGCTTCCAATCTCTCCATATCCTGCCAACACTTGTTATTCTAGAATGAACTTTTTAAAATACAAATTAATCGTATCATTCCTCTGATTGAAATAAAAACTGGACTCTTTGTTGTGACCTACAAGGTCTAATGCTGTTTGGAGCCTGCCTAGTTTTTCATCCTCGTCTCCTACTACTGTCTCCCTCAGTCTCTGAACTACAGCACACTGCTTTTCTTAGTGGCCATTGAAAATGGTAAAGGTATATTCAACTCAGGGCCTTTACACCTGCTATTCCCTAGACCTGATAGCTGTTCCCTCCCAGCAAGGATCTGTTCAAATAGCCCTCCTCAGGAAAACTTTCCCAGAAAGTCCTATTTAAAGATGTCCCCACACACTCACATATACCTTTAGAGACTTGCCATCTCATTATCCTGGTTCGTTGCCTTCATATCTTTCAGAACTAGCTGCAACTCATTATCTGCTTTGTACTGTCTTCTCCCGCTAGAATGTGAGTTTCCTGAGAGCAAAACCTTTGTCTGCCATGTTCATGTTCATTGCTGCGTTCTCAGTAACTGGAATGTTGCCTGGTACAGAATAAACACTAGACGAACATTTGTTGAATAAATTATTTAATAAATGAATGAATAAATGAATTCCAGGCCAAATAAGTACTGTGGTTAAAGACTTACAAACTGAGCAGTTCAGAGAATTCTGTAACCACAAGTTTTATATGGTTGGAGAAAGGGTGTCTGATCAGGAGTCAAGGCTAGAGCAGAGCATGAAAGTTTGAGGCAGGACGTAGAGGCTTTGTGGGCTCAGCTAAGGAGTTTGATATTTATCCTGAATGCTACTGAGGAGCCTCTAAGGAATTCTAATCTGATAAGGTGTATGATTACACTTAGATTTTAGAACAGATCATTTTGGCAGCAGTGTTTAAAGCGAACTGGAGGGGTGTGGGACCAAAGGCCAGGAAAGAAGTAAAGAGAGCTTGCTAGTCACCCTAGAATGAATCTGCAGGTGCCTGAACTAAAGAAGTGGATTGGAGACAAGAGCTGGTCACGTACTGATGTAATCTATGAGACTTGGTGAGTAGTCATGTATTTGGGGTGGTTGAGGGGAGGAGTGGAAGAAAATAGGTTTGAGCTTTGAGTAACTATCATAGTGAAGCTCTTCGCCAGAACAGAGGTGGAGGGAATGAAAAAGAAGCAAAAGATTTAGGTTTTGGACAAGTTTGAGTTTCTCTGAGAGAAAAGTTGACTAGACACTTCAATATATATGGATCTTGGATCCAGCACACTCCCCCGCCCCAAAAAAGTAATAATGGGATATACATTTGAAAAAAATACGGGTTTTAATGAAACCACCCAGTGACATTCCAAAACATGAGATGAGTCTGGGAATCACTTGACAGTGAAGAGGCAATTATAAAAGGAGACTTTCAAAAGAACTGAGAAGGAGCATTCCAGTGACAAGCCAAAGAAAATCTGGAAGATTCTGGTATGACAGGATCCAAGTGATGGATGATTTTAATTGAATGCATAGGCCCAGAGCCTTTGCTGAGTTTGGTTTTAATTTGTACTGTAAACAGCCAAGTCTATGTCTAAAACTTCATGGTTTCATTATTCCGGGGCGCAGCAAGTATATTTTCCTTGCAGGTGACTTTCCTGCAGAGATAAGACTTTCCCTCCAATCATTGCCACCTGGAATCTAAAATGCTCATTTCCTGCCCAGCGTCACCAGAAAACTGGAGAAAAAACAGAGCAGAAGTGCTTTTTTTTTCCCTCCACTCCAGAATGTGTCCCACACATAAGAGGAGGTTGAGACCATTGTTCTAGAATAACATTTTCCATACAATTTAAATACGGACTGTATAAAGTAATTAGCCATGAGTAATTCCCATTTTTCATCTTGTTAAAGGATTTCTTTTTTAAAGAAGAAAATGAGACACCACTAAGATGACCAAATATGGAATTCAGTCCTCTCGTGACTTAACTGACATGTCAAGCACAGAACACACGCATTTTATTTGTTAAGACACCAGCCGTGGATCCCAGTGGCGAAACAGGTGAGAATGCTCAGGGAGATGGCCAACGGGCCTGTGATAGATTAAATTCTAGCATTTGTGCTTAGCCTCAAACCCTCTGAGTGAGTAAACCCAGGCCAGGCATTCAGTCATCCAAACTGAGCACTCCCTGCACACTTCCCCAGGGTTTCCCTTCACTCCATTCTCATTTAAAATGTTTTTATAGTGATGATAAACGAACTCCAAATAAAAATGTCCCAAAACACATGGTCTCTGTTACTGAAGAATAGGTTCGGATGTGTTTCTTTTATAACTATGCATCCTGGCTCTTCTGCTTGCTCTCTGGTGTCTTAAAAATGTGAAGGTACATCTAGAGGGAATCTGAGGGCAGTTAACCCTCTCAAGGAAACTTCCATCTGACTGAAGATGAGGTCTGGAGTTTCCCTAGATATACTTGGGCAGGAATGTGTGGGACCCTAACAACATTAACAAGGGCAGTGCAAGAGGTCACCTTCAGCTTCCTGAAGAGTCCTTTCCACAGTGGTTTAGGACACTACCTTCGTGCCCAGGGAGAATGAAACTTCAGTTTGAATAGAGCTGCTAGCTCTTCAATGACCTCACACCATTGCACTAAATAGTCTGTAGAGGATGTTAAAGCTCTCTGGGGCCAATAAACCATAGCAAATGTGCATTAAGAGGCAAAATGGAACAGTAGAAGAATCAGGAAGTTACAGAAAGGGGCAGATCTAGGTTTTGAATCCAGCTCTGCTACTTACAAGGTGTAAGATCTAAGATAAATTCCTTATCTTCTCACAGTCTCTGTATCCTAGAGTAAGAATATCTATGGTAGAGGATCGTTTTAAGAATTAGAAACAATAGCATGTTAACTGAGCAACACAAATGTCAGACATATTTTGGTAGATCTTCTGATCAAATTCATTTTCACAGACTCAGAAACAGGTAATTAGTCCACAAAGAAAACAACATCTTTCTCAACCTGCCAGTGGCAGGAAGCAAAGTGCCTTCATTCAGCTTGCAGTCCACCCACCCAGTAAGGATGGAAATGTCCCAGGTAAGCTGCTTCGATGGGAAAACACATTAAATACTCCCCTACCTGACCAACTTTCTCTCTCTCTCTCTCTCTCTCTCTCTCTCTCTCGCTCTCGCTCTCGCTCTCTCTCTCTCTCGCTCGCTCGCTCTCTTGCTGCAATTCACAAAGGCACTAGCCCTAAAATGGGAGCCACCAGCAGTAACAGAAGCTGTTAGGAGAGGCCCCTATTTGTTGCTCGGCCTCAGTTCATGTTTCCAGCATACTAATGATTCCCTGATTGTTACTAGTTAATTCAGAGCAAACTAAGTGACATTTCAGAGGGGAATACCAAATGAACTTGAGCTGAACCATCACATCGTCCCAAGGAGTGTAACAACGTGGGAATGAAACAATATAGGTTCCTGGCAGCACTGAGGGCAGACACAAAGCATGGAATTCAGTGTAGCTAATTCCCCAGAAGAGATTTCACAAGGGCCCAAATCCTCCAAAGCAGAAAATCACACAGGCTCTTACCAAAGAGGAAGTCAGACACAATGCACGGAAGGGCTTGGGAGCTCTGGCTGACTGCCCGGGCTCTTGGATAAGCTGGTTTGCACAGCCAAAGCAGCAAGTACATGCAAATACAGCAACATTAAGGTGAAGTTGAGAGAGATGAAACTGTAAGCAATGAGTATAACGGCAATTGTCAAGGAAGGTGCTTCTTGGTAGGACTATTGTGGAAGGAAGACTTCAGAGGGAAGAATGAGCTTCCTCAATCTGACAAATTTAAAGACTAAAACTTGTTTCTACTTACCAATAATTACTGACCACCTCCTCAAGGTCCAGAACTGGGTGACAGTTGTAATAGATTCCAAAGAAATTTGGTCCCTGCCCTGGAGGACCCTTATTGTCTGGTTGGGAAAGCAAAAACAGCTCTCATGAAAAAGTCATCCTTGTAAGATTATGTGCCTCTCAAAGTTCAGATTCATGCTTTGCTGCTCTGTTTAACCCCAGCACCCATCACACTGCCAGGTGCTTGGTTAAAACAGAAAATAGCTCAAAAAAAGTTCAAAATCATAATATATTGACTAGAAATAACAGTTGAGTAAAGAGAAAGTTTGATGTAGATACAGGTGGTCAATCCCGGAAAGTGTGGAAAGAGAGTGGGATGTGATAGAGAAAAGAGAACCTTCCAGAAAAAATACACAGCACATATTCAGACATACTATAAAAATTACAATCCTATGTGTTGATTTGAATTACTGTTTCGTCATGTGTGGTCCACAGACCACCCACAGTGGATTTTGGCCCCAGCAACTGAATTCAGATCTCTTGAGAGTGGAGCCCAGGAATTTGCATTTCTAATAGGCACCCAGGCTCTTTTAAGGCTCATCAAAATTCAGAACCACTGGCTAAGGTAATCTCAGACTCAAGCAAACACATACTCTTCCCATAAAGATAAGCATAAAGGAAAAGAGGTAGGGAAGGAAGGAGAGAGGAAAGAAGGAAGGAAAGAAAACAAAGAAAGAAAAAAATTTTTTTTTTAATTTTTAAGTATAGAAAACAACTTGGGAAGAGGTGTCAGAGTACACTTGGCAGGCTCTACAATGACTGTCGCGTGATGAAGAGATAATGTCTGTGGCACGTGTTAGATGATAAAAGGCCCTCACAGCCTTTCATTAGCAGAGTTTGGCTCTATCTTATGGGCAACGAGTGCCAACATAAGTTCCTAACCAAGAGAGTGACAGTACTTCAGTGCGGCAGTGGTCTGTGAGGTAGAAAGAATGGGAGAGATTTTTAGCGAGGAGGCAATCTCAGAACACTTGCCACCATCAAGAGGTAAAGTCACTGAGTGCCAGAAACAGGCAGGTAGAATTTTAAATAAAGAGAACTAGATAGTCTATTGTACTGCTAACATACCTCAATTTCTGGGAACTCCATCTACTCTCAGAAGAAAAGGAATCTGCCTCTTCAAGACCTTTACTTCTACCTCTCGTGTCAATACTCAGAAGTTGCTTCATCCACATTCCTCTTGGTTCTTCAGCATCTTCTTTCTCCTGATTTCAGCAAACATCGCTAAGCTTCCCATCTTAAAAATAAAGCTCTTCCTCTTGTCCTGCATCTCCCTCAGTTGACCATCCTCATTCTCCCTTTCATTAACAAATATCTTGAGAAGACAGTCTAATCACCTCTTCACAGCACGACAGTTTGCTTCTGTCCTCAATGTTCCTTTGACACTGCTCTAAGACCTATATCTAATAGGCACTTACCATTACAACTTTCACTTCACCTCTCTGTGATATTTGCCTTCTTTCCTTGAATTTTTTTCCTCCCTTGTCCTCCATGCCACTACTTTCTATCTCCTTCAATTGTGATTCATCCTCTCACCTCCCAGAACGAAGTCTGTACAATGCAAATATAATTATTGCACATGTTGCTTAAAATTCTACCAAGGATCCTGATAGGATAAAGTCACAACAATAGTGTAACATATAAAATGCCCTCTGATATGGCCCCTGACTGCTATGACCCTTGTCTCTCATGCCTGCCCAATTCACTAAGACCTATCTATTCCAAATTACTTGCTGTTTCCTAATCTGCCATCAGTTTCTTTCCTCCCTGCCACTGCACATACTATGCAGTTCTTTCCCTCTTGAATTTCCTCCTTCTTTTTCTCCTTCCAACTCACAGTCACCTGGTAAACTCTTACTCGTTAAGATCCAGCTCTAATGTCCCTTCCTCTGGAAACCTTCCCTGATACCTTCCCCAAGGAGAATTGATTTTGTACTTCTTTCTTATTCTATCACTGTACAAAATGCTCTCATCACATTACGTGATCACATTTTACATCTCCATCTCCCATATTTATTACTGGCTCTTAGAAAACAGAGAGTCTTATTTATCTTTGCATTCCCAATGCCTGGATGTCATAGATGCTCCACGAAATGTTTTTTGAATGAATGAATGAATGAATGAAACAATATATAGTGACATTTGATATATAGGAAATAGAGGGAAAAATTACAATCCTAAAAGGCTGAAATAGTAGTAGAAAACTTAACAGAAATGAGGAAATTAAAGGCACAGAGGCCAGGAAATCAGTTTGAAGTGTGAACGACAATGATAGGTTTGGTTCTGCACAGGTTAAATTGTATTTGTACCAGTAGGCAGTTAGAAAAACAAGATCAAAAAATAGATGAAATCAATTACATATTTGAAAATCAAAATCAGAGATTTTTGTTTTAACCAACAGAAAATTTTTCAGTTATATCAGAGTAGAATAAACAACTTTACTGACCCTCTTCTAAGAGGAAAAAGTTAAAGGGCTTTCCAAACATGGTTTAAAATAATAATATAAAAGTAATATTTAACAGATTCGTAAAGAATTTACCATAATCTTTTAAAAAGAGAATAAATGAAAGACTCATCCAAAAAGAACTCCTTAGGCCGAACCAATAACAGCACCTTCACCCAGGCTGCAGTGTCCACACAGAACAGTTTCAACTCCTAGATTTCTGTTACACTCGCCTCCCATGCTCTCTGCAGAACTTTAACGACGCATCAGTTATTTTATTGATGTTGTTTGGATGTTGCTTGCACCTAAATGATGCACAAAAAAAAAAAATGGTAAAAAGGCAGAAAAACAAAAACCTATAATTGATTGGTTTTACAAGCCATGAGATAAGGTATAAGCAATTTCTATAATTACAGTATATCAAATGACTTGTCTGATTTTTTTTCTGAATTGATTTCTACACGCGTGTGTGTGTGTGTGTACCAAGCAGATACAGCCAATGACTGGAAGAGAAAAGGTGCTTTACAATAATATAGCCAGCCCAAATAGGCAAAATCAACAAAAATGTATTATAATCATTTCCATGATAACCCAACATAAGTAGAGCACTGGAAAATATTTGGGACCAGAAAACATCTATCCCCTGGGACTTTTATATATTCCACCACAGTGAGCAACGTAGTACTAGTCCTGATTATGCAATTTACACAATCCCCAGTATAGTCTGCTTTGCTTACAGCGCCCTGAATCTCTTTTCTCTTTTCTCTATGTCTTAAAACCATTTCCAAACAGACTGCTCTATTAAAAGTATGTTGTAGCTCTGCTCTCCTGGATTGATATGTCCCTATTAAATTGAGCCTAAAGTCTAGGACCCTGATTCTTGGGTTTTCAAAGCATTTCATAGTTCTCTCCCTCCTCCAGAAGGAGACTCAGAACACCCTGGGGGTTAACGCCAGCAATAATTGATTCCACACTGAGACTAGGGCAGGCTCCTACCCAGACTCTCCTGGCCTTTATTCCTATACCAGCAGCCACTGAAGTCAGATCTGGGTTTGTGATCTCAGCTCCACCACTTATTATATGTATGATCTTATGCAAGTTACTCGGCTTCTAAGAAATTATTTCCTTATCTGGAAAAAGAAATGGGAATAATAATAGCCATCTGATGGACTTATGAGGATGAAGAAAGTCACACGCACAAGGCGATCAC
Source organism: Pteropus alecto (assembly GCF_000325575.1). Lineage (NCBI taxonomy): Eukaryota > Metazoa > Chordata > Mammalia > Chiroptera > Pteropodidae > Pteropus > Pteropus alecto. The sequence continues at coordinate 20,198,932 of NW_006439192.1, read as the reverse complement.
TACAGAGCCTGGACCACGGTGCTCACCATACCCCGCCTTTTCTCCTCTGCAGATGCATCCAGTTTGGGGAGTCCTCTTACTCGCACTGGACGCCATATACTCACTCTGGCTGCAGCATCCACACAGGACGGTCTCAACTCTTAGATTTCTCTTATGCTGGCCTTCCGTGCGTCAAAAACACGTTTAGGGACTGAATTTGAAAAAGGTGACAATTGCTCCAATCAAAATGAAAACATATTTTGAATGTATTGATTAATCATTTACTCATATGTACTTTTAAATGATTCCTCGGATTAGGTATATACATGACATTTTCATCCCATGAGATAAGTACAATTAGTACCCCTATTTTACAGATGAAAAAACTGAGGCTTAAGAACATTCAGTAACTTAACCAAGGTCACATAACTAGTAAGTAAATAGCATACTCAAATTTGCTAAATAACTCATTGTATTGATGATGCTTATGTTTTATTTTAATTGAAAGCATAGAGGCTGTGGTTTAACTGCTTTTAACTTCGAATGAAGCGCTCCTCTGAGCTCCAAGTAGACGATATACAGAAGGACAGGTGTTACTTTAATAGAGTGATGAAAGTTGTAACTCGAAGCCTCCTCCAGGGCCCGCGGGAGAGGTCTGGAGCTTGCACCCAGCCAGTGCGCGTCTGTAAACTCCCTTGGGTCTGGCGCGTGTCTTTCTTCCAAAGTTGGAGCTCTCCTTAGTGGGAGGAGGCGGGGAGGAGGGTCGGTCCGTGACGTCACTCGGGAGCGGAGATAAAGGTCCTCCGCAGTCGGAGTGAGGACACTGCCCGAGGAGCATAGTGGGCTGTCCGGCTCGGGGACACTTGCCGTGGGCAGGGCCGCCCCTCGCTGCGCCGCAGTGTCTGGACGTCAACGCTCCCCCACCCTAGGAAGGCCGCGCCAAGAGGGACCATGCCCCAGAACGTGGTCCTCCCCGGCCCTGCGCCCTGGGGGTTCAGACTCTCGGGGGGCATAGACTTCAACCAGCCTTTGATCATCACCAGGGTAGGTGTTTTCCGTTCTTTTGCTGCAAGTTGGGGACTCTGGCGTGCAGCGGGCCCCCCAGGAGCAGAGAGTGGCCAGTGAGCGCAGGTGCGCTGGGTGGGTCTTCGGCTTCGCGTTCACGGTTTAAGCAGCGGCGGCGACGACTTGGCAAACTGAGGCTGGGAGCAAGCAGAGCAGCTTAGAGAATTAACCAAGTCAGCTCCAATGGCCTCTGCATCCTTTCGGTCCCCAGCGACTTCTCGAGGAGAGTTGAACTGACAGCGTGATTTCCCTGAGCTCAGAGAAGGCTAGGCTACGAGGGCTGGGTACCCTCTTGTCCTCCACTCCTGTCTCCTTTCAGTAACAAACGAGATGGGTCCCAGGAAGGAGAGATGGGGACCCGGGTAAGGAGAGACGGAGGAGCGACACTACGGTTTTGTCTTGGAGTAGTGCATCTAAGTGCTTTTCTTGTCTGGATGAAAACTTCAGCAGGGCGCTGTTCACGGGGCACAACCGGGTCGGCCAAATTGGAACGGCTTATATCAGCCCAGACAGGGAAAATATTACTAATCTGTATTCTTAAGTTTCCAGGCATTTTGAATAAATGTTTTTTTAAACCTGGGAACTTGGCTGAGGCATCATCACCTATAACTCAAACTACGAAGAAAACGGGTCAGATAGTTTAGTTTACCTGATGGAAAGTCACCACTCAGCCTAATAACTCTGAAAGTAATGCGCTACCATTAAAGTCAAGCTTTCCTTACTTAATATTCTCAAGTATTGTCTAATTGGGGAAAAAGAAAGAGGAAACTTCAGGATTTCTGTCCTGTCGGTAAATTTCTAGTTGGTCTCGTTAATTGTTTTCTAACACAGTATTTGTCTTAATAGAAAATTCTTATTTCAATTACCACATATAAAACATATTAAACCTAAGTCAAAAGCAAAAAAATTGAGACTATTATACTTTGTGTGCTTTTCTTCCTTATTGATTATACTGTATTTTATAAATGTATACTTTATAATCTGATTTACTCACCTAGAGTTTTGAACAAGGTAACATCTTTTAAATTCTGTTCTATTTATACGTCTATGAGATTTGCAAACCAATGTCTTTTAAAAATATCTCCAATCATGTATCATACGGATGCACACCATAGAACATTTCAAGCTTTGTTTTACATTTTTCAAAAACATATAAACATATCTGACATGTGTTTTTGTATGAGACATGAGAACTTAACATATCCAAAAATGCTCCTAAGTAAATTAAGCAGAAAATGGTTCAGTGATCTGGGCCAAGCAATGCCTTTTATGGATTTACCAAAGAAAACAGTTTCCATTATCTCTACTAAGAAATATTTTTTAAATTTCTGGAGTATAGTTTTCATTTGTTTATATTAAATGAAATAAGCTTTTGAATTCTACCAAAGGATAAATCATATTTATATCAAATCCTAATTTTGTCACAAAAATTCTTTAAGTAATTTATAAAGGAAATATCTTACTATTACTACATAACATGTCAATATGATTCATCTTATGTTTGAAATTTTGAATTGTTGACATTTCGAACAAAGTTTATTTAAAGCAGTGCTTACATTTGGGAGTTGGACTGAAAGAGCTATTGGCAAATGTATTTGAAATAAAGACAGTTAGTATTTGGGAAACTAATTATTGTTTGAATTTTTAACTCATTGCTAATTTGTATCACTCATTTTGACACTTGATTCAATAACAGTGTACAACCATACATGATTACTTTATCTGACCATGTCTTTTTCTCTTCAATTAATTTAACTCAATGAGAGCAGGTAAAACTAAACTGTTTTGTATTCCAGGTGTCCCTAAAATCATGCAAATGGTAGATTTATGTTGAATAAATGAAAGCATATTTGCTTGAACATTTTTTGCCTTAGTGAACACCTAATTGAGACTATTTCCACTAAAACCATAAGAATACTAAAAATAATTTGGAAAAAGATTAAAATATATTTCACAAAAATAACTATAGGTTTTGTAAGTAGATAGAATTATTCTATGACTTCTATAATTTTTGTATTACATGTAAAGGTAGTCAGTAAGGTTATATGTGTGTTATTATACTCTTGCTTGCCATGCACTCAGCTAAGCCCTTTATATGCACTGACATTTAAATCTCACAATAATCCAGTAAGAATAGTAGCAGTAATATCCCTTTTTACAGATGAAGAGAGTGAGTTTCAAGAGATTCATTAACCTGCTGATGAACACAAGTGGTGGGATAGAATTTGATGTCAGGCCTATCTGCCTCCAAAGTCTGCACTCTGAAGTCCACAGATTGAAAAATTCTGCTAATTGTACAGATAATTCCAAATAGATGTTCTGTGCCATCCACTTCATCACCTGGTCCTACTGAATCTATATTTTTAATATCTACCACTTTCCTTTTTTTCTACCACTGTCCCTCTTCAAGATTTCTACCTGTTTGCAGCCCCTCTCCAATCACCCTCCGTATTCTTCCCAACCATCTTCGGGAAATGCAAGGTTGCTCCTATCTTCCCCGTTCTCAAACATCCTTCGATGGCATTCCTAGTTTATAGAATATATGTGTGGTCTTTCTACCCATCTGTGGCTTTCACCTTCTATTCCAGCTCAAGTTTCCAACTTTACTTCCTCCCTCTCTCTTCTTCCTCTCTCCCTTTCTTCCTGTCACTCACAGAGCAGTCCGCTACTCTGGACTGCTTAGGATTTCTCTAACATATCTTTGCTCCTCTATCTTTTTTCTCCAGAATGCTCTTCCGCACCCGACCCCACTGTCCTAAATGCCTGTGGAAACGCAGTCAGATAGCACTCTCCTAGCCTCCTCTCAGCAAAAAGTATTTCATACATTTGATTACCATAGCTCTGACCTACGACCTCTCTCGACATTACGCTTAAACCACCGATGTTTGAGTGCATCTGTATCCCACGTATCACATGCTCCCCGATAGCAGAAACTTTCAAATTTGGGGGCTTACTCAGTGCCAAGCACAGCACCTTGTACATCATATATATTATGAAATATATATGTTAATGTAAATGATTGACTAAATCGTTCACTTTTTAACATAACTATCATAAATAAGTGCAGACTGTCCTCAAAAAACTCCACAATAAAGATGAGTGAGAATTGTTTTACTGTTAATTGATTTGTCTACTTTAGATAAGTTCCTAAGTATGCAAAGAACTGAAATAGCAATGCCTACACTTAACGTAAGTCCCGTAAATGAGATGTATTCCTCAAGTCAAATCATTTGTTGTCCTCCTACAAGCTATCCCCGTCCCTCCCTGCCTCCCACTCTACAAATCCAGACTATAGCAATGCTCCTGGATAGTGGCCCTCCGCTTCACCAGCGTGGGGGGAGGGGGTTTCAAATGTGGCTCCTTTCATCATTCAAAATTATGCCCCATACAATCCAGTTCATCAGCTGAGTTAACCTTTGTATCATGAAAAACATCAAAAGTAAGGTAGGTCAAACACCAAACATTCTCAAAAAAAAAAAAAAAAGAAAAGAAAAAGCAATTGGTTGTGATACACACGATTTTCAGGAAAGCAATTTCTAGCCAATTAGGCGTACTAGATTTTGTGCAATATAAATTATGTTGTGGATGTTCACTTTGGGGAAGTGGGAGGCATTTGCAAACACCATATGTAACTGGCCTAAGTATTTCACGGAATAAAGTTTAAGGTTCACATCTCTAAGTGAGCTGCTTTTCTTTTTCTGGCAAGAAGGTTCTAAAGAGTCTTTCTTTCTGAAGTATTTGGACCACCCAGAAGGTAGATCTACTGTCACTGCCAACTTACAGATTGTTTGTTTTCACAAATGGTTCAATTTGGAATGAAGTACAAGCTTCTTCGTGCATATGATGTAGAATTATTGTATATCTCTGATGCCAGGATGTTCTTTCCCACTCAATTCCTCTTCCTTCCTCCTTCCTTTCTATTCAGAGTATACCCAGATTCCAGATCACTATAACCAAGAATGCTATATGGATTCAGGTCCAACACAGAAAACATTAGTGTAATTCTTAAGTTACTCAAAGCTTTAACATAGAAAAATATATTACTTTAATATGAACTATATTTGAAATATGAACTTTTAGAAAGAAATGTTTACAGTTGAATACAATCCTTTCCTAGGATTCAAGTATAATAGGTTGGAAGGTTGGAAAGCCAGAGGAGAGAAAGCAATTAGAGAAATCGTTTTATAAACTATATAAATGTCTAACCAATGTACTATACACTTAAACTAATAAAATAAAATTTTATAAAAAGGAAGGTTGATATAAATAAAAACCCTGTTTAGTTTTGTTCTACCAAAGATGTGTCTGCACGGAAGTGCTGGTTCATATGTTGAGAACATTCATACATCCCATAAATATCTATTAAGTGTAGAAAGAATTGCATGTGGAAGACACTGTGGGGGATGCAATTATAACTTAATGGGTTTCTACGCCCTGAGTAGCTCATATATCAGTAGAAGAGAAGGGATATGTTCATAAACCACCATGATACAACCTGTCCAGGATTCTATGGGAAAAAAGTATGGCCTAAGAGATAGGAGTCAGGGAGAGAGATTGCTGCAGGAATGGCATGGTGGGATAGTAGAAGAGCTTGAGCTATAAAGTTAGAGAGACCCATAAGGCAAATTCGGATTTTCACTGGATGTGTGACTCTAAGCAGATTCCTTATACTTTCTGAGCATCAGTTTTCTCACCTTAAAAGATCATATTGAGAATTAAGTGTGATAATATTTCTCAATAATAATACAATACCCATAATAATAGCAATGATACCATAATAGTTCTCAACACTGGCTGCACATTCGACTCACTGAGATATGTTTGGAAAATATCCACGCCTAGGTACTATTTACAGAGATTCTGATTTAACTGATGCAGGGTATGGTTCTGGAAATGTAGACTGTAGGTACTAGAGGGCTCGAGATGCCAGGTGAGGGACTGGAGTTTATTCGTAGGCAATGGAGAACAACCGAACGATAAAGTTCTTCGTTACAGGCATACCTCATTTTATTGTATTTTGCTTTATTGCACTTCACAGATATTGCGGGGGTTTTGTACTAAGTGAAGGCAAGGCCATCCACCAGCAAACAGATTACACCTTGCAGTATCGCAATGCGCGGTGGTCTGGAACTGAGCCTACAATACCTCCGAAGTATTCCTGTATTTTGACCCACGCCCCACAGAACAACCCTTCTGTATATATTTGTCTTACTTCATAACTTTTTCAATCATTTCTATTCTTATCATAAAAATCCCATCAAGGCCATGTCTTGGACTTCCCTCATTTCTCCCACAGTAAATAGAATATTATAGGCGATTTATCTATGTTTTAAATTAGTTTTTTCTAAACAGACTCAAATAATAGGTTGCTGTGAATAATGAAAATCATCTGAGGCACTTGTTAAAAACACAAATTCCCTAGCTCCCCGCCGCCCCCCTCCCCCATAGGCATCTGATTCATGATTCCAAAGATCTGGAATGGGATCAGAGCCTTTATGTTCATCAAGAACCCAAAGTGATTCTTCTAATCAGACAAGTTTGAAAACATGGTGCTAAGTGATTGATGGCAGTACTATTTCCAATGATCTTTGCAATGCTTTTGCTATTTGAGACCCTAATGAATCTGAATCATAAATAAGCCATTGGAAAACTTTGCCTCATTTAGCTCTCGCTTCTCCCACTTTGGGAAAACATGTTAACAAAAAACGTGAGCAATAATATAAAGTAATATAATAATATAAAGTAATAATATAAAATAATGTTAGGAAATAATACATTCTTATGATTAAACAGATAGTTTAACTTACTAAAACCAGGCCAATTTAGTGGTCTTTTCTGATCACTAGCCTAGCTGAACTCGAAAACTAGAAAGAAGTAAAGGGATCATGTTTTTTCCTTTTCTCTCATTATTCTTTTTTTTTCTTCTTTTTTATCATCTCTCTCCTTTGAGGTCCCAGGATATCCAGGTTGAATGCAAAATCAGAAACGGGTTCTGGCCATCACTGTCAACTATCTTTCCTATTTGACTTCTGAATTAGCTGGTGACATAGCTGTACAGCTTCTCCTAACTTAATAAAAAGCCACAGGCTACTTAGATACTTCTCCTCTGAAAATAGAAGCAGTCTACTTAGTCCAGCTTGTCCTAGAGTTGTTGTAGTAGTCAAAGTTATTACAAGGAGCTTTGCAAATGTAATATTTTGGGTAAATATAAAATAGTATTATTAACTTTGGTATTAATACTGTTAATAAAATTTAGTAATATTCAGTATCTAAGTGCAGTACACCAAATTTATACAGACAGATACACACCCAACCCTACCGTTCACTCATTCTAATCAGAGCTATAAAAAAAAAGTATTATATAACCTAAATCTATTTAATTATATTAGAAAATCTAGGTGAGGCTTTAAAAGTAAACACATTGAGCCACGATTTTCTCATATTTTAACTCAAAGGAACGTATTCTGGTCTTAGGAGTTAAAGAAAATGGATAGTACTAATTTTGACAAACTATAGCTGGAGAAAATTGAAAGTTTAAGATTATTTTTATCTCTACAAGTCACATCGGGAATGAAAACTTTTATTCTTCTAACATTTCTGGCTCTGGGAGAATTTCTAAATGGAAAACAGCTATGAAATGCCTCCCAAAGACTGAGATATAATAATTCCCAGTTGCTTCACCCAGATCCTATACACAATTCCTAATGAAAAATGATTGTGATCACTACAGTAGGATGATCACGGAAATAAAGTGAGTACAACAAACAAACACTTCAGTGAAGAGACTAAAGACCTAGGACCCGTGAAAATTTACTATTTTGGCAATTTTATTTATTTAGATGAGTCTTAAATATTCCTTAGAGGCACAAGTTTACATTGAATAGCTAGATTAAGCTATTAAAAAAATGAAATAATGACAGATCCTCAAGTAAAACATTAGGAACAATCTAGTTTATTCCTGGAGCAGTTTCAGGTTTAATTCAAGTTCTATGTATGTATTATTCTGCTTTAATAGTAGGAATTTGCAAATATAACAATGATAGGTTAAGGATAAGAGCCATAATCTTTGCGCATGTAGAAAGTAGCTTTTTTTGTTTCATAAACTCTGATTTAAATAGACTTTTCATTCATTTTTCAATTAATTTTTAATTCAAAACACTGTAATATATACTGTGAAGCATTAGGAATATACATAATAGTATACACATATCCTCAAGAATTTCCAGTCCAGTTGGGAAGACAGATAATACACAAGTAAATAAACAAATGTAAAAGTATGAATAGTCTTCATTAAGGAAATGAACAAGGTGCAGTGGTGGAGAATGATGCGATAGGACCTGGGGAGGTTACTTCAGATGTTTAGCGAAGTCTCCCTGGGAAGGTGACTTTTAAGCCTAGACCTAAAGGATGAGAAGGAGCAACTGGATAAAGCGTGGGGAAAGTATTTCAGGCAAACATAACAGTTCATGTAAAGCCCCAAAGAGGGTATGTGCTTGGCCTGTTTGAGGAACTAAAAGGAAATCGGAATGGCTACAGTGCAATGGATGAGCAGAGGCGGGAATGAGGTGAGATGAAGCTAGAGAATTAGGCAATGAAAGATCAGGTGAGGACTATTAGGCAGTGGTAAATAGTTGGAATTTACCCAGAAAAACTGGGCGCAGGTATAGCAATCAAAAGAATCATTGCCTTTTAACTGAATACTCAACATGGTAATAATCTCAAATTTCTATTTTTTAAACATTTAACGACCATATTTTCCCCATATCCTTAAGTAGACCTTTCATCCTTCCCCCTGCCTAAAAAAGAAACCAAAATGGATTTTTTATAGATAGCATAAAATTGGACCTTGCTTTTTTATCTAATTTGACAATCTCTTAAAAAAAAAAAGTGTTGTATATTTAGACCATTTACATTTAATGTAACTGCTGATAGAGTTTAATTAAAATCTGGCATCTTGTTAGTTGTTTTCTATTTGTTCCTCCTATCCTTCATTCATGGAGAAGGGGCTGTGCGTGAATACAAGCTTCTTGTGTGTCTGCGGTTCCCAGGGTTCTAGATTCTCAATGCTAATTTGCACTTGACCTTTAGCAATTTGTTCATAATTTTAGCTGAATTCTTCCTAACAGCTAGTATGGTAGTCCCATCTTCTTCTGTGCTCTGATACAGGCGAGCCTATGCTTACATTTTGTCTTTCCTTGGAGGAACCTATCTTTCCTGAAATTCTAGGCTAGTTGGTTGCCCTGCAACTTCAGCTCTCTGAAGAGTTCATGAAAAGTTATAATTTTATATGTTATATGGCTTCTTCTTATTAATGCAAGAGTGATTCTCTTTCTAGCCTTCCACATCCTCGGTGCCCCCTCCTCATGTGAATTTTAAAAATCATAACTTGTAAAGATGCTAAAGCATTTTTATTCATGTGTACACACAAACACACACACAGAGGAGGGGTGAGATTTATTTTATTTTTTTATTTTTTTTTTATTTTTTTCAATTAAATTTATTGGGGTGACACTGGTTAATAAAATTGTATAGGTTTCAAGTGTATAATATGTCATATGTATATCACATTGTATGTTCACCACCCGAAGTCAAATTTCCTTCCATCACCATATACATGCTCACTCTAGCATTTTCAATTCAAATATAAAAGTTCCCTAATTTAGTGAAGTTCTATTCCTAAAAAGAGTTTGAGATGACAAAAACCCTAAAAGAAATAAATTATTTTGTTTAAAGCATAGAAAATGCAATTCAAATGGAGTTATGGACGGTGTTTTAAAAAGAATAAGTGATGTCATGACAGATGAAATGTGGTTAGTAAAAAACAAAATTATTTAACATGATGGAAAAATAGAGCTAACACAATTGATTGATTAACAGTTGTTTTAAATTAGACCAGATTCTTTGCCCAGTAAAGCATTTAAAATGTTACCAAGCTGAAATACAAATTTTGGGCATGTAACTTAAGATACTGCAAGATGTTGATTTTTAAATGGTGCCATGATTTCTTCCAGATTACTCCAGGAAGCAAGGCAGCAGCTGCTAACCTGTGTCCTGGAGATGTCATCCTAGCTATTGATGGCTTCGGTACAGAGTCCATGACTCATGCTGATGCACAGGACAGGATTAAAGCAGCAGCACACCAGCTATGTCTCAAAATTGACAGGTGCTCTTTAATTAATGGTGCTAAAATGTGATCTGTTTGGCAGGAGAAGCTGAGCCAGAATTATAAATGATTTCATCCTCCCAGTGAGAAGGGTGTCACAGAACCTAGAATTTTGACTGACATTTTTATATATCAACTACTTTGTTCTGTTCTTCACCGAAGTTAGTCAACCTAGTAGTTGTTAACAAACTATTTCTAAAAGGAATTCTCGGGAATGTCAGAATAATGAAAGAGGCTAAATGAATGTTAATCCAATTAATTGACTATGAAAATAGAAACATTAAAAGTATTGGCCACAGGAACACGACACAGCACAGCTAGTTATCCTACTGTTCTAAATGCGGTAGTGAATGGTTTTTAAGGATCCTCCTAAAAGAATCTCTTGACAAAATGTGGTCATGTTAAAAAATTGGTTGCTAATATGTTACATGCCATTAGCTCTTTTGTATAGAATTCAGCCCAGAAGAATCTCACAAGGTGTGAGAGTGCATGCACACATGATTATGTTAGATAATGAGACATTTCTGACCAAAAACAATATTAGGAAATTGAACCAGATTTTTTGCCATCAGAGCCCTGATATAAAACTGAATTGTAAAAATAATGTTTTGTTTTTGTTTTTGTTTTTTTGTAGTTGTGCGTATTTTTCCTATTGCTATCACATTCACAATTTCCCCTGCTGGTACAGAAGGCACACAGTTGATCTGCCGTTTCATGGGATGAAACTGACTCTTTTCCTATACGTATAACCTGTGTTCCTGTCCAGCATGCAGTCCCTTTGGGGCCTACAGTCCTAAACAGATACATAAGAAGGATTGGACAAAGCACATTTCCTTGGTGCCAACAGCAAATCCTCTTCCTGATTATGGCCTCGCCTTGTCTTCCTAGGTGCATGCACACACACAGAGAGCTTTTGTGTCTCTTCCTCTTTTCATAAGGGCATTAATCCCACCATCAGATCTCTACTCTCATGACTTAATCTTACCCTAATTACCTCCCAAAGACCCCACTTCCAAACACCATCGCACTGGGGATTAGAGTTTCAACATATATATTTGAAAAGGACACAAACATTCAATCCATAGTAGTCCATTTGGGTCCATTCGAGTTTCCCCAAAAGTACATTCAAAAGTAAGACTAGATGGGAGAACACAGAATAATGAGCAAGGAATATTGCTTTTGCTTAAATAATCAAGAGTTGATAGCATTTTCACAAACATAATAAGAAATTAAAGGATACTAAAAACAGAAGTACCATTAGAATTTGGAGTTCACAAACTTTATTTTATTTATAGGGCAGAAACTCGCTTATGGTCTCCACAGGTATCTGAAGATGGGAAGTCTCATCCTTTCAAAATCAACTTAGAATCAGAACCACAGGTATGAATTTGAAAGTAAATGATATTCGCATTACATTTCCTTTTAAATGATGTTGATGACCTGCAAGAGGAAGAAGTGGCAAATATAAAAAATTAGAATCAGCCACTTGATGAAGTAGTTGTCCATCTTTACTCTGAGATTAATTTATGTTATCCATGTCTTCTTACATAAAAAAAAAAGAGAATGCCTAGGCAAACATCTCGTTAAAAGGCAAATATGTTTTATCAGGAGAAATTTGGCTATTTCCACTTCTTTTTTTCATTTTTATGATATACTTCTGCCAAGTGACCATGAGGTAATCCAAGAAGTTTAAGATGTTAAAACAAAGCAAAACAAAAACAGTCTACCATTTGAAACAGGTGTGTCTAATCTAATAGTTATCACGAACTTTAATTCTTCAAGGTCTTCACGCAGATCTTATTTTACATCCTTCTTTAATTCTCAGTTATGGCATTCTATAACTAATTTTACTCTATGAAAAGTTTTGCATTATGTAATCATGGTGATATTCTGCACATGCAGTTGAATTACAAAGATGAAGGATATACCCTTGAGGCAACTCTATCTACTGAGCTGAATTAATTTAATAATCTGATGCATATCTGACTATGTCTATCCTCAAAAGCTCCAAAAATCTGATATTAAACCAACCTAATTGTGCTGTTTGGAAAATGTAATTAAGAAAAGGGTTTTAGAACCTCTACTTAGAAACTCCCCAAATTTAGAGAGACAGATATATGAATTAAATATCCCCTTTAAAACAAGTATTCCTACTAAACTGATAGTCCCAAAGTGTAGTTTTTCTAAATATCTAATGAAAATGAAGTGAAAATGTATTTGTAATTTACACTTCAGCGGTGTTTCCCTTTCAGTATCATCAGCTCCTGAATTTGTCCGTCAGGTTGTCCGCTCGTCTCCATAAGACTCCATTTTCTTCTCTGTAAAATACATGTAGAGTGACATATATACATGTATCTCATAGGGTTTCTCAAATCTTAAAAAGATTTAAGTAAAATAATATAGTAAAAGAAGCTGGCACATCAAATCATTCACAGGAATATTGAATTCAACAATTTCGAATATTAATTCGAAATTGTTAGTATGGTACTCTCCCTCCCAAGCTGTGATCAGAAGGCCTCCTGGCCTCATCGCGACAGTGAGATAGGAAGCTGCCTATGTTATAGGCCTTCCTAGACACCAGGAAGGCTGTCCTCATTATTCTTACAAGGGTCATTACAAATTACTTTGAATGAAAACTTTATTTTCAGTTAAAACACTCAATAAATAACCAACGAATAAAAGAAACAGGAGAGTCTAAAGATGAACTGCATTTTCTAACATTGCCCAGGACCAATCCTGAGAACCAGTTCTCAAAGAGCATACTACCACCACCCCCAGCTGTTGCACAGTAAAAGTGATTGGGCAAGTAAGTGGGATATTTAGGTCAGATAAGTGTTCTCCTCTTCAGGGTAAACGAGCAAAAGATGAAATGGATGAGACAAGTAATAAATGTAATGGGAGGGTGATGGTGACTTAGGCTGGCCTCTCAGGTGGCTTGGTGCATAATAACACTTCTAATCGACATCATCTTCGATAGAAGAAAAAATTGGAGGAAGAAAATACAGAGTTCTTGAGGCAGAGCTGTCATTTGTAGATGGTCTTTTGCAGTCATGCCCAAGCCCACCCACATCTTCCCACCTAAATCGATTCATCACTTAGAGGTAACGCATGAGAAAAAAAGATCATGTGGTGCTAAAAAAAAAAAAAAAGAAAGACATTTAAGGCTTGCATACACGCATTTATTGACCACTCAGTCTCTTATTAAAACCAGGACAAACTGGATAGAATTCTGAATTTCCTTTTTCATGTATAGCACACATCTAAAATTGTACTGCACCCTTTTGCAATTATTTTTCCTTCCAAAATTTCTAATTTTTAAACCCCATTTCATTAATGTGAGATGCCAAGATATGGCGTCAATTAGATAGGTCTGACAAAAGTCCCAGTGATCCCTGATCATGTTGCAGCGCCCCTTTGGCATGTGGGTGACTGACTCAACAAGTACTTAATAAGCACAGGGTGAGCTTACAAGGAAATGGGAGCCTGTGTTTTGCTAACATCTCTCCAAAATTGGAATTTAAGGGCAATTGTCTGAGCTTTAGCTCTAGAAGAGGCCTCTTTTGTAAACTATGAGTATTAATCTATGACTATTCTATAACTATTCTATGATTTATAACTATGATTATTCCAAAAATTGAATTTTGAAACATAATCCTAATTTTAAATACTCTGGCCTCCTGTTTATTATGTGTTAGCCCATGTGTCCTACAGTTTGAGGTCAGACAATATGAACATTTATGATACTACAAATGGGGAAAAGAAAATGAGATAGGTTAGAAAAAGATGAAGATTAGGTTAAGGGCTACAGAAGCCAGTCAGATGGAGCCCTTGAACATTCCTTTAGTTTGAGTCATGACTATTTCTTACTGGCACCTTCTCCAAGAAGACAGTGTTTAAAGGGCTCAGAGATAAGAAACATTTCAGTTCTTTTCCTAATGGATTCCAGAGGATTCCTACTCCTTGCATCCTCAGGCCAGAATTCTGCACAATCAGTTCACATAAGATGGCACTTTCAGGACAGACATTCCCTATACAACATAGCTCCATTTCAGCACAACCTCTGCTATCTGAAAATCTTACAGCATAAACTAGGACAAAATGCAGAGATAAAAACCAAGCAGTGAATTTAACTTGTAGAATGAGATTGGAGAAAAGCTAAACTGTGGTTATGTTTGTATTCTTCTTTTATTTTTTAAATTAACACAAAGCTATGCAAAGAGATGTCTTTTTTTTTCCACAAATGAAAACTCTGCAAATAAAAAACCTTCTAGACAATGAAGGTGTGTCAGTGTGAGAAACAAATGCCTTTAATATATGATGCCTTAAGATGCCATTGCAGATGAACAGTAAAATGCCACTGGGCAATGCAATATTTGAGTTGTGTTTCTCAACCCAAGTCAAATTTTTACTGTAAGTTATGCGGACTTCGCTATTGGAATAAAATGCTTTTTAATTTTAAAAATAATATATATGTGTTGGAAAAAAACCACTACTATATACTACCATCCAAACCCAGCCACAACTAATAAAATCTTAGTATATTTATTTTCAGTCTTTTTCCCTATGAACAGCTTTAGCCTTTGGGGCCCTACACAGTTATAATAATAATTGATGTAAAATTTTAATATCTATTTTTTTAATTTTTCCATGTTGTTATTAAATAGTTAAATCTCATTTTTATAAATTTCTACTTGAAATCTTAAAGGTTGTAATTTAGATCAGCCCCAGCCAATGAAGAAACAGCTTCCATATAATTTTGAACCTGGCCCATGAGCAGACATATGCATTTTTCATAACAAAGCAATGCTCTAGACTAAAAGTATATTAGAGTTTTTTGTCTTTCTTTGAAGCTTACATTTTCAAATAAAATATTACCTCATCTTTGTTTAATGTTAGTTGAACAACTCAAAATTATAATGGAGCTATCACAAGACAGGAAGGATGTTTTTCAGAAACAAAAATGATTCTTTTCTAAATGAAAAGTTAGCTATTTCCATTTCTGTATAAAGGATTGCATCTTTGCATATAAGATTTGAAAATAAAGACATGCTACATGCACAGTCAGGTGGGGTATGGGTTGAAGTTGTTTATATTTTCATACCTTTATTCTACAAAGTTTTAATAACTGTATGGCAGGCAACATAAAGCAAGCTTTCATAATTCCCATTTCTCCAAACTCTTCCCCAATAAAAGATAGGAAACACTTGAAACAGATCACTGCAGAAAAAATAATTATAAGAGTGATTTGATTTTTCATTTGTGGTGTGAGAATGAGGCGGGGGGAGTGATTGTTCATAAATTCCAAATATGATAAAATATAATCATTTAATTACTATGGCTTGATCGAATAGTGTGATTGTTCATAAATTCCAAATATGATAAAATATAATCATTTAATTACTGTGGCTTGATTGAATACTGTGATTGTTCATAAATTCCAAATATCGAATACTGTGATTGTTCATAAATTCCAAATATGATAAAATATAATCATTTAATTACTGTGGCTTGATTGAAACACTTGATATAGTATGTTTCCTTTATTTCCCCACCATTTTTTCTAGTAAATAAATATGTATGTATATTATCAAACATGTTTCTATTGGAATCAGCAATTGCTTCAGTTCTCAGACTCAATCTTTATGATGTCTCCAAGTGAGAAACTGAAAGGTGAACTGTCTTTGAATGCTGTCATTGCTGAGGTCATTCTAGGACTTAGGAGATTGTTGTCAAGAGCTGCATTCTCCTGGATGTCAGTGGATCTCTGCCAAATTTCTTAGCTTTTACTCTGGCAGCTTTAGCATGTTGTTAATTCAAAATATAATTCTTCAATATAAGCTCCTAACATTTAAAAATAATATTTAATTTAATTAGTTGCAATGATTATTTATTGAATTCCTAAGAGATAAGAATCATCTGGATGCTTTTGTCTAGATAGAATAAACACAAGAGCTGGACTATATTAACTTCTATATAAAGTTTTTACTGCTATTTTCTATTACTAATAATTTTCCACTATAAATAAAAAGAATTTAAAGTGGAATAGCAAATATCTAATTAGTTTTGTCTTTCAATTCTGTTTGACCATCAACAGTGATGTAAGAGTTGGATAGAATGTTGCCTCTCGGTGCCATAATTAAATTTTGTTTACCTTTGGTGTATACATTTCATTGTGCTTTTTTGGAATAACTTAGCAGCCCATAAACTAATGCTTTGCAAAGCCCAAATACAAATGTTTGAAACATGTATTAGAAACACTTCCTTTTATGATCTGAGTAGAAAATAGAAGGATATTTTCTCCTTAACAAATTACACATTTGTAACCTTTGCAATATATAACCAAAACTGAAAATGGCTAAGAAAAGGCTCGGAGCTGATCAACTTATGTGCTGTTATTTGGAAGTACTACTAGAGATTATTAGTGCACAAATATTTTCAGAGACGTCGCCCCATTTACAGGACAATCATCATCCATGTTTGATTACCATCTAAAGACTAATAAAATGAAATAAGGGCAGAAAATTTTTTTTCCCATAAAGCCATCACATTGTATTAACTAATTTTTGTAATTTCAATTCTATTTACCAATATATATCTTTAAGGTATGTCATACTTTATTCTAAAAAAAAATAAAAATAAAAATAAGTTCCATATAGTTTGAGTCCTTCAGTCCTGTCTAATTTACTCTTTTAATTAGCCTGAGATTTATAACCCACCAAAACTAGATTAAGCAATTAGCCTTCTGTCTTCTTTCATATCAAAAAAGTGTAAGAAAGGCTTG
This sequence comes from Pteropus alecto, assembly GCF_000325575.1. Taxonomy (NCBI): domain Eukaryota; kingdom Metazoa; phylum Chordata; class Mammalia; order Chiroptera; family Pteropodidae; genus Pteropus; species Pteropus alecto. Next base: position 20,181,944 of record NW_006439192.1, on the reverse strand, counting down.
AATCATGGCCATTGTCTTAACTTACAATTATTACCAATTCACGATTTCATGCCATAATAATGTCTAATCCTAATGGTTAATCATAAAACACAGCCTAACCAAATTCATTTTTAAATTAGCCAAAACAATCAGATTGGACCACTATATAAATGTATGACTACACCGTTTTCACATGTTCTGGAATTCAGCATTTTTCTGAAGCCACATCTGATTGTTTCAGACATTCTGCTATCTAAACGCAGCAACTATATTGTCACCCAACCAACTCCTAGGCAGTGAGCCATTATTCTGAAGGAAAAAAAATGGAATCGTTAAGCTGGTAGTCAACTCAAATCACACTATAGTACCACAGGCTATTGTATTCAACTCAAACCTTCTTGTCAAGTTCAAAAGGGTGTTAAAATACGCTATCCAAGGCTGATGAGAGGACCATGTCACAGATTTTCAGGTACCATGAGATTTGGGGCAGCTGGAGTCAGAGTCATTTGACACTGCACCCCATTTGCTTTGTCATAACTTTTTTTTTTTTTAGTGGGCTTTGCCAATAGACCTAGATGGGGATATAAGGAATATGTATGGTGATTGCCTATTCAGGAGAACCAAAACAAAGCATTATGCTGCTTGGGTCCCTACAGGAAGTTGCTGGTGTCCTCAGGCATAAGATTCTCTATGCAAGACTCTGTCTGGTTCCACCACTAAAAAGGGGAGATAGTCTCTTTTCTAACAAAAAAAGCACCATCCACAATTTAGTCATCTTAATGACAAGAAGGAAAAAAAAAAATGAGACAAACAAGAATATTACAAGATCTCATTATTTTTTAAATAAAAACAGTCTCTTTCCAGTAACACCTCAAATAATCATAAATGTTTGTACTACTTGAAATCTGTGTGAAATACTGGTAAAACATTCATAAAAGTAACCGAGGTCGATGTGACTGTGCAAGTGAAAATGTTGTTGTAAAGATTTATCTTACTAAGTCTGCCGAATGAAAAGGTTTGGGAAGAGAATTAGCTCATGTGTATTTTAACATTCTCTTTTGGTTTTCTGCAGTTGCTTAGAAGAAAAAAATTTTAACAAGTTTATAAAATTATAAATCTATATAAAAATTGAAAAACGTGAGTTCGACATTAAAAAATAATAATATAGAGGTTCGGATCATTCAGGCACATTTCGAGCTCAGAGTTTAGGACTGATTGTTTGATCCTCTTTCCCAAGCAGTAAAGTGAAAATCCTTGTATGAATCATGTACATTAGCTATCTCTGCATTACTAACCTTAGCCTTTCTGAGACTCGAGTAAACATGAATAGTTCTTTAAATACAAAACATGCAATCATCATAATGAAAAAGGGGTCATTTCTATAAATTTTATTTCTGCTTTCATAAGGAAAAAGTCTTTTAATTCTTGTTATTTTTCTAAACTTAAGGTTATAACTTAATTCAAATTAAGAATTTTGCTCTTTGTTGTGGGTATGAAGAAAAAACAACATTTACTTGAATTAGTTAAAATGATTCAGTATAGTTATTTACAAAAGCTCATTCCCTTTCTATTTTATTCTTCCATTTCCTAAAATGAGGGAAATTTTATAAAAATATTAATAGAAAAGAAAGCATACGTAAGTTCTACTTGAGAAAATGTTAACTAGAATAATTTTTCTAAGCCCTAAATTTCATTTCTGACATAAAATTTCTGTATTCAAATGAGTCATAGGAGACTCTTTTAAAAAACTATAATCACAGAAGTCAGCAGGGGGCAGACAAAAGATACAGTGTTTGAATTATTTTATAGTATTTTAACTAAGGTCAATTCCTTTGCACCTTAACAGCTGGCGAATGAATATAGCACATGTAAATTTCATGAAGAATGTAGAAAGGTTTATACCTAACTCCTCCTTTAGCCTTGCCATTAATCCCGTAGTGGGTAAAGAAGCCTTGATTAACAATACGATGCTGTTGGTTTGCTCATTAACGGCTTTGTCGTGCATTCTGTGGCTCTGTGTATTTTGTCTGCCATTGTACAGGAGTTCAAACCCATTGGTACCGCGCACAACAGAAAGGCCCAGCCTTTTGTTGCAGCAGCAAACATTGATGACAAAAGACAGGTAGTGAGCGCTTCCTATAACTCACCCATTGGGCTCTATTCAACTAGCAATATACAAGATGCGCTTCATGGACAGCTGCGGGGTCTCATTCCTAGTTCACCTCAAAAGTAAGTATCGGACTCAGTCTCTGGCCACCATGTTCTTAACAGTGATAGTACGGTGTCTTTTCCTTCCAAAAGTCCAGCTCTTGCTGTTTTATTTTTACTTTCCCGAAGGCACGATCAGAGTATTATTTTAAAGACAAGCATCTAGAACATGGTTCTAATGTTCTGGAGTCCGATCCGCCAGTTCCTGAACATTCAGTGCATAGATGGTTAAAACGAAGAAATTGCCCCGTTTCCATCATCACCCTTCTTAGTCATGTCAATATTTGGTGGTAAATAATCTGCTCTGCACGACTATTGTTCATTTAATTTTATCTGAAGATATATACTAGTGTTCCACTGAGGAACTTTTTAACCCTTTGTTTTTACAGGATGTGAACTACTTTGAACACAAGCACAATATTCGGCCCAAACCTTTCGTAATCCCAGGCCGAAGCAGGTCATAAGCTTTGAGATTGTGAAGTTTGGAGTGCATGCTTCTTTAATAAATCCTTGCTAATCACCAAGAAAAGTAACTTTTAGATGTTTGGAGTGACTTTTCTCATTTTGAAGCTTATTTCAACAGCAAAAGGAACAAACTCACTTAGAAGAGAAGAGAGCCAACTAACCTTCATTTCTGAAAGTAAACATCGACAAGATAATAGAGCTTGAGATGTTATGCAATCAGCACAAATATTTATAACTAATACCCCTGAGGATCCTATCCAGAACACAGCGACCTCTGAGGCAGGCATTTGTACCCTATCCCAGTTCAGGAAGGCCCGGCCAGCAAGAACAGAAATGGAAAGCAGCACCCCATCAGGAGTAAGGAAGCAGATGGGGCAAATGTGAGGACACTGGTGTAGCTTTATAGGTTGGACAGACTCTGATCATCTGGCCTCAGCACTTGTTTTTTAGTGCACCCTCAGAGCTCATTATGTAATCCCAACCATTCTAGCTCTTACACAAAAATCAATTTACATTCTTGTGGATACTTGCAACTGAAGAGAGGCTACTTGAAAAGGAACTTTTCCTCTAGGGGAAAATAAAAACAGAGTTGGGAGGGAGAGAGAGAGATCGATTACCCTCATGAATAACTGTGTACACATTGAAATGATAATGGGCAGGCTCTTCATTGCTGTCCCTCCTCCAGAGAAACAGATCATCTTCAGATGATCCTTTTCAAATATCTTCTCTAGAAATTAAACTCCAACCTACGGGAGAAGAAATTAAAGCCCTGTATTGCCAGGAAATAGTGACTTCAGGAAACCTCAAACTCATTCTTCTGACCTCAGTCAGCCAAGAGGAAGGAAGTTGGTAGTTAGGCTGCATTGATCCTAACAGGTTAGGAACATTGAATAATGATCTACATCAGGTGTCCCAAACTAGTGGGCCATAGGTAGATTCATTCACAGACAATGTTTTATTTAACCTTCTGGTTGTTTAACAAAAATGAACCTAAGTAAGTTCTTTTAAGATGGAACACCTACTCTCCAGCTTGTCCGAATAAATGCCCATCACTCCTAAATGTATGATACCTGGCCCATTTTCGTACAAGTGCGGCCCCTGGAGACATCTGAGGTTAGGACACCTGCTGTGGATGGTCAGTCATCACTTGATATATGATGTCTATGTGCAGACCTTTCATAAGCTGGAGTTGGGCCCAGAGGATTACCTCAAAATAAGCCAGACAATTTTGTGATGTCAGACTCAGAAAGAAGCAGTGGAGTGAAAGAACAGGAGAAAGATGCTAAAAGGCAGTTACTACAGAATAGATCTTCCCCCACTAGAATGCAAGCATGTAATTATATTCCCACCACCTAGAAATGCAGCTGGAACAGAGTAATAAATGTTCATTAGATAAAGGAACAAAATAAATGTTCATTAGATAAAGGAACAAAATTCAAAGAATACCTAATAATATTTCCTGAGTAGCAAGGATAACCAGGAGCTATTACCCCTCCCTCATACTTGCAACTGTGCACAACCCTTTTTTACTTCTCTTTGTTAGTTCATTTTTTCCCATTCTACTTTCCTCTCCATCTTTTCCCTATTTCTCTACATTCAATAGCTTCCCAACCCTACTCCTAATAACATAACACCAGATTAAAAGTTAAAATGCTATTTTACTATTGAATAAATATATATACGTCTTCCTAAAGAAGCACAGTTAACTTGCATTCTTTTGAAGTTAGCATAACTTAAGTTCACTAACTGCAGGACTTCAGGAGGCTTGAATAAAATGATACATTAGAATAACATGTACCTTGCCTTTGCTAAAGACCAATAACATTTAATTTTATAAAAATTCAGGAAAAGTCAGAGATTCAGGTACGTAATGGCTTTCTTTTATATTTTCATTTTAATTTAAATATGGTGATAATGACAAGCCATTCATAATTTTGTCATCATAAGGTGCCTTTTAATGTAGCTGAATTTGGAAGAGGGAAGAGGAGAAATAGGGATGAGAGATTTGCTTAAAAAAGAGGTACCAGTGCGCAAATCTTAAAGAATTGTAAAAATACCTCTACTATCCTTCCTTTCTTCCTGTGGCTCCTCACTATCTGTTGTAGCTTCTGAATTTCTTGTTCTCACCAAATAATTCTTCATCAAGGTGGAATTTTGAGTGACTACATACCAAGCTATAACTACACTATTAATGACCAACTTTTTAATCAGAAGTAAGTTGGAGATGCTAAATTGATAATATGTTAATCTCCCTAGAGTCTCATTTCTAGTTATGGTTCTTTTAATGATTTCATCATAATCGAAGCATATTAAAAAGCCAGTATTTTCATATGCAAATGTAAATTTTTATCATGAAGCTATCATTAAAAATATATAAAAGATATTTTAAAGAATCAAATGATAAAATACAATCCTGTGAATGGTTTTGGACAAGTTGCTTCCAGAAGCATGTCCCAAAGAGTCTGTACACATACCAGGAAAATTAATTCTTTCTCTAATGATCTAAGAGTGAAGTAACTGAGTATATATCATCAACCTTACAGGTAGGTGGTCTTGCCAAGTCACCAAGTCAATGTCAAGAAATTTCATTAGTACCTACCTTTCCAAGTCACAGGACTAGGTCAGGGTGACCCATGATGATATTCATAGTGACTGGAATCCATAAAAATTATTTTATTTAAAGCATCAGTTCAAGAGATCTTTTAAAATAGTCCCAGAAATTTATTAACAAGTAATTCTTGCTCGCTTAGAGTTTATTTCCTATCTATTTAATAGACACAGGCCCCTAAATAGAATGATAAACTAGGAAACAGAAGACATAATCTTTGTTTAAATAAAGTTATATACACACACATGCCTGTGTGTATACAAGAACATTAACAACAGACAAAGATTACTAATCACAACTATAAAATAAGGTATCTCTATAAGTTCTGAATTGATCATAATTTACCTGTCCACTGTCTAGTACTATGCTTGAGACACAGTCAGGTCAGAGAAGTCATAAATGCTTGTTGAAAAGGTTCACTATTCTAAGCCCAGGTCTCCCAAGATTTAATTCAGTGATTCAAATCTCTAAATTATAATTTAATAGGCTTCATTATACTTAGATCAAATCAATATTGTCCTGACTAAACTGCAACACAACTAAAATTTTACTTCTATTCTTCTACCAACTGAAGTCAATTTCGGGAGCCACTGTAGAGCTGAGCCTATGAAAATGGTGAATAAGCCACTTAACATTGTGATATGCGATCGACCAATTCACAGATTGTGTTTTAAGTTCTCAAGAGCCAGGAAGTGAAGGAGCAAGTCTTTATTTACCCATCTAATTTAGGCTGTGCAGGTAACTGAATTGGATAACACAAGACAAAAAAATATTTTTAATCCATTTAGTAACATGAGTTGTCCAGACTAATCAGGCTGCGACACTGATAAAGTTATCAGTCCCCAACTCCTTTTGTTTTGTGCTCTCTGTGTGGAGCCAACGTTAGCAGAGAGTAAATACAGATATGGACCATATTTGAGTCCTAAGAGAATACTGACTTGAGATAAACACACCATACAAATTGTTCTCTGAACTGAGTTAACAGCAACACTAATCTGTAGGCATGACCGAAGTTTACATTAATACTAACATTTCTTTTGGCTTCATCTTAAATGACTATGCTTTAAAAAAAAAAATCTGAGTATATTCCATTTTATTATAAAATGCATTTCTCATGCTGTACTTAAAACGCATGTAGAAAAATGACTTTTTAGTCCGTGGCATGTCAGTTGTGACCAGCCTCCTATCTAGCTTCATAGAGAGCATGAGCCCTCCCTAGCTGTTCTTGCATGACTGGCCTTTCTGATGTTTCAATAAGAAGTCCCTTCAACTTGTCTGCAAAAGGAAATGATAAACATGCATGAAAATATGTGTGCTTTCAAATTTTTACATGAAATAGCTATGTATAAAAGAAATATATCTTACCCCTAGGTAGCCTCCAAAGAATCCAAGATCACCTTATTTGCTCTTTAATCATTAATTTCAAGGTGACAAGCATTTGTTGGCTGTTCTGGAGCCTGTATTAAATCACCAAACAATTTTTTAAAGTGTACTCCTCATAAAATTAAAGAATGAAAATAGAAAAAGTTAAAATAGTAACAATAAAACTTTTACAAAATGGCCTTAAAACATAATCTTTATCACATAACCTACAAGTTGCCAATTACTATTAAATTAAAGCTGAACAGCACTTCTGAAACATACTTATTTTGAAATGTTTAGCCTAAATATTTGACTGGATCTTCAGTTCCTATTTGTGAAGAATCATTCACTGATATTTTAATTTTAAATATCGCACCTCAGAAATGTAAATGGATGCCCAGCCAATGTAATTTCCCTGCACCATTTGTCTGTGATGTTGTCAAGTTTAAATTTATCTGGCCTATTTTTTAAAACTGAGTAGATTCATATCTTTTCTACTTTTTATGCACCTTGTTTATGTGCAACCTTCAACTTACACATGGCCTAGGAGAACAGAGCCAAAAAATGCAACATCACCTGTACCTTTTCATTTTGTTCAAGTTTTCCAATCATGAATTTTTAAATGCATTCCATTTTTAAAACAAATCATAGCCAGAAACATTTTGTTTTAATTTGATTTAATTCACCTCTTACTTTTAGTCTTCAACTTCTTTTAACCTCTCTGTACTTGTTCTCTGTGTTCTCCTGTCTGGTTTTTCTATGTCATCTCTGTGTAATGTGGTCATTAACACAGTGGATGCAGTACTCCATCCGGTATTGACGGTAGCAGTGGACGTAGCACCCCTTCTTCTGTCAGTACTGTTAGTACTATTTGCCCAGGTGACTTGAAAGTTGCTGCTAAGATGGCCCCTAACATTCCTTTGGAAATGGAACTTCCTGGTGTGAAGATTGTACATGCTCAGTTTAATACACCTATGCAGTTGTACTCAGATGACAATATTATGGAAACACTTCAGGGTCAGGTTTCAACAGCTCTAGGGGAAACACCCTCAATGAGGTAATATGAGTCTTTTTGAACAATGAGAATATTAACTAAACACATGGGCAATGTCAGCTTTACTGGTGTCTTTTAACACTGTCTTAATTGAAAGAAAGCTATGTGAGAAGCTTTAAAGAAAAAAATGCTAAGGATTTATTGCAAATATCTAGGCTTAATGATAAAGGTGATTTGAAGAATAAACTAACTAGAGCTTTGTATGACCAATTTTAATAAACTGAAATCATGGAAGGACCAAATATATATGTACTTTGAAAGCTACAATGTGCTTTATAAATGTCTAGTATGATACTTCTCAAAAGTGATTAATAATCTAGTACACTATGTTTCTCTTTTGGGGGTCAAAAATTGGGAAGGGATGGGAGATCTAGAGGGTTTTTTAAAGGATGATATTTCTCTCTTCTAATGGCATCTTGTGGAGAGGTAATTATTTCTCCAAATAAAATTTTTGCCATGAATAAGAGAATACCTCAAACTAGTAATAATATAGATATTTAATTTCCAATGGTCTCTGTTTTGACTTTCTTCTTTATTATGAATATTTGTTCAAAGTACTTTTGTCATCAAGTTTCTTCAATTAAAAAGATTTACTGTGAGATAAAATCATTAGTTTTTCAATATTACAGACCACTTTTTATAAATTAAAGTAGTGTAATGCTTAAGAATGCTATGTAACAATATTCCAAAGCTATCTCTTGGGATGAATACAATACGATAATAATATAATGTATCTCAAAGCCATTCTGCAAGGAAATTCAGATATATAAGATGATTATTTCTAAAAATGATATAGGTATACAAATACATGCAGATAGCAACTACCTTGTCTAGATAATGCAATTGAATGGCATAAAATAATAAAGCATTTAGTGCCTGACATGTAGTTTTATTGTGGCATTTTCCAATTGCTCATCATGAATATATTCATAGAAAGTTTATTAAAATAAAGCTATTGTTGTAAATCAATTAAAATGTGGCTACTTAGAAAATGTAATGTAGTCAATATAACTGATATATATGAAAAGTTTCTGCATTTATGCTTTTGAACACTGACAATTTGAACTTCTTTAATCTACAAGCAAAATACCTTTGTTGTTTCCAGGAGTTAAAGCAAATTCATCTTAAAACAAAATTAAACCATATATTTTTAGTTTAATATCTGAAATGAATCTGAATTTAATGACTTTATGACCAAGAATAATCAAATTGGGCTCACTCCTGCAGTTTCTATAATGTGTATGTTGTCTTTTTTTCTGAGAAAATTAATTTTGTTCCTATCTATAATTATATATCCATCAGACAAATCTTTTTTTAAAATTACCATTTCCTAACAGTCACATTTTAGTTGCCCTCCGAAGTATTTTGCGAAATGGAGACGTGCTGACATGACCTCTAGGTTAATTAATGACATTTTTAAGGCAACCCATGGGAATAAACATTGTCTTTTAAACTATAATAGAGATTAACTTGAAGATACTAAATCTCTGCTCAGGAGTTACTGCAAATATAGTAATTACTGTTTATTGATGTCTTGTGGCTTCTTACACATCTATTGCCTCACAATGCTCCTGATGCTGCTTTGCGTACCGTATTGTTTCAGTGAACCCACAGCCTCGGTGCCCCCCCAGTCAGATGTGTACCGGATGCTCCACGACAATCGAGACGAACCTACTCCGCCTCGCCAGTCAGGCTCCTTCAGAGTTCTCCAGGAACTAGTTAACGATGGCCCCGG
>NW_006439192.1:20155717-20172501 GCF_000325575.1 Pteropus alecto | reverse complement strand
GAAAGTCTAAATATTGATTTTATTCAGAAATCAAATGAATCTTTGCCCAGAAGGATTTGAGTGGTGCCTGGTTTAGAAAAGGAACTTCTAGTATGTGTCTAAGTAGCCACCAACTTGATGGTAAAAAAGCACCAAAAACAAATTCCATCCACAGTAGTCAAGGGCTAGCTCAGCTTATAAATTTTAAAATAGAGCTTTAAGTAGACATTGCAAATTTTCTCAGCCTTGTCCACACTCCAGAGTCATCAAAATTTAGAATAACCATATAAGGAACGTCAAACAAAGTCATGAAAATTTAGAATAACGATATAAGGAACCTTCACTATGTTTCAAATTCTCTGCTATGTACTTTTCATACATGGTCATTTAATCCTCACAATAACTCTGTGAGGTAGGTGCTGTCATTTTCCCTACTTAACAGATGAGAAACTGAGGCATAAAGAGGGTGGATTTGTACGAAGTCACCCAAAGCAAGTAAGAAGCAGAACTGAGTCCCCAGCCAACTCCTGCTGTCTTCAGGGCTCGCACTCTTACCAATGTTTTTCCACCCCCCAAAGACACAGACTGTCCTTTTTAAACGTTGCACAAAAATGCAAATGCCCCCCTTAGGATGGCTATTATAAAAACTAAATGGAAAATAGCAAGTGTTGGTAAGGATGTGGAGAAATGAGAACTCTTGTGCATTGCTGATGGGAATGTAAAATGGTGCGACCACTGTGGTGGCTCCTCAAAAAGTTAAACGTAGAACTGCCGTACGATCCAGCTCTCCCACTCCTAGCTAGATCCCCAACAGAAATGAAAGCAGGGACTCAAAAGGTACTTGTACACCAATGTTCACAGCAGCATTATTCACAATTGCCAAAAGGTAGAAACAACCCAAACGTCTATTGATAGATGAATGGATAAAGAAAATGTAGTTTATGCATACAATGGAATATTACGAAGCCTTAAAAAGAAATAAAATTCTGACATATGCTGCAACATGGATGAACCTTTAAAAGAAAACATCATGCCAAGTGAAATAAGCCAGACACAAAAAAGAGAAATATTATATAATTCCATTTATATGAGGCACCTAGAGTAGGCAAGTCATAGAGACAGAAAGTACAGTAAAGATTAGCATAGTCTGGGAGATGGAGGTGATGGGGAGTTATTGTTTAACGGGTACAGAGTTGCTGTTTGGGACCATGAAAAAGTTCTGGAAATGGATATAAGAGATAATTTTACAACATTATGAATGTACTTAGTGCCACTGAATCACACACTAAAACCAGTTAAGATGGTCAATTTTATATTATGTATATTTTGCCACAGTGGAAAAAAAATGCAAATTGTTCTCTGCTCCATTGAGCATTTTGTAACAGCTCCCTACAACAACAGAATTGTTTTAACTAATTTTGTTTTGTAAGGCCCTGTTTCAGAGCCAGTTATGCTTGAACCAGTCCTACTCCTTTTGAAATGAGACTATGGGTGCAACTTAAGAATTCCTTGGGTTAAAGTGCACATCTTAAAATAGAAGCAAAGCACAAACTGCAGCCAGCTGTTCCTTTGCCATAAATGGAAACACTTTGTTTTTCAGATGACCGTCCTGCTGGAACTCGGAGTGTGAGAGCTCCAGTTACGAAAGTCCACGGTGGTGCTGGCAGCACACAGAAGATGCCACTCTGTGACAAGTGTGGGAGTGGCATTGTGTAAGTTTCATTTTTAACCCAAGAATTCCCTATAAATCTTGGTAGCAGTTCCACATTTCTATTCAATGACTTAAAATATAACGCTCACAACATTTATCATATTTTGACCAGAATTCCTTAGAAATACCCTAAAATTGGCATATAATGTGAGTCAGCAATTTTGACTTATAATTTCAGATTATTCTCATGAAAAAAAAATACCCAGAAGTATATTTTAAAAAACACTTCCAGGAATCACAACTTTCCTTCCCAAAGCCCCCCTTTTGTTAAGGTCTAGTCTGTATAAACCCAGGGAAACAAATTGGGGGGTTGGGAGGGTAGGTATCAGGCTGTTAATTAAAACATATTATCTTTATTCAGTTTCTTAAGTTGCACAAACATTAAAACATAATTTTTAAAATTACAGTCCCCTTCCATTCAAGGGCCATTATATTTGAATAGTCACAACTAATTCAAATTTTCAAGTGAACTAGACCATTTCAATCTCCATCGTAAATGTCTCATGTGGCCACTTCTCCCACCCTTTTATTCTGTTCCTCTACCATTAGCTCACACACAGAGTCACCATCCGTCCAATATCCAGGATACATCCTAGGAGGGCAGTGGGAGATAAGCCTGGTCAGAGCAAAGCCGGGAATGTGGGACAGAAATAAGCAGGATAGGGAGCTCAGGAACAGAGAGGACCTCCTAAAATGGGACAGTCTGTAATGTTACTAAAAGCAATTATTGCTCCTAAATTGTAGCAAACTGTTTTGACAGGAGAGGTTCTTACACCCCCTGTGTAAGAACCACCTTCGCTTTTCGATCTGTTTTCTCTGTGCTCCACAGAAAAGAGAGGCTGGGCCACCAACATAGAAAGCAATCAGAGGGACATTTACTTGTGTAGACAACAACCTTGGTCAAAATCAGAATTCTTTGCAGAGGTGTTTGTCAATCTGTATCATGTCTTTTTCTTTCAAAGAAACAATGAGGAAAGATCACGAACCAAGAACCTATAATTTTTTTTTCAGTTTGTAAATAAAGCCAATTTTATTTCCATGTTTGGCATGTATGAGCCTGATGATTCCAGGTTATTTTACTATTGATTTTTGGTACAGCTGGCCTGGGAACCACCTACCTTGGGCCCTGTGAGCGCTACTCTGAGCCCCTGGGGGGCTCCTGGCCCCTGCTCAGACTCAGTGCCCCACCTCCCTTCAGAGGAGACGGTGGACCTGGGGCACTGTCTTGGTCTCAGGACCCCTAGTGGATGTGCTGAGGGACTCAAGGCCAGGTGTGGATTGGGTCTGTTTGAAAAATATTCACATCAGGGAGAAACACGTGATGGTTTATTATGGTTCTCTTGGATTTCCCTGACAATTACATCAATTTCACTGCTATGCCCCTTTTCACAGCTGGAGTCTATAGTTTCTCCAGTGTGAAGCAGATACCACCTGCCTACCTGTGGTGTTTTCACCTTTGTATCAGGGTTCGGGCTTTGTACTTTTCACCTGATCTCCTTTTTCTCCACAGCGGGCCCGTCGTGAAGGCGCGGGATAAGTACCGGCATCCAGAGTGCTTTGTGTGCGCTGACTGCAACCTCAACCTCAAGCAAAAGGGCTACTTCTTCGTGGAGGGGGAGCTGTACTGCGAAACTCATGCAAGAGCCCGCACGAGGCCCCCGGAGGGCTACGACACAGTCGCTCTTTATCCCAAAGCTTAAGTCTTAAGCAGAGCAGAGCACGCACACACACTCACGCGCACTTACATAGGAAGACATTAATTAATGGCTTTGGGCGGAAGTATAGCAAACTGTTGAGTCCAAATCTAAAACCAAGGCTTTTAGATGTTTATCTTATTGTGTACTGAGGAGAAGGAATGGGAGGCAATTGCCTGCTATGACAGAAACACACATTCGGCTATGTTTTGCAACTCTTTTTCTCTTTGGGACAAGCAATAACTTAATGACATTTAAACTAATAATTATTTTGTATGTCATACTCCCCAATTTAAATTTATATTATGGCCATCGAACATGTAAACATCAAGATATTTGGAGTCTAGTTGTCTTTCCTTAACAAGTTGATTTTGCAATTGTAGTAAATACCAAATGATAATCTTGTATTCTAACACAGCCTGCAGCTGTCTGTTATCTGCTTTAACTGTTACAGTGCATGTCAGGGAGTAACTCTCTGGATTTCTCTAGTTACATATTCAGCAATTATACCACTGGATGCAACATACATAATAAACACATAAAACGTTTTTAAAATACCTATGAAGTGGCACTCAATGAATTCAGATAAAATCAGCATTCCAATGAGAGGGCCCAATCACATGTACATTAACAAACTCAGGTATTTTAAGAAAATTTGGATTCTTTAGTTTTTATTACTGATTTACTCTTTCTATGAGCCCACAATTTCTGCTGATAGGAGGGGCATTAAAATTTGCTAGTTAAAGGTAATTCAGTCTCTTTCAGATTAAAAGTTTCTTTCGCTTTGAAATAGTCTCTTTCATTTTAAATGTCTCTTTCAGATATTCAGTCAAAGTCAAGGTTCGGACTGCATGAGGCTGTTTCTTTGTGCTCACAGGTTGATCACCATCTCCTCCTCCTTGCCAGGATGGCATCTCTAAGAGGCGACACTTTAGGGGACCTCTTGAGGAAGGGAGGGGCTACAGATCCTCAGGGTCCTGCTTGTATCCACTGCTGAAATTCATGGTTTCACGTGTGGTCTGTTTTCTCAAGATAGTTGAGACCAGGCAGTAATCCCACCTCTACCAGCAACTCCAAAAGTGTCAGCTCAGCCTTCCCTGGAGTCGTGGAGCCTTTGCATCTCGGATATGAACTCCCTCTGGCTTCTGGCTCTACTTTGTCACCTTGCCTCTCACTATGGTGGTGCCATGGCAATGCCCCTGATTTGCATGTCTTGCCTATGTCCCATGCTCCTCACTGGGAACACGTGGGAACTTCTGAAATTGCCCCCTCCTTGTTCCCCAAGGACAAACCATGGGGAACTCTCAGGGTGGGGAGAGGAGGTTATCTCAGGCCCTCTGTCTCGCCACCTCATCACAAAATCATCTCTGCCTTACAATAGCTGCTGCCTACAGGCTTGGAGCACGTTTTCTCCTATTGTCCTGACTTACAAATAGGGCTCAAGTCGTTGGTCTCAGGAATTCTCCCAAAATTAATTATTTCTGACCTTGACCTATCTAGGATTTTGATCCAGTGAGAAGAATCAGAATACCTGCCTGGCTCCTGTAGGCATTTGAGATTGCTACTGGAACCCCTGTACCAAAACATAAATTCATTAATAGAGCTACTACAATAAAATAAATAAGAAACTTTGAGGTCAAATAAATGAATGGATCCAAAATATATTTCATTTTCTGTTCAAATGTTATTTTAAAATGTTATGTTCTGGGAAAGATACAAACATAAAAGTTTGAAAGGTAGAGAGAAAATGAATGGTAACTGACTTAAAACCTGGGAAAGTTAAAATCCAAAGCAGCAGTGGAGAAAACTAAAAACCAACCCATTTCCCCTCCAGAATCTTGAAAAGGGCAGAAATTAACTACATCGGGTATTGCTGGACTAGAGGATAATGGTGGATTTACTACAAGGAGGCTCAAGTAGAATCTGTTTGAGAACCACTTAACCCAGAGGTGTCCCCTCTCTGCTCCACACTCTCACACACCCCATGGCACTTCCCAGCAGAAGTCTGCTAGAGAAGGTAGAACAGCATCTGGAGAAGGTAGAGCAGCATCTCTGAACTAGAGTCAGAAAGCACAGTGAAGGATATGTACACCACACTAAAAGGGGTTAAATTAAGTTAGAATGAAAGACTCATGAGCAAAATATACATTAGGCATTATATGCTACATTAATGTACATTGTATGTTAGACATCAGACAGTAGTCTCCTTAAAATTATATTTTATATATTTAATATATAGTACAGGACATATGAGCTGCTCAAGTTCAGATGTTTAATAATGAGCAACAATAGTAAAATAAAAGTATAGTTTTTAAAAGGTATAGTTCTAATCTGAAATTTAGGAGAGAGATGACTTAAATCTGATAATTTGGACTATATGACTAAGGCTTGTGAAGCATGCACTAAAATCGTACGTTCATTATTTTTAATAAAAATTATTCTTTGACAAATTAAATCTAGAGATTTAAATACCTAGGAGAATTAATGACAGGATCAATAGACATGAACGTGATATTTAAATTGTTTTAAAATATATAGAGTGCTGTGAACAAAGAATGCCAACAAGTTTTGGTTTAGCTTACAGAATAACATATTTTTTTAGGAAACAGACTAGTCATCATTTTATATTTGTAAGCTTATTAAAACTTACAATGATCGAGGAAACTACCCACGATTAAGAACTGGGCATCTATGAACTTTGGACTCATGATTAACTAAATTGCTATTATTTTCAGAGTAAACCTACAATAGAGTTGCTACACTCTCTACCAATACAATGATTGATTGAATAAAAACAGTTCTAGTTATCACATATGTGTAAGCAGAGTAAAGCTAATGGTTAACGTGACACACAAACACTTTACTCATCTCTACACAAGATAATCTAAAGTTTGTCCAACATGGAAACATCCTAAGATAAACAGGATGGAGCTTTGAGTCTCTTCTATTAACAACTTTAGCTGCAAAATTTTGTCAAGTTATCCTTTGAATGGATTTGATTTCTGTCCAGGAAACTGCTACTTATAAACATTACTCTTTATTTCATGTCATCATGGCCCAATGTTCTTTTATTGTTTATGCTATGCCATCTGAATCTGAAGCATAAAAACAAAATTTGAAGAAAGAATGAAGGTATTCAGATAATTCAAGCAAATAAACCATTTACCTCATCTGTATGACTATTTGACGAGAATTCTCTTAAGCCTCTATTCATTTTGGAGAGCACTGAATAAATATTGATTTGAGTATCTACCAAGTAAGAGATGTTGAACACTAGGCATAATAAAATAGATTTTTGAATACTTTTGTCTATATTTACAAATTGACATTTTTAAGGTAATTGGAATGCTTCACATGATTAATTTTTAAACAAAGCATCTGTAAGTAGTAGTTGCTTTCACACTGAGACTGATCAGGTTTGTGAAGTTCACTGGAACTTTTCCTCTTTTGAGGAGAGCAATTTTAAGAAACTAAGTTCATATGCCTGACTTCTACTGAAGACTCACTGGCAACATTCTGTCTGTGAGAATCTTGCACATATAAAGAGGACAAAGGTCCCTCAATTGACTATACGTATTTTATTTGAGTATATAGATTTTAACTGAATGCTTACAAATTTCTTGACATAATATAATATTATCCATGTTTATCCATTATCTCTAATCCTTACAATAACTTTGCCAAATAAATATTTTACAAATGAGAAAATGTTTCAGTTTAACTTTGGCACAGTGCCAAACAACTGGGGCGGGAGGGAGGGGGAAGGACAGTGTTTAAATTCACTAATATTCCCTAGTAATAAATAATATGGTTTAGAAATCTTCAAACTTAATTATTCCTCTCTACTATATCATTTTATTTATATCAGTGTTAACTTATGGTCCATGTTTGTTCTCTTTATAATAAAAATCATCTCTTCCATGAATGCTAGGCAGTAGTGTGAAATAATAAATATATTAAGTAATGATTCGATTGAGTAATGAGTAAGTAAGCAGACTGTCAGGAAAAGAACTCTGGATAAGGACGTGAATTGTAGCTGCAGCTCTGCCACTGGGTGTCCACTTTACCTGCAGAATGAAGGAGATGGACTAGATGACACCTGAGCCTTCTAGCAGCTCAGTCATTGGTCTATACTTGACATTGGCTTTAACTGGCAGGCCATTCCATTTAGTAGGGGCATGCTGTCAATGTGGCCAGAGTCTTGGTTCAATTCAGAAGTTTCCCTCCCATGGTCATAGATACCATATCTGACTCACGTCCTGGCTCACAGTATGGATTTATTACTGCAAATTCATTAGCCCCATTAAAAGTACACAGTAATGGCTTGAAACTAATAAAATACAATGTTTTAAAAATGATATTTTTACATAGTAAGGGAAATTCACTACCATTATTAATGTGTGACCCAGTGGCTTGAGTCAGTGCAGCTGCTGTAGTATCTAAAAATCAGAAAGCAGTTTAGCATCCGGAAAAAGGGGGTCACACATTGGGAACTGAATTAAAGACTCCTCAGTCCAGGAGAGGCTACAGAGACTACTATCCCTGAATTTACTCAAACCGATAAACACCTCAGTAAACTGCACAGACAGAGCATTTATTTGATTTAAGTGCCTTGTTCCAGAGAAAGGGTATTCCCCATTGCTTCAATCCCTGGAAGAAGGAGGAAAGCTCTATATCACCTCTACAGAACAGGAAACCTTCACATGTGCAAAAAGACTGTTATTTCATTTTCTTCTTGGTCCAAATCATGTCCGTTACTCAATTCTCTTTCCAACTTATTTTTCCCACTCAGACTCTGTCACTGACTCGGCCTCTCTGTCACTTTCTTGTCAGCCTCCAAGCATGCTCAAATACTTTGTACCATTCTAAAAATATCTCTTGCCCTGACACCTATTCCCTTTCACGCTATTTCTCTGTGTATTTCTCTGTCATATTTCTCTGTGTATCTCTTTAGCACACCATATGTCTTAGAATTAGATCTACTCTACTTTTTCAGTGCCCCCACCATTCCATTGTTAAGAAGTCCTCTGAAAACAGCAATCACCTTCCTAAGAGCCTAAGCTAGTGGCTGCCTTTAGCAAGTTTTGGGGTTCATTCTCTTTTACAGATGTAATCAGATTAAAATGAACATTAAAGAAAACTGAAAGCCAGCTGGGTGTGAAGGCGTTTGCATTTGGGTCAAGCCTTTGAGCTGGTGACGGCCCACGACCCACCTAAGACTTTGTAAGTCACCAGCACATAGGTCTCCTTCTCTGACCAAAGTACTAGCCTTAGAACGATTGTCCAGATTTGTAATACCCTAGGAGCAGTTTGGTCACTTTCTTGTACTACTATAGATCTCAGCTATGATTAATGATAGGCTTATGATCTCAGGCTCAAAAAAAAAGATCTGAAGTTTAAAAATCCAGAAGTATTTTAGTCTGGTAATACACTGCTAAGAATAGATTTGACCAGCTTGTTTTTGTGCAGTGCTCTTGAATTTGTTCCAGATTCTTGAATCTGCAGCTGTTAGTCAACAGGTGAAAGTGGATTCCCTAAGAGGAGCTACTATTTGAATATTTTGAAATATTGTGACTCACAGATTTTTTTAAATTGGTGGTTCAGAATTTAATTGTCTTTTAACAATGAACGTCACAATCAAAGAAAACTCAGACATTTTTGGGGGGCAATTGAACAGACTGATGAGTGACCAGAGAAACCATATCCCCTGACATACTATGCTCCACTGTCTATCTGATATGAGGCCGAATGAAATAGAAACAGTCTTACCACACCGAGAAGGTTGTACTGGTGAAGTATGATATCATATGAGGAAATAGGAACTTTTAGCTCTAGCATTAACTATATTTACTTCTATACTTTTGTAAAATTTGGATGAAATATTGTCCCACCTCGTAAAACTATAATTTGTTACGGGGAAAAAAAAAACAACAAACCGATTTGGGCAAAACAGGGGTTTCAGAATCAGGAGGTAGAGCACTGACGAGTTACAGAGTTTTTGAAAAGTTCCCAAATCTTCTCATGCTTCAGTTTTCCTTGTACAAATCTGGAAAATAACCTTTTTCATGAAATTCCAAAATTCTCAACACCATAGGCAAGACTATTCCACCGATAACTTAATTACTGGGAGAATAACTACATTAGGAAGGGAGGAAATTTAATATTCTCCCAGATTAAGTGTCTTGATTCTAAACTTTGTTTACAGGTTTCAAATGGGCTAATGAATCAACCATTCAGTGTCATGGCAGCAGGAACAGTGACAGATGGGCCCCAGCAAGTGCATTGCATATTTTTGCCAGATTTCTCTGACCCTTCATTTCTATGAATTAAAAATCCAAGTGCTGTACCTAGTGCTTCACAGCAGCCGAAGAGCCTGAGGGGATCCCAGAGGGCCAGGGCTTTCCTGGTCTCACACAGGAGAATGGGGTTTCTCCCTTTGGAAGTCTAAAGGAAATGTCCTTATACTTACCTTTTTATCTAATTCTAATGGAAGTTCTTGGCAAGCAAATATTCGTTTTACTTGCAATGAGGAACTTTGGAGTCGAGAAGGTAGAACGAGAGCATACATAAGAAAAACACATTTTACAATATATTAAATTAAATTAAATAGCTGGGGCGGAGAATTGTATTCTTTACAATAAATGGTGGGTCAAATGAATACAATGGATATTAGCACCTACACCACACTCTGTAAAAATAAATTCCAGATGAATAGCAAATCTAAAAGGTAAAACAATATAACTCTTATTTTTTTTAAAAAAAAAAAAAGCATGGAAGAATCATTTCATGACTTTGCAAAAGTAGATGTTGGCTGTCCAGTCCCAAGGAGGGAAAGACTGCACCCCCATGCAGGGGAGCACTGCCACCAGGGTGCAGAGCCCAAGCGGGTGAGGAGCGTGGCCCTGCATGGCTGGCTGGTCTGTGGTGTCAGAACCCAGGGAGGATGTGGAGGTCATCTACACAGAGAGGAGGCCCAGCACAGGGTGACAGAGCCCACATGGAGTGAGGAATGACTTGTCTAAATGGAGGGGTGGTCCAAGATAAGGTCCAGAGTGTAAGCAGGGTAGGAGAGAAGGGGCAGTGTAGGGTACTAGAACCCAAGCAGATGACAAGGGCATCCATGTGGGGACTTTGGGGTGAGACTGGCATTGAAAGAGTGGATATTTAGAAGAGTATCTCTCATATAAGTAAATATATAAAGGATAATGGAAATCAACTTTCTCACTGTTGTTAAGAGAAATTAAAAACATGGAAAGGAAGAAAATTACAAAGAGCACTGTAATAGAGTGGACTAGAAGTACCATGAACTCATCTTTCTCAATATAGATAAATAGATATAAAAATAAATTCAGATGTGAATGTGCATGTGTGTATGTATATGTGTATATACATACACATACAGACATTCCCTAGCTCTGTCTAAGACGGCATGGAAGCAGCTACATGCACACTTAGCACTCACTTCCTGCCTTCTAAAAACCATTCTTCTCTAAAAGAAACCAAGGCAGCTCCTTGGAGAAATGGCTGATTTCAGGGCTAAGGTAGGCAAAGTATAGGATGAGCCTAGAACATCTGAGTATGTCAAGAAAATGAAGAGGTGCTCTAGTGATGAAGGAGACATGTCAAAAGTACACAGAAGCCAGCTGGAGAAACTCCGACTGACCCAATTGGGGAAATTTAAGCAACAATAAAATCATCTTCACAACAGAAAATAATTCATTATAACCCACTGAACAAAACTGGAAATGTCGAGTCCATGAGACTGAGGAAAGAGACATGTCATAACGACTACATGCATGCAAGATTTTGGAATGGATTCTTTGCTTTTATAAAGGACATTATTGAGAGAATGGGCAAAACTTGAGTGGGGCCTGAGGTTTAAGTGGCAGTAATGTTATCAATGCTAATTTCTGGATTTTAATGGCTGTATTCTACCCATATTGAAGAATAGCCTTAAAAGATACATCTGTATATTCCAGAATGATGAAACATCACTTTTTATCTACATTCTCCCTTTAAAATATTGCATTTTATTTAGAGTAGTAATTTAACAGACACATTGCTGCAAACTTTTGTAGCTCTCCAGAAAGAGTTAACTTCATCAATATCAATCATCAGTGGAGAACATAAGCTTTCAAAAATACAACTTATTGAAATTGTCTACAATGCCACAAGAAAGACTGTCAAATCTTCTAGAGACTATTTCCATAGGAAATAAGAAATTACCACAAGTAAACATTGAAACTATCGTAGACTTTCATTTCCATGAAAGCAAACCATATAATTATTATACAATAAATTATATCGAGACTTTAAATTCCTTACTGTGACTTAAAATTTGAGTTTTGAAGTATTTTATATTCTACTTGTAATGGTCGTTATTGCAAAATAAATAATACATACTCATTTAAAACTTTTACAGAAAGAGCGCCATTTTCCGAGTCGCACAAAGATGGACTGTGGCCACGCCAACCAACCCTTGGCTGAAGGAGCTCCCGTTTCCAATGCAGCATCCATCTTTTGCAAGTGGTTTACCCAGGGCACAGGACATTAGCATGCTTTGACAAATGAAGACCTGTGCCTCTGCTACAACTGTCATGTGTATATTTTAATACATTGTTATTTTAAGTTCATTATTGTATATATGGGTCTTCTTTTAACCACAGCAAATAGAAGTCCTTTCACAATATTAGTGTTGGGCCATTCAAATCCCAAAATGCTGAAACTACTCTGATGGGTGGGTTGAAATAAGAGGAATTAAACAGAATAAAGCAAACAATGAATGGTAATAAGAAAAAAAAAAAATGGAAAAGTTCCCAGGTGTTTGCCTGTCTCCAAACATTCTCCTTTCTCCATACAGCTTTGGTCCAATGGGTGCTGTGTTAAGTCACTCTTATCAAGTTTCTGAGTATGATGGTTACCAGAGGGAAGGGGTGGGGGCAAAAAGGTAGAAGGGGGTAAAAGGGGTCAAATATATGATGACAGGAAGGTGAATATATGATACAATACACAGATGAGGTATTATAGAACTGTACACTTGAAACCTATATAATCTTATTAACCAATATCACCTCTATAAATTTAATTTTAAAAATCGATCAAATTCTGGGATAGCAGGGAAGCCACAGGAAGATAAACACCCTAGTAAGATTGTCCCTTGGTTTGGGATGGCACAGCAAAAGGTGGGACCTTCTCACCATGCAGCTGTTACCCTGCAGCTCTGATAGGGCAAGCATAGGAATTCAGGACCCAGGACCTTGAGAGCCCCTTCTTCCTCCCCACCCCCACCCATGAGCGTGCCCCACATCCCCTCGTGGCTTCCAGGCCACCCCGTTACCAGGCAACGGGCTGCCCCGGCGAGAAGCAACTGAGCGGAATGCATGGAGGAAGGCAGTTGGGAAGAAAGCTTGAGCAGCAGAAATGAGCCCGGGTACGAGCCAGGCTTGGGGAAGTGGGGAAGGGAAGGGGGCTGTCCTATGAGGGGGACCCGTAGGCAGTGTGCCGGTAGTGGAAAGTGCCACCTCCCTCGGCCCCGACCCTTTCACCCCAAGATGGGTCCAGTCTGGAGTGCGATCTTCTTGACTAGCTGCACACTCTGCTCACCCCGAGAAGAAAAGCGCGGTCTCGGTCCCCGCGCCCCGCCACTGCTCCCAACCTCCGCACCCCACTGTCCATCCGCAGCTGCGTGACCTCAGCGCGCCCTCCCGTGGCCGTTCAGAGAGTCGCCATCCCGAATCCCCACGCCGCGCAGTCCTCCCAACAAAACCAAAAGCCAATTACGGTTCTGTTACAGAAAAGCATCATGAGGAAGGGGATGAAGTTGACTGCGTTCTCCTTTCAGCGTCCAAGATCCTAAATTCTTCTGAACGAGTAAAGGAAAGTGGTGGCAGTGAAACAGGTAAAATCTCCAAGACCACGGCTCCGATGGCAGTGATGTTTCTGCCTCCTACTACGGGTAACGGGTACGTTGCCTAAATCCACTGGCCCAACAACTGGTGTGCCTCCAGTACATAGGTACTTCCAGTAATTATTATGGTACCAATAATAGCTAACATGGCATATTACCTTGTGCCAGATAGTGTTCTAAACACTTATATAAATCAACTTGTATCGCAAACAACCCTATAAAGTAGGTACTACCAGTTACCCAGATATTACAAGTGAGGAAACTGAGGAAACGAATTGTCAATTTTTTCCAGAGGCACCAAAAAGATATATATATACTTTTCCCCAAATAAATACTTTTATAGTAAATATTTGTGGACTACAGAATATCGTATGAGGAGGATGTTTGAAACAACCAAAGAGCTCCAGTTTTCAAAAAAGCTCCACATAAACAATGAATAAGACATGTGTAAATACCCAGCTAGCAGGATCTGAGAAGAGTGAATTTGGAGCCTCACTTCCTTGAGAGAAGCCCCAGGAAGCTACACACCTCTGAGAGGCCTGGTGTTCAGCGTGACAGCCAGGGAAGTAGCAGAGCACTGTGGGTCGAAGGCAGTATCTAGACTGATGGGCCAAGTTAGGACCCCCAGTTGCCCATACCCACGTGTGGCATATGGGTACTCCAGACACAGAGGTGCTGAGGGAGGTGGCAAGCCAGAGACCTAAGGGCAGGATGAGATTCCTGCACCTTCATAAATCTCGGAACTTCACAAAAGCCTTGTCAAGGGCCCTGGAAGAAGGGGCTAGGGCAGCCACACCTCAGTAGACAAAAGATAGCTGGACACCCAGTGACCACCAGGATAAGCAACATCTCAATGGAGGCCAGCAGGACAGGGCACTGACCTGTCCATCTCTGCTCTTCTGTGCCCCACCATCTATGAGGATATGTAGGCATATCTGTGCAACCAGGAGGGATAATGGGAACCCCCGAACAGGGGAGAAAGAGTCCTCAGAGAGAGTTTAGACATTGAGTCAACTCAATATTTACCTCGAAGAGAGCATTTAAGGTCAGAAGGGATTGTGGTACATTAATTTGGCAAGATCATGTATTCTCTAATGTGAGTAAGAGTTAGGACTCTGGAGAAAGAGGCCAGTGTTTATAGAAAATACAGTTACATGCAAATAGCATGTACGCTTGTTGAAGAGTTACAGTCTTTCTTGCTAGAGCACAGTGGTAACAAGTGCAAGGTCTAGCAAGGACAGGTACTCAATAACTGATAGATTTTCAAGTCAGGCGCTGCCAAGGATGGCAGTGATTTCCTGCCTACAACTAAAGGCAAAATTAGGAAATATGATTTTGTTCTCCCCCTCTTTCTCTTCTCCTATCTACGCTTCATTGTCACCTAGTGACCCTTTCCAGAGTATTAACCAACAGAATATTGACTTGATTTTCATAAATAATACCAAGTTACAAGAGGTTGTATAAGAGCAAGTAGTTAGCCTAAGTAAGCCTCGATTTATTGGAATGAGGATGTGAGAGATACTTTCAAACTTCAGAATGTCCACTGTGGTGTTCCTAGCACTCCTGTTCTACCTAAGCCTTCATTCATTCATTCATTCATTCATCTAACAAATATTTTTGAGCAAGTATTGTCCTAGGTGCTGGAGATCCAACAGTGAACGAAATATGCAAAATCCCTGCCCACATGAAGCTTACCTTCTAGTGGGAGGAACAAAGGATATTGTGTGTAAGATGGAAGTAAATCCTGTAGAGAAAAGTAAAGCACAGAGGGAGCGAGGGAGTATACGGATTCAGAGGTGGGTGGGGAGTATGCAATTCTATTTTAAACAGAGTGGTAGGATCCCTCACTTATCAGGTGACATCTGAGCAAAGACTTGTAGAGGTAAAGGAGAAATCAATGCAGATTTATAGGGCAAGAGCATTCCAGTCAGAGAACAGCAACTGCAAAGGCCTTGAGGTGGAGTCTTCCTGGCATATTTGGGGAACAGCCAGTGTGACTGGAGCAGAATGGTAAGGGGGAAGGTAGGAGAAGGGTTTAGAGAGGAAACTGGGGGTGGAGGCTTGGTGGTCCCCTATAAGGATTTGGGGTTTTATTCTGAGCAAAATGGGAAGCATTGGAGAGTTTTGAGCAGCCATCCTTCCCTTCATCGCGATTGAAAATTTTAAGTTTACTGAATCATCATCATATTGATAATGCCCTTGCCTACACAGTAATGATTAGAGTAAATGCTTCTTGAGCATATATCATATGCTATGTACTGCGCTAAGGGGTTTACATACAAACTAGACACTGCCTAGAATTATCCTTCACAGCAAGTGTGTGGTAAAGCCAGGATTCAAGCCCACCACATGCAGATCGTGACACATCTCATAAGGCTTTGTAAAACAGTTATTTCTAGGAATGAGTGAGTTGTCACAGCAAAACTCAGTTTTTGAAACTGAAAATTACAAAGCTTTGACTAAGAATGTCTTCATATTCAGATTGTACAAGTCTTTTGCATTTTTTAAACTTCATTTGTTCTCCTTGGCCTGTTAGCTACAGTGTGCACTTAATACTTTCTTTGTACATTGAATATGATATAATCTTCTGCAAGCTTCAGAATGAATTCCCTTTATCTTTATTAATTACCTCAAAAGTCATTCCACTGGTAATTATCTCGTTTTTCACTTCTGACACTTGAATATGAAGCAGCTAGAGGATTTAAGTTTAATATAACATAATAATATTTCTTGCATTCCCAAGAGTCTAAGCTTCTTCAGGGCCAGGACGTAATCTTCCGCTTAGTCTGTAGGCCTCCCATATTGTACATTTAGCAGGGACTTAATAAATGGTGACATGTGATTATGTTCTCTCTCCTGTGATTCTTCAATAATTTCCCTTCATATTTTCCAATCATATAATTCTATGTGGTTTTTTAAGTATTGCTGAATTTAAAATTTTTTCTTTCCTTTGGGAATGAGTAGCAACCAGTGTCTCTGAAACTCACTAGAAAAACAAAATATATATATTATATATATAATATATATATCTTATATATATATTATATATATATATATATAGATAGATAGATAGATAGGTAGATAGATAGATAGATAGCTTTTAAAAATAGAAAAATCCAACTCTCTGCCTACTCTATATCTTCACTATCTTCACTGAATCATCTGCACATTGCTGGAGAAAAACACTCACTTCTGAGTCTTACCATGGATCTCAATACTATTGGAAAACTTACCTTATTCCCAGAAAATGCTTTTTCAAACTCTCTCTAAGATAACTCTTTCACTCTTCATGTCTCCTCAAATCTCCAACCTTTTTTACCACTATCTCACAAACTGTAATGTAATCTCACACTATATATATAAAAAAAAAAAAAAAAAAGAAGAAATCAGACCCAAATGCCTTCACCCTCAGCTTTCAAATTTGCTAACTTACCTACCTGGGTACCCACATTCTCTGCCTTCCCCCTGTTTGAATGCAAGGATTGTTCCTGCT
>NW_006439192.1:20137423-20155697 GCF_000325575.1 Pteropus alecto | reverse complement strand
TCCAGATCCTATCTCTCCTGAAATTTTCAAATACTGAGCTTCTGCAATTAGCCTCCCTCATTCTTCAGAATTCTTTTTCTTCTCCTTTTCTCCTACAGGATTCCAGCAGCAAGCAGGCATGTTAGAATCTCCCATGGTTAAAAAAAAAAAAAAAAAACCCTTCTTGACCTTCAACATCTCTTCCAATATGCACCCTATTCCACCAGGCACCGTTTTCTCTCACCTATTTTTGAAGCCGCAGAAAAATGTGTAGTAAAATACTCTGGTTCTGAAATGGTACCTCGGAGGGTTAAACCAATGGGACTCAGGGAAGGATGTCAAGAGAAAATAGAAATTTTGAGCAGAGTTGCTCAGGTTGCACATGAGCCATATGAAAAGAAGCAGCGTAGCAAATGCAAACACACTGTGGTCAAAAGAGAAGGAAGAGATGGAGTGAGAGAAATATATGTAAAAGGGGTGTATAAATCCCATGTTATTTCTTTTAAATCTTTCATTTACTATATCCCTTGACTAAGTCTAGATTTCTTTTGGCCCTATATTTCTTACCCGGCTTTAGCAAAAGGAATTATGTATTTAGCCTTGAACTTACAAGTCCTCTTAGTGAGACAAAGGGAATCTGTGAAGAAAAGGGAGACTGTTGCTGCAGGTGCAGGAAGGAGATGGAATTTTGAACAGTAAATCCATTAAGAATAAAATTAAAGGCTAAAAATATTTACAATAATAATATCCTGTCCTTGTGTTAAATAGCTTTGTGGGAATTGTGGTTACAGAACAAAATTAAACATCATAAAACTTCACAGTGTGAAAATAATATAACTAGCAAATATCATGAACAGTGAGGAATAGCTGTGTAGGAGGAAGTATAATGCTAATTTTCTCATAATTTACTCTCTTTCTTGGCAGGGAGTAAATCAACACTGAATATAATAGAAATGTATGTTATTGAAAAACATTAAAATTTCAATCTCTTAATCCTTTTCATGATATACTTTCATTAGAATGATCTCATAGGAAATAATTTCTCATGTAGTGAAAACAATCTGAATACTACCAATGTTTGCAGTTTTTATTCTATTAAAGTAAATGTAAATTTAATACTATTTATTTAAGAGTAGCATGTATAATATGATCTCAGTGTTCTAAAATCATTTCTAGCTTTTCCATATATATGTATAGGGAAGGGCAGGTACATAAATTAACAACAGTTAGTCCTGGGTGGTGGAATTCTAGGTGATATATTCTTTTTGATTTGCATTTTGATCTATTTGAATTCATTAGAAGAGGTTGTTTTAGAATCTGAAAAACTTGAGGAAGTTTTGCTGCACTGGTCCAGACCTCACTTGTGTTCCTTTTTATCTCTCTCAGATGACCATTTTAGACTCTCATTTTATTCTCAGAAAGATACAAAGCTAAGCAATACTCAGATCAACTTGCTGTCCCTCCCTGCCCCCTGATAAAAGTGGGATTTGTCAATTGGCTAAATTGCTCCAGGGTCTGAAACCTGCCAGTGATGAGAGCCAGATAGTGGTGGGGAGAAGGGGATGATTATATTTTGCAACCAGTTTCTCAAACATCTGGCAATCTGGCAGACCGTCATTCCAAAAGAGAAGATATGCTGACCTCTTTCAAAATCTTCTCTTAGGGCAGAAATTACCAGCCTAGGGGCACATTCTATCCTAACTCTCACTTCATTCAAGACACTAAGTGTTTTTAAATTCTTTAATAAAAATTTGCAAAGCCAGCAAGTAGCCAAACGTTTGGACAAAGAAGTCCGAATGTCAGGAAATTTGCAAACATGACATAGTCTCTCTTCTGCTACAGGTCTATAGTCTACTTTCTAGGAAGGAACTCACAAGTTTTTACTGTTCTTTCTTAAGAGCATGACAAAAATTATGCTCTGTTAATCCAATTTGTTTTTCATGTTAAGAAGGAAAAATATCACACCTATACAGTAGTTTGTCAAGGGTTCCCCATAACATAAGGATTATTTTGTACCCTCAAAAAATGTAGTTTATATTCCAGAAACAAAGATATTTGAATTTGGGGGAGTTCCAAGTTTGATGTTACAAGTTAGTGGTTTATTATAAAAGTAAAACCACTATTCCGACCTCAAGTAGGTATTTTAAGTCAAGTGAGAATTAGTTCTTAAACGTATTATGTGACTAGTATTACGTTCTTCCTAATCAAGATTTTCATTGTCTTGGTCTTACTACCCAAGAAAATTGTAAGGCTGCTTTCCATTACAGTTGTTTTAAAATAAAAGTTAAAAATTAAAACACATGGTTATTCAATTTTTCTTTTTAGAACATGGCTGCATATCAGAATCAGAAAATCAAATTCAACCACAGTCAGCATTAAAAGTGAGTATGTTTCATTTTGCAGCTTCTGAAAACTCATGTAAAGTTTTCAGAATAAATCTTTTTCAAAATAAATGCTTCCTATATGTATTGGGTTTTCCACCAAAATCTTCATGAAAATGCACTGGAGAGTTAGCAATAATGACTAAGAATGTGAGTCACCCAACCCTCATGGGATCTTTTCTGGTAAATGGCAACTTTGGGAATAAAAAATAAAAAATAAAATCAAGGCAAGTATATATTCACTTACCTAAAAATACTCAATCCCATGCTTTGTTTAATTTTGTTATAGGCCCTTCAGCATCAATTGGAATCATTTCAGGCTCTCCGAATACAGACTTTGCAAAATGTCAGCATGGTATGTTTCATTTAATCTATACATAAGAAATATCTAAATTTGAGATATCACTCCACATTTCTAATCTGATGGTCACTGACCAATTGATTAGTTAGTATAGAATGTAATGTGATAGAGGGCACAACATTTTCTAGGCTCAAAATTTAGAGAAACCTATATTCTGTTATATTTGGATTTGAGACAAAATAGCACTCACTGATTTTTTTTTCATACATTTATAGTGTTACCTATATATAGTCTACAAATAGGGACCCTCATTACAAGTGATATAAAATCCAACCCAAACTAAAGGAAAAGTGTACTTTATTAGCTCAAGTAACTGAAAATCCTAGAGATTTTCACCTGGACATGGCTTGCTCTAAGTGATCAGGACTCATGTCATCAAGGAGCTAATCGTACTGCTTTTCGTTCTGCTTTCCACCGTAATGGATTCTCAGACTCCACATGGTGGCGAAAAGGCCGCTAGAAATTCCAGGCCTTGATCCTTCCAGATTCCAGTCAGACAGAGATGAGACCGTGCTTTTATCTCTTTGCAGTTTACTTGGCCTGATTCTGATTGCTCCTGATTGGGTCATATGCAATGCTTGAATCAATCACTGTTCAAAGGGAGGCAATGCTCTGATTGGTTACCTCTGAGTTACCTGCCACCCTTGGAGCTAGAAGTGGGATCAGTATTACCAAAAGCACATGGACTTTATCCAGAAGAAATACAGGGTAATGTTAAGAGGTGGTTAGGGTATGAATATTAGGGGTGCATAACACAATACATATTCACTAAAGACCCGATATAAAGTCATCTCAATATTCTTATACTAAAAGCAACTGCAGGGAAATGGGAAGAGAAGATAAACTCCTGAGGGTGACCGAATAGATTCCATTCTGATGTCAGAGATCAAAGGTCTCTGATGTATTCAATAATGTAAAAAATGAACATCTAAAATTATTTGAGTATACTTCATGCGATTTTACCATTTTCCTAAATTTGTTCTGATTTTATAATCACATAATAAAGGCATAATTTTTAAAGATTCCTTTAATTATAGAGATAACAATAAATTAAGTTTAATTTATATTTTATGTGATGGGAAAGAATTTTATGTGCAGGAAATTTAAAGGTATCTTTTAATTATAATATCTATTACTCCTGTACATTCATAAGTTTATACATCTGAAATAAGATTCTAACGTTCTCAATTTATCTTTTAAAGGTACAGTCTGAAATCAGTGAAATACTGAACAAAAGTATTATTGAAGTAGAAAACCCACAATTTAGCTCAGAAAAAAATCTAGTATTCAACACACATATTGAAAAGGTACGTTATTATGTACAAAATCATTCTACATTTAGATACTTTAAAAATGTTACTACAACCAGTTTATCTTCAACTTTATATTTTTCTCTTCTTCACATGGTGATTGGACTGTCAGAGATGAAAATAAGGAAATTCTTGTTTTGAAAACCCTAAAAGAAGTGCATTTACCTCCGTACTTCTACATCACATTTCCCTACGGAGAGCTTGGGAGGGGTATTTGACTCTGTCCGGATATCCAGATTTCCAAATTAATGAAATACAAGAAAGTTTCTATAGCCTATCTGTCCACTTAAAAATTTTTCTACTTTTAGGATTGACCTAGACCTGGAATGAATTGCCTAGAATAGATCCAAATCAGAGCCACTGTGTCTATACTGATTAGAACTCACATTTCCAGGATAGTCACAGCCCTAGATTCAGCTGAAACTGGGTACGCAAGCTAAGGTTGATAAATAGCCCAGAAGTGGAAATATTCATTTTCCTTAAACTTCCATTTAACCCATTGCTTCTGTCTTTTCCACCTGTCTATGATGGTCTCTTGAGGGATGTTAAATTTCTATTTCTGAAATTGAGAGGTTGGCCCATGTATCTCACCCTCTAAGGAAATAAGTACAATCTCTAAGCAAATTGTGAAAACCAGGATTACAGATCTCAACTGTTTATTAGATTTTCTGGAGAAAATGAATCATACTTGTTAGGCTTCCTTTCTGTATAAATGAATAAAATGTTCATTTGGTTGCAAAAATAAACCCTCCACAAAATATTTTCTTAATTTGCTGGTCATGTGGCTAATGATAGTACATTTATAGTGTGCTTTTTATTGTTACTAGCCTATAAACAATCACGAAGAAATCCTTTCTATGGAGAAAATTCATCATTTAGAGGATTCCAAGACTCTTCATTCAATGGAAGAAAAACTCAGTAGCGATAGTGTTAACAGCTCCTCTCAAGGTATAAATATTCCATCTCAGATACATTTCAAGGACATATTAACTCTAAGAACGTCAACAGATAATTCAGCTTCAAATGTAATTATGAACCCTTCAGAAAATTCTGACGTGTTGAAGAACTATAATAACCTTTATAATTTTCTGTCTAATGCACCTCAAAATGTGATGTCTCAAGCTGATACAGTAATTCTGGATAAATCCAAAATTACTATGCCTGTTCTTGAGCATGGATTTTGTGAAAATTTAGATGATATTTGCCATTCTATAAAACAAATGAAGGAGGAGCTTCAAAAGTCACACGACAGAGAACTAGCACTTACTAATGAACTTCAAACTTTAAAAATTGATACAGATGTTCAAAGTAATAGTAACTATGACCTGTCTCCCATTCACAAGGAAAAAATTAACTTTATAAAGGAAGAAAATATAGAAAGTAACTTAAATGAAGATATAAAATCAAAGAGAATTTCCGAATTAGAGGCATTAGTAAACAAATTACTCCCACTCAGGGAAACAGTGTCAAAATTTCATGTGAATTTTTGTAGGAAATGTAAAAAATTATCTAAGAGTGAAACACACAGGGGAAAGAAGAATGAGAAAAACAATAAAGAAATTCCTATCACTGGCAAGAATATTACAGATTTAAAATTCCATTCCAGAGTTCCAAGACATACACTTTCATTCTTTGATCCAGCAAAATATGAAATGAAAGACAAAGAAAGGCAACCATTTGTAGTAAAACAAGGATCGGTAATATCTGAAAATGACAAAACATCCAAAGTCAATTCTGTTACTGAGCAGTGTGTTGCAAAAATCCAGTACTTGCAGAATTATCTAAAAGAATCTATGCAGATACAGAAAAAAGTAACAGAACTAGAGAATGAAAATCTAACCCTTAAGATCAAAATAAAACCTCTTGTCTTTACCACACAATCTCTGATACAGAAAATTGAAATATATGAAAAACAACTTAAGAATCTGGTTGAAGAAAAGAACATTATTCAGTCCAAATTAATTAAAACAGAAGAAGATGGCAAAGAATGTCTTAAAGAATTGAAAAAAATAATTAGTAAATATAATATTCTCCAAGGACAAAATAAAACTCTAGAGGAAAAAAATAGTCAACTTTCTTTGGAGAAGCAACAAATGATAGAAACATTTGATCAACTAAAAGGTAAGGAACACAAAACTCAAAATGATTTAGCCATTGTCAATAATGAAAATAATCGAATGAGTATAGAAATGGAATCAATGAAAACAAATATTCTATTGCTACAAGATGAAAAGGAAATGTTAGAGGAAAAAACATACCAGCTTCTAAAAGAAAAAAGCTCACTTGAAAATGAACTAAAAGAAAACCAGCTAGAGATAATGCAGCTAAAAGAGAAAGAAAGATTGGCAAAAACTGAACAAGACACATTTCTTCAAATAATAGAAACAGTTAAAAATGAAAAAATTAATCTTGAAACAACATTACAAGAATCTACTGCTGCTAGACAAATGATGGAAAGAGAAATTAAGAATATTCAAACATACCAATCTACTACAGAAGAGAATTTTCTAAAAGAAATAAAAAATGCAAAATCAGAAGCAAGTATTTATAAGAATAGTCTATCTGAAATGAGCAATGAATGTGAACTGTTATCAAAAATGTTAATGGAAATTAAAACAGATAATCAGATTCTAAAAGAAGAACTAAAAAAACATAGTCAGGAAAATATAAAATTTGAAAACAGCATCAGCAGACTTGCAGAAGACAAAATACTTTTAGAAAACTATGTAAGAAGTATAGAGAATGAAAGGGATACCTTGGAATTTGAGATGCGGAATCTTCAAAGAGAATATTTAAATCTAAGTGAAAAAATCTGTAGTCAGCACAGTGACCTATCAAAAATTGGTTACATTTCAAGAAGAGAGAAATTCCATTATGACAACTGTGATACTTATGAAGATACCTCTAGCCCCAGGAATAGGCATTTAGCTTCTGATTTGAAAGGTATGTATATTGTGGTAGATTAGTAGAGATGTATTTAAGATTCTTTTAGCCTACTGGGCACTAGTCAGAAGACAGCATAAAGAAAACTTTTAAGATGAACAAGATTTAGTTTTGTAAGATTTGTATACAGTTAGTACGTAATGGAATTTTTTAGGGATTTTGCTGTTTTGATAAAATTCATGTCATTTTATTTATATTACTTCTACACATTGTATATGCATGAAGCAACTTTGAGAGGGAGTAGGTGTTTTTTTAATTATTATTTTTTTCTGAAGTATACTTAGCGCTCTCATTTTAAAACAATTCTTCTTTTTTTTCCAGGAATTCCAGGTAAAATGTATCAATTGCTTCCATCTAAGATATGTAAATAAATCTCTAAAATTAATGTTTTGAAATCCTTTGTCCAAGTGCTTTTTTACCCAGAAAATAATTTTAAATTTGCTTTTATATATGACTACAATTACCCTGTGATTGATTAGACTAGGTTTTTTTTTAATTAGAAATTGGAATTAGGTATATAGTTTTTTATTGTCAAGAACTGTGAACAGTCTGAGTTTTTACTCAACTTATAAGCTAATATGTTAGCCTGACAGTGTCATGGGGGGTTGGGGTGGAAGAAATGAGGCTCTTGGGTCAGAAATAAAGGACAGTTTGTTACAGCAACAGCAGTAGCCAGAGTATTAGCATTTTTGCATCAGTTCTCTAAGCCTCAATTCCTACAGGCAACATGAAAAGGGCCACACAGTCAGTTACATTATAGGAGAGAACTCAGACAGAGAACTCAAATCTTTTATAAGTTCAGTAAGCATGCTCTTTGCTCTAGGTGGAAACATTACCTTTATCATAAAGGACAGTTAGCATACCTGTCCTTACTCCAGAGGAGACACTATCTCTAGCTTCCAAGGCTGAAAACAAACCTGCCCTTTGCTCCAGAGGAAGACACTATCTGCATCTTCCAAGACTGCTTGCTATATAATTAAACGTAAAATTTTATCAAAGGCTTTTTCTGCATTTATTGAGGTGATCACGCGTGTTTTTCCCCTCTTTATCTGCTAATATGGTAATTATTTTGATTAATTTTGAAACATTATACCAGCCTTGCTTTGCTGGAATAAACTCCAATAGGTCATGTAATTATCCTTTTAATATATACTCCTAGGTTCAATACAATAATATTTTGTTAAGGATTTATTCTATGTTCAGAAGGATATTGGTCTTTATATTTTATTTCTTTTAATGTCTTTATCTGGTTTTGGTATGAGGAAAATCTAGCCTCATAAAATGTGTTGGGAAGTAGTCCCTCCTCCTCTATTTTTCTGAAAGGATTAGTGTAGGATTGGTATTACTGATACTATCTCTTCCTTAAATATGTTATAGAATTCATAACATAGTCTGTATTCTCTCACCTCTCTCTTTTTGCTAGGTGGACTTTTCAAAAACACTGATTCTAAGCTATTCAATCTACTTTTCAACTGGTTTGTTGTTTTTCTCTCTTTTTGAATTAACTATCTTTTTTTTTTTCAATCTTTTTCAAATATTAACATAAACATATAGAACTATAAGTTTTCCATCATATTATTTAGCTTTGGTCTTTGTTTGTTTGTTTGTTTGTTTGTTTGTTTGTTTTAATGTATTGAGCTCAGTTTTGAGTAGTAACTGGGGAGTGAGCAAGACATTGAAAGGAGTAGGGTATGCCAGGAAAGGAAAACAGCACATCATAATAAATAGCTCAAAATAACATGACACTTTCAAAGAATTACAGATAATTCAAGGTGATGGTGAAAGATGACTAAATATGGCCACCACAGTACAATTTATTCATTCAATCAGCAAATACTAAGTGCCTACATAATGTGTCAAGCACTATGCTAGGTGCTAACAGTCATAGACAAAATAGATATGGTCTTATAGTACTTAGAATCTCATAGACAATATGAGCATTAATAAATACTATAAATGCAAACTTAGAGGGTGCTATTTGAATGCATAACAGGGGGCCCTAACCTCGTCTCAAAGATCATGAAGGCCTTCCTTAAGGAAGGATGCTTTAGAAGAGATCTGAAAGACTTCAAGTTGGAGTTAGTAACCTAGATGAAGATAGATGCTGGGAAAGTTTCCAAGCTATAGAAAATTGATAAATCCACCCCAGGCAAAGGACAGAATGTGTCTCATTTTAAAAAGTAAAAAAAAAAAAATCTACCCTAGGTACAATGAAAAGAGCAAGAGGTTCAGAGGTTAATAAGAAATGGAGTTTAAAAAAGAAAAAGGAACCAAATCTTAAAGAGTCTTTAACCTTGGTATGAATTTTGCTTTTATCTTAAGGACAACGGGAATCCACACTAAAGGGTTTTTAAGTTAGTGAAATAGTGGATTTGATGGTAAAAGATGATTTCTGAATAATTTCAAAAGTAGTTTTAAGTTACTTGATATTTGGAAGTATCATTAACTGAGAGAGGGAATAATTAATGAAGAGCTAATTTAAGGAGGAAAATGATAGATTCCATTTTGATGCATGACATTTGAGCTATCTAGGTGGTATTTTCAAAAATAAAAGACATTATAAATAGAAATCTGATTCAGGAAAATGTTTTAAGCTGGAGATATGGTTTATAAATAGTTGAAAACAGAAGTCTGAAGAGAGCTTGCAAAGAACTTAAATTGCATTAATAAGAATATAATATATTTAAAAAGGAAATAACAATTCTTATATAGTCTGGGATGATCAGACCATATAAGAAATAGTACATTCAATCTAAGCCTCATCCTTTTAAAAAGAGACATATTATCACTCTGTAAGAAAGGACTGAATGGTGAAGGAGCTGAAAAGCATAAGAAATAAACAACCAGAAAAAGAAAAGTTACCTTCAAATATGTGAAGAGTTGTCCTTTGTAGAAGCATTGGTGTATTTCCTATATATCTCTAAGTAGTAGAAAAAGAACTAATGAGTAAAAACTTTAAGGAGTCAGATTTCAGTTCTATATCAGAAACATTTTCCAAACTGTTTTCTAAGATTACCACAACCTGCCATCACCCTGGTCTAATCAATCAATACTCCAAATATCAACCAAGAAATCTTGTTAAATGTTACTTATTAATATGACATGCCTGTCCTCTAAACTTTCAATGACTTCTCATAACACTCAGAACAAAACTTCTTACCATAACCTACAGACCCTCAGGATTTAGCTCCTGTGTATTTCTCCAGTCTGCGAACATCCTTTACGTTTCTCAATTTGCTGTACCCACCTTGGGCTTTTGGGTGTTTCATAAACACTCTAAGATCACACTTGCCTCAAGGTCTTTGCATTTGCTATTTCTTTTGCTGGAACAACTATCTTCTCCCTCATTTCATTCAGGTCTCTCTTATGTTGCTTCCTCAATCTTTTCCTAACCATCTTTTTAAAAAATAGTTCAAACACACTCCCATTGTTCTCTATCTCCTTACCCTGCGTTATTTTCTTGAGAGCACTTGTCTTTACTCGATGTTATCATCTGTCTTCCTAAACAAATGTATGGCAGAGATTTTTATCTATTTTTATCTATTTTTACACCTGCATCCCAGTGCCTAGGACCATGTCTGGCACACAGAAGGCAATCAATATTTGTTACATGAATGCTGAATGAAGAGGTGGTCATCACATTAGAGAATGCCAGGCACAGACTGGACGGACATTCACTTGGTAGAAATGTTGTGAAGAGTTTTAAGCATCAAGGAGTTTAGACAAGATGATACTGAGGTTCCTAACTGAAATGTAAAGATTACATATTGCATTATGAAGATTTTTCAAAATATGTATAACTTTGGGAATAATATGTTTCTCTACCTATCTCCCACAGCTTCTAACTTGTGCCCCTTGATAAGTATAGGGAGGAATAAATTGGAAAGTCTTTCTTCGTGTCAACTAACTTGTGCTCTATACCTAATTTCCCATAGGTGAGCAGAGCTCTCTAATTTTAATAAGGGCTGCAGAGTGAAATGAATAATGTAACTTGAAGCCGTTTAAGAAGGATCATTGTTTCTGTGGAAAACTGGGGAAGTGGCCTGGGAACAAAATGTAATAGGTGGTTAAAAGCAGCCAGACTCCCTGGCCTCTGTTGGTTGTGCTACCTTGGATCAGTCACTTAACTTTGCTCTGCCTCCGTTTCTTCATTAACTGATTAGTAAATATAAACATATTAACACATAAGCCATATGGAATGAAACCTGATAAGTAAACACTGTGTAAGTACTAGCTATTAATTATTTTTGACATTTTAAACAAAGTACCATGCTAAAATACTGTTATAATTGATGAAAATTCAAATTAACAAATTACCTTACACCTTATTTAGAACAAATTACTTGATTTGACGGAAGGTTTTTTTATGTTTTATATATAATTTTTTCATCTTATGAAACATTTTTAATTTAATCTTCATTCTTCCGGAAAGGGTCTCAAGGGCTTAAGAGATCTGCTTCAATTTACACAGCTAGTATAAAATATTATAAAGTTAGTGAGCCTAGCTTAAAGCACATTCCAGAACATTAACATACAAAGGAGCAGGCAGTCTCTGAAGAAGCAAGACAAAATTTCCAAAAATATGATAGGCTACTGTTTAACTTTCTTCCAGTTCCTGTTGGAGTTTCCTGTTGATCTAGTCGCTCTTAAAGTTAAGCCTCTCTTTCATGATCAGGTTAACCTCTTCAATCTTTGTTTCAATTTTGAACCTTTAATAGATATTGTTGGATTGTTCTTATCAGAGCTTAACAGCTGCTAAGCAAGCTTATTCCTTCCATTATTTACCGGTGGTGGATACAGAAAACTACTCAAGTCACACAGGCATCATAATGGGACAGTAGATAACCAGATGCCTGAGTTGTCAAGAGAAGATTCCAGTGTCCATTAACTTTTAACTCCTCATGTCTCTGCCAGGGGGAAGGGTGTAGGAGGGGAGTTGTTTCACAGAAAACTACCTAATGTCGTATTGTTGTATTTTCAAAATTAAAAGAAGAGACAATTGTTGTAAGAAAACAATCAATGGACATCATAGTTTGCAATCCTAAAATCAAATGTGTGTTCCTCTATTACTGAACATTTCAAAAATTATAATTTTTCTACATGCTTCATTACTCCTATTACTGGTTTCTGTATTTCCTTTTCTGTAAATTGACACAGTGCTTTTATGTAAACTCTAGCTAAGCTCTGCCAGTTGTCATACTACTTTTTATACTCTTCGGTAAGACATTAGATGTGTATTCCCATCTATGAATATTATGTGAAGTATGCACTGCTACGAGAGGCCCAGTAATAAAAATTAATTATAGCTAACAAAAGGCAGAGGTAAAAATGAGCAATTATGTAGATTTTAATAAAATCTGAAAATACAAACCTCTTATCTCAGAAGAGGGCATATATAAGTCTTGTTGGGTAACATTTATCGATGTGTAACTATATGAATTTTACTCAGTTATGCACCCCTGGTAAAACCATTCCTATTGTGAAAATAACGTATTCCCCTTTGAGTTAAAGTACACCCTTGATAATGTCTTTAAGATGTTCATTCCACACTATCCTTTGGATAAGAAATAAGAATTTTAAATTTCTCTTAGAAAAAAGTAAACAATTGAGGCATGAAAATAAAAAATATATATATACACACATATATGTATGTGTGTGAGTTTGACAATAGTAAAAATTCTCTGTGCTATCTGTAATCCCTTTAAAAGCCAGATGTATATCTGGATTGACATAGTTTCCCCCACTGGGAAAAAAAAACAGGTCCAAAAGAAAAGTACTGCAGCCTCTATACATTCAGATTTCCAGCTCTGAGAAGACTAGAATGGCAGAGGGACAAGTCCAAAGAAAGCATCTGAATCAAAATAACTTCCCCAATACATTATATTAATAAACATTATAAATTTCTCTTTTTAACACAAGCTCAACCACCTCCTGCCCAAACTGAATGAGGACTGATGATAGAGTCCTCACTATGAATTACAGTAATATATTTAAATTGTATATTTTAACAAATATTTTTAAAAGTGGTAGGGTAAGTGAAGAGTGAACTTGGGAACAAGAGAGTAAGAAGACTTAGGGGAGATGCTCCAGGAGAGGCAGCTTTGAACAGCTACAGAGAAGCAGGAGAGGCTACCAAGGACGAACTTCATTTACCATGTAACTTTGTAATATTTTATAAAGTACTTAACTAAGAGTGCGTTCCCCATTCTCCCTTCCCCCAACTCATCCTGGGGCTGCCTTAGCTAATCTAATGCTTTAAAGAAGCCATATATAGAAGGCATAATACCTCATAAATTGAGACATTTGCCTCACTATAGAATGTGTATACATGAATCTGTGCAATATGAATGAATCAATATTTATCTTTGATGCTAAGAATGCTTTAACAGGATATGACACTCGGATGGCTATCAATCCAATTTTCAAATACCTCCAAGAAGAACTAGCAGTTTAAGAAGTTACTCTGTACTTTCTACCCCTCCAGCCCCCACATCCACCAACCTTGCAGCAATCTGTTTACATTGAGTAAAAGCTCTCAAATGACAGACTACACTTCAAGATTTTATAAAATTTCTAAACATCATGTTCTCCTCAGAAACACAGATCAGTAATTATATGTTAAACACTGTTTATTCCTTAAGTAATAGTACTAAAACAAGGTAGAGTATTAGGTTAGTAGTAGTAAATTTCTTTTAAATGCTTGACCTATCTGTTCCATAACATCTTATATTTTTCAAATAATTAGCAGTTGATAATGAATTAATGGTAGTCAGGATCTAGAAAGCCATTTGTCTTCCAGATGCTAATAGGACTGTACTGAAGCAGTCTTGTAGTTCTTCATATTTAGTGTCCTAAAATTAAAAAATAAATGATCATCTAATTTTATAGGTGCAAGTAATACATTTGTACATTCTCATAAAAACATTTTACAATAAAAAGTTAACAATCCAAAACTATATTTTCACACCAAATTAAAAAGCTTCACTTTATATGTCATATACACTTTAAAAAAAATAAAAGTATAATTTAAGAAGGAAAAGTTGGTTTATGGGGCCAATTTTAAATATTACCACCCAGAAGCTTATTAGTTTTAAAATTAGGGTAAGGGGAGTTAAAACTTGATTTAGAATAATATTTGTGATAATGTAAAAAGGAAGAGATTTCAGTAAACTCGAAATTACTAATCTGATTTTTCAAAAGAGCAATCAGTTACTTTTTCTTTTCTTTGTACAAACAGATATGCTAGGGCATCATAGAACTTTCTCAGGTCTGTTCTACACTAGAAAAGAATGCATAGAAAACCACCCTCAGATTATTATTCCTGTAGACAATAGTTAAATTACATAAATAATAAGGGGTAGTCTTACTTTTGTGATATAATAATAAT
The DNA here is from genome assembly GCF_000325575.1 of Pteropus alecto. Classification (NCBI taxonomy): domain Eukaryota; kingdom Metazoa; phylum Chordata; class Mammalia; order Chiroptera; family Pteropodidae; genus Pteropus; species Pteropus alecto. Next base: position 20,141,336 of record NW_006439192.1, on the reverse strand, counting down.
GTTGGTATAATCACTGTCCACAAGTGATAAAAATGTACTACTGTTTTTATAAAAGAATGTGAATTTGGTGTCTTTGCCTAATCCACTGTATGATTACACTGAAGTTAGAAATATGTAAATTAGTTCAATTGGCATTAAAACTCCTTCGGTAGATAGAAAGGTAATCAAATAAATTCTTCCACTTGTTTACAATATTGCATGCACACACAAAAATATGATGGGCTGTCCTTTTCTAATTTATGTTCTGAGCTCTTGAGAGCTTCTTTTCAGTTTTGAGACAGTCCAAAACCTGGGTAAAACTGAAGTTTTAAGATAGTTTAATAATATAATTTTCCTCAAAGTACTATAAAGTGATGTTAATAGCATTTTTAATTAATAAGAATATTTCCTGTTTTCATAAAAGATTATTTCAAAATTAAGGACAGAAATCTTAAGTGTCATTAGGATTCCTCTTAATTACTAAGAGCCTAGAGCCCTTTAACAAGAGTCAAAACTCTCTTTGAGAAACAGACAAAGTTAACATGTACTGCTGACTGAACTATAAATATCTAAATAGTCTCAAATGACTTATAATAAAGTGCTGTAGATTTACTTAAAAATTATGGTACAGATAAATTCAGCTTTTCCAATTGGGAATTTCAGAAGATGGGCAAGAACTTCTGTAAGGGAGGGCGGGTATATTAGAAGGAGCCGAGATTTCTAGTCACCCAAATTTGTCATTTTTAAAGGTACATATAAATAAAGGATATTATTTTGAAGAAATCTAAACATTAAAAACAATTTTTCTTGATTTAAGAGCTAAATGTAACATATTATTACCTTTTGACATTCAAAGTCATTATACTTTGAACTGGTCTGCTTTTCGGTCCACCTGGTGGGTGGAATACCTTAGCACCTTTGCTGGTAGCCTGGCTTGCCAATTTAACCACATAAGGGTCAGCAGAATGTGAAGGATAAGGTTCAAATGTTCCTGCCTTCATTCCACCAGCCTACAAATAAATACAAGACAGTTTTATGTGGTTTTGTAAAATGCTTTTAAAAAATTCGATTTTGAAGAAGTTCATACATATTTGTGTATTGTCCCTGGAGCTGTTTTGACATTTAAAGAAAGTTGTCTACACGTTTAATTCAAATACTAGCAGTCTTCCTACCGCCAATTTTATGGGGTTAAGACATTGTAAATCTAAAAGTTCTCTATTAAAATGCAAATGTTTATAGGACAATAATATTCTTAAAATGATAATTTAAAAAAAATAAAAATAGAAATAGAAGGTGAGAAAAAATGTGATCTACTTTATATTTATTTATAGTATGTTAAGAGAAGTTGATCAAAATATTTTTGACCATACATAAAACAAATATTTTACTTTGACTTTTTAAACTGATTTACCATGATTTTAATCTTTATATTATATATAGTTACCAAGAAAACTCTACAGAATCATAATAATGCATTTACTTAGACATCCTTTCTCTTACAGTATCTAAGCCAAATATACATGAAAATTTAATTCATTTGAATATATGGTTGTAAATTTTCAAATTTTCCATATTGAGGACATGTAGACTGTTATTTTGAAGAGCAACAAATAATAATAAAACTTAAGAAAAGTAAAGTAAATTCATTAATAAATTTAATGAATTTCATTAATGAAATTCATTAATAAATGTAAAAGCAAAATAGTTGAATTAAAAATAGAAAAATATATATGGTAAACATACCAATGCACTGGATGATGCCTTTAAAATAAATTTAATAGATAAGTCTATATTATAATTAAGAATATACTCATACAAAAGGATGGGGAAAACCCATACATATGTGAGATACCAAAAATATAAATACTATTTTTGTAAATCTCTATGTTAATAAATTTGAAAACCTGAATGATTTTCAAAAAGCATATAAATGTCAAAATTATCTCAAAAAGAGATAGAACCCACAGAAAACAGATACCATACAAGAAATTAAGCCCAGAACATTTCTGATGATGATGCTTTCAAGCTTTAAGAAACAGATATTTCTGGTGCTATTTAAACTGTTACAGAAAGTAAAAAAAGAAGGAAATGTCCCTGATTATTTTAAGATGATAGCATCTACTCATGCAAAAATAGAACAAGGCATACCAAAAAAAAGTACAGACTAGTCACACCTAAAATTATTGATGCAAATACTTAATAAAATATTAACAAATAAAACACAGTATTTACACTTAAAGATTAATACAACATGGCCAAATGAGATTCATGTCAAGAAACCTATTACTGTTATTCACTTAATAACAAGTCAAAGGGAGAAAAAATAGTCTAAATAGATTACACCTAAACAGTTAATATAATTTTACATACATTCCTGATTTATTGCTATTTTTGGCATCTATAAAAATGAAACACTAGAGGTATCCCCATTAAATTCAAGATTAAGGCAAGGATGGCCACTACTGCTAGCTTAAGAAATTTGACATGAGCATGATATAAGAGATATAGATACTGGAAAGGAAGGAGCAAAATTATTTGCAGATAATATAATCATATATCTGAAAATCCAAAAAGAATCAGCAGAATACCCACAGAACATAAAGTTTAATGAAGTAGTTGGTTATTTTAAAATATGAAATGTTTTATAAAGACAAATATTATGAGGGGAAATATGACAGGAACAAAAACTATTGACCACAGCCTTAAAATAGGTGAGAATATAAGATATATAAACCTGTATGAAGTAAAATATAAAATTCTACAAGGGAAAGGTAGGTTTATATAAGTAGTTTATTTCTAGACCAGAAAATTCAAATTATAAATACGCTAATACATCCAAAAATCTAAAGATTTGATTTTATAGCAAAATAACAAAGATATTTTTCTCCTAGAACTTTAAAAAATAATTCCAAATTTCTAGAGAACAAATATAGGAGAACAGCCACTATTTTTAAAGAGTAATAGAGACTAGACTATCCAATATTAAAATGTAATAGTAATAATTAAAAAGTTTGGTACTGATACAAATGAATAAAAATCAGTCTGATAGAATGGAAATTCAGGGGGAAAAAACCCTCAAAATATGAGAATTCTGATTTGATGAGTGGCATTTCGAAGCAGTGGTATTAAAAATTATATCAGTGAGATTATGAACAATTGGCTTTTTAAAAAATATCAGTTTTACTGAAGTGTAATTCATGTATAATAAATTACACTCATTTAAAGTTTACAATCCTTTAAGTTTTGACAGATATATACATCCTTGAAATCACAAACGAAATCAAGATATAGACACATCCTCCCCCCAGTTCTTCCTGCACTAAAAACTAGATTTTAAAAAAGATAAAAGCTGATCCTTACTTCACTCTTCGCATCAAAACATATTTCAGTTTAATATTTAAATGCAAAAGAATAAAATTAATAGAAGAAATCAAGAATGTATATTTTTCTAATATTGGTAGTAAGGTTATGACATCATAAAACTCAGCACAAAAGACTGATCAATTTGACTACATTAAATCACTAAATTTCTGAATAGCTCAAAATACCATAACCAAAGTCAGAGTTTCAACAGACAAAAAAAAATTATCTTCAAACTCAAATGACCAAATAACAATATCCTTAACATAAAAAAGATCTTACAAATCGATATAAAAAAAGACAAATATCCTAATAGAAAATCCACCAAGAAAATAAACAGGCAATTCACAGAAGAAAAACAAAATATACAACCTAAGGTTTATAAACTATAAGAAGCATTTTGACTTTTATTCACACTTGTAAACTTCAGAAGAGTGAGACATTTTAATTGTTTCAAAAACGAAAAGATGTTCTGACTTTTTTACGGTTTTGAGAAAAACTATACCTAAGATTTAGAGAAGCATTTAGAAAATATATTGTAAATTAAAAAATATATGAACTGATTAATAATTAC
>NW_006439192.1:20056384-20137400 GCF_000325575.1 Pteropus alecto | reverse complement strand
ACTAGCCATGCTTTGTGACTTTTCATAATTTTGCTTAAAAAAGGGTTTCATGGTTCTTGGCATGAATACAAACAAAAGTTTATTATTTACATGGATGATAAAATAATTTGACAGCGAGAGGCACCATTTCTTTAAAATGCTTAATATTTTTTCATTCTAAAATTTTTAACCTACCTTTTTACCAGGAGAAGAAGGCTTAAAAGGGCTTCCAAGTAATTCTTTCTTCTCTACTTTTTTAACTGGTGGTAAAGTTTTCCCAAACAAATAAGGATTAGCATCAAAATATTCACTTGGGTAAAGATTTAACTTGAAAGGTGTCCCTTTAAGTAAACGATGATGTTCTTCATTCTCTTTCTGTAAATTAAAGAGTTTGAAATTATATAGCATAAATTACTCAAACTGATAGATGTAGAGTTGAATTTTCTCTTAAATTTTAATATAAGTATTCACATTTTTTAAAACATTCCTTTGTTATGTTCTGTTTTTATGATACAAAAGATATGCTTATTTATAACAAACACAACTATGATTGTTCATTTTGGATATAAATTTATTTGAAGTAGAGAGATCTATTTATCACCTGAACAAATCTATATTAATGATCTGGGTGATACAATGTAGTAAAAAAAGACTGGTCTTTAGTTCAAACCCTAACTCTGTCCTACTTTTTAGCATTTCTTGGGGACTCTGGGACCCTTTTAGTGTCATATTTTCTTCAACTGTCAGTGAGAATAATATCCACATACCCCCCACGCTGTTGTAAAGATTAAGTGTATAAGTGTATAAAGAACCTGGTATATGGTAGGCCCTCAATAAAAGTTTTTACTTCTAAGAATGAGAAATACTTACTTTTCATATTATAATATTTTTATATTACAATATTATTAGCTACCTCATACTCAAGCAAAATGAAGGTCATTTTTTCCCTCCTATATCACAATCTTCTCTATGGGACAATATAAAGCATAAAAATTACTGTTAATATAGCAGAGAAAGTTTTTCATGTTATGAAATATAGATTCAAAAGGCAACTATAAAGTTAATGCTGACATATTTTTTCACTTTTTTCAAATATGAAATCTAGTATTTCATCATTCGACAGAAAACTGAAAATGCTTGGTAAATGAATTCTAAAATAGTTAATTCAGGGAAGATGACTTTTCATTACTAAGAACTCTACTGTAACACTTTCAGAATTTTTCACTCTTTTTGGATTTTTCTCTTGCTTTTGCTTGTCTTCAGCCTATGGAATTTCACCCCTTTTTGGCGATCTCCTCTCCCCTCGCCCACACCACAATGGTACTAATAACATAACCATTCCATTTATTCTTCGGGGCAGTGTTTCTTAAATGTTCATTTTCGTGAATCACATCATAATTTAAATTACAAATTACTGAACTCTTCCCTCAGAGATTTCTGATTCTACTGGTCTGCTGTATAGCCCATTAATCTGCAGTCATATCAGTTACCCCAGGTGTTTCTAATACAGGTTATCATAAGGCAATGCTTTAAGAATCGCTTTTTACTAGAATACTGTATTTGTTTTACCAAAACCTACCCTAGAGTATTCAGTTGAGTTCTGATCAGCACATGTGTGTGAGGAAACTGATCAAAAGCAAAAAAAGATTAGCGGTAACAGTCTCCAGCTCTCACACAGAGCTGGGATGGGTGCTGGTTCCATCAGCTCTGCTAGAAAACATGATTCCCAGGGCGCCAGGTAGAGCACACAGAAAGGTCTTGCCTCAGTAATAAGGAAGAATTAGCCCTATATTGAGCATTGCTCCCATCCCACCTAACAAATCTTCAAAGAAGACCTGAAAAAAACCAAACTGTTTCCAACTAATTTAACTGCATCCCAGAACAAAGCCCAAGAATAGTTATGAGAATACAAAAATATATAACACTCAACAAGGTAAAATTCACAATGCCTAACATCCAGTCAAAACTACTAGTAATGCAAAGAGGTGGGAAAATATAACCCATAATAAGAAGAAAAATCAATCATTCAAAATCAACCAAGAACTGACACAGACATTAGAATTAGCAGAGGAAATTAAAACAATAATTATAACTGCATTCCATATGCTCATAAAGTTGAGACATGTAAGATATAAAAAAATTCTCAAATTGAATTTCTAGAACGCAAAATCACAATGTGAGAGATTTAAAATACACAGAATGGGACGTGGTTCCATAGTGTAGTGGTTAGTACATCTGCTTTACACGAACAGAAATACAACTAAAGACATACAAAAGAGGCCACCTCAAGACTGGTAATAGGGGCAGAGATGCAGAACTGGTCTGGTCCCACAATCGCATGTGGTGGTTTAGAATCAAGAGGGATATCTTGGCTGTGGAGGTCTCCTCAGAGGAGTGAGGGGGTCCCAGCTCCATAACAGGTTCCCCAGCCCGAGGTTAACAATGCTGGAGAGAGAGGTCCCCACAACTTCTGACTGTGAAAACCAGTGGAGTTTGTGGCTGAGTGAGACTGAGAGCTGCAGGCATCCCAGGCATTCTTGTTGGAGGGCCTATGCCTGTACTTACTCACTGACAAACACTTGCTCTGAGCTCCAGTGCTGGGGCAGTAACTTGAGGGGCAGCAGGGATATATACAGGGAGGAGCTAAATGGTCTGGCTTCAGGGCGAGGGCTGGAGTGGCAGCTTTCTTCCAGACAGAAGTGATAGTGGAAGCCACTATTCCTTTGCTGGGCCCTCCCCTCACTATTCCTTTGTTGGGCCCTCCCCTCACCTGCGTGCAAAGGCAGGTGGCCATCATATCTGAGTTTCTATCAACCTGGCTAACTCTGGTCACCCTATCCTGGTGATTCCCTGAGACCTTGCCCCAACCAACTTATGGGCCCACCCAAGCCGCTTCTGGTGGCTTTTTCATATACAAGGCCTATCTTGGCTCATGCTGTGGACTTTCCTAAAATCTCTCAAAAGTTCACAAAACCCAAACAAGCAGCATCTGGCCTCTGAACACCCCGTACCTCTTGCTGAGCAGCAACATGCCCAGAACTAGCAGCAGCTAGCCTCAATTTGTAACTTGGCCTCTCGAGGCATCTCAAAGCCCAGTATGGGTGGCGATCATATACAGATTGCTTGCTGGCTCATACCAGGTAACCCTGGGAGGGGAGGGGCTTCAGACCAAGCCAGAGCACTACCCGGGGCCACATCTGGGGACAACACACCCAGAGGACAGACTGGGTAGGCACCAGAGCTCTGCTAAAGTAAATTTTGCTCCATAGGGTCAGCCTCTATACAACAGCTCCTCTACTGCAGTCATTGGCCAGCTGTCACAACTAATCAGCCTGGAGGTGAAAACCTTCTAGTGATACGCAAACAGCAACCAAAGTTCAATTACAGAAGGAAGGCATACACATCCCATACAAGGTATACATTGAAGCACCCAGCTCAGGTGACCATGGAGACTGTGCCACTAGGCCCCAAAGGACACCTACTATATAAGGCCAGTAGATGTAGCAGCCCTACCTAATACACAGAAGCAAACATGGGGAGACAACCAAAATGAGGAGACATAGAAACATATCTGAAAAAAAAGAAAAGAATAAAGTGCCAGAAAAAAAGAAACTAAACAAAGTAGAGACAAGCAATCTATAGATGCAGAGTTCGAAACACTTGTTACAAGAATACTCAATGAACTTAGGGGAACAGTAGGTTAACTCAGTGAGAACTTTAATAAAGAGATAGAAAACATAATAATGGAGATAGAAGACATAAAAAATAACCAGTCAGAAATGAAGAATACAATAACCAAAATGAAGAATACCTTAGGAGGAATCAACAGTAGATTAGATAAAGCAGGGGATCTAATCGGTGATTTTGAAAGTAGCAGAAAACATCCAATCAGAAAAAAAGAATCCAAAAACATGAGGATAGTTTAAGGGGCCTCTGGGACAATATCAAGCATATTAATATTTGCATCATAGGGGTACCAGAAGGAGAAGAGAGAGCTCAAGGAGTTGAAAACCTATTTGAAGAAATAATGATGAGAAACTTCTTTAAGCTAACAAAGAAAAGAGACATACAAGCCCAGGAAGCACATAGAGTCTCAAACAAGATGAACCCAAAGAGGCCCACACCAAGACACAGGAAATAATTAAACTGACAAAAGTTAAAGACAAAGAGAATATTAAAAGCAACAAGAGAAAAGCAGTTAGTTACCTACAAGGGAGCTCCTATAAGACTGTAAGCTGATTCTCAACCGAAACTTGGCAGGCCAGAAGGGACTGGCAGGAAATATTCAAAGTGATGAAAAGCAAGGACCTACAACCAAGATTGCTCTGCTCAGCAAAGGTATCATTTAGAATTGAAGGACTGATAAAGAGCTCCCCAGACAAAAAAAAAGGGATAAAGGAGTTCATCAACAACAAACCAAGATTATGAGAAATGTTAGAAGGACTTCTTTAAGAAGAAGAAAGATATAAAATACGAATAATAAAATGGCAATAGTATCTATCAACAATTACTTTAAATGTAAATGGATTAAATCCTCCAATCAAGACACAGTGGGTAGCTAAATGAACAAGAAAACAAGACCCTTTATGCATCCTACAAAAGACTAACTTTAGATCAAAAGACACACACAGACTGAAAACAAAGGGATGAGAAAAGTTATTTCTTGAAAATGGAAACAAACAAAAAAGCTGGACAAAATAGAATTTAAATAAAGGCTATAACAAGAGACAAAGAAGGACCCAAGAATCCCACTTCTGAGTATTTATCCAAAGCAACCTAAAATACTAATTTGAAAAGACATATGCATCTAAATGTTCATTGTAGTATTACAATATGGAAGCAACCTAAGTGTCCAACAATAGATAAATGGATAAAGAAAAAGTGGTACATATATACAATGGAATATTACTCAGCTATAAAAAAAGAACGAAACCTTACCAGTTGCAACAACATAGACGGACCTAGAGGATATGCTAAGTGAAATATGTCAGACAGAGAAAGACAAGTAAGTACTATATGATTTCACTTACATGTGGAATCTAAAAAAAAACAAACAAAATAGAAACAAACTCATAGATACAAAGAATAAATTGATAGTTGCAAGAGGGGAGAGTGATAGGTAAAAAAGAGGTAGGGATTAAAATGTACAAACTGTTGGTTATAAAAACAATCACAGAGATGTAAAGTACAGCATAAGGAATACAGTCAATAACATTGTAATAGCTGTGTATGGTGTCAGATGGGCACTAGATTTATTGACATGATCACTTCCTAAGCTATATGAATGTTTAATCACTATGATGTACAACTGAAACTAATGTAATATTGTATTTCAACAGTAACTTTTTTCAAAAAAAAAAAGTTCATTTTGGAAAGAGCTAAGAAGATCTATAGCAAGACGTGGAAATCTAATATCAAAATGTAAAATTATCACAATTCATAAACATCGGTGTGCCACCACCCTACTAATACAAATAGATAAAACGAAACAAAGCATAATTAGATCACAAGTGAGGGAGTGATGTCAGAAACATGGCAGAGTGAGAGACATCCCCAGATGTCTCGCCTTGAAACCACAACAAGCTGAACATCTAAAACTCAACAAAAAATGCCCAAACTGCACACCAGCATGTCTAAGCATGGGATCTGCACATAAGAGCCACCACCGGTCAGAACCCCAGGTGTTGGGCGGTGGACTGGGAGAAATAAAGAAGCTTCCTCTCACAGCCAGAGCTCCCTGTAGGAGGAGGGAGTGGGGAGAAGGTGCGGCGAGTTCCCTGAACATCCCTGCCTGGGAGTGCTGTGAGCTCCACAGGCTGGCGGCAGTGCCCAGTCATCAGGACAGAAAGCAGAGAAGCAGGGACAGCAAAGAAGCAGGGACAGAAGAGAAGCGGGGATGGCGGATAAACAACAGTTGATTTTTACCAGTCGTGGTTGCAAAACCGAGGCTGAGCCACAGCCTGCATCCCCCAACCCAGAGGACCCCTCCCACCACATCCATAAACACTGCGGAGCCCCAGAGGAATCTGAGCAAACACTACCGAAACTGTCGCTAATGCTGACAGGGACTGAGACTGAGGGTAGCGAGCATGATTAAGCATCTATAAGGGGGAAAAAAGGCATTATTAAGGCTTTATATAAAGCAGAGATCCAAGAGGCTTAGATACTACCTACTGAAAACCAAAATAAAAACACCTTCTTTGTAACAGGCTAAAGAGAGATCTTTATATAATAAATCTTTCTGGATAAAAAGCAAAATACACTTTAATTAATGCCAAGGCAGAGAAATAGTCCATTAAACACCATGATCAACCAAGGTGACAAGGCATCTCAAAAAGAAAGAGAAAAATCTCCAGAAAATAAGCTTATAGACATAGAAATATGTGAGTTAAATGACAGAGATTATAAGTGAATTCTCTAAGTAAATTAATTGAGAAAGTTTGAAGATAGTTAAAATAGATTACCTTATAATTTAGTTTTGGTGCATCGTAGAAATCAGCAGAGTGTGAAAACTGTTTACCTATGGTAACATTTGCATAGCTGAGGGATGAAAAGAAGTAATAGTGATTTTGGGGTTAGGCAATTTTAAATTTTATTTTTTAAGTTCAAAGCAATCAATATCAACGTATTAAATATATCTTACCCATATCCAGTTCCTTTCTTTCCTGGGTTTGTATATAAATTCTTTCCAGGTGCCTCATATTTTTCTCTGGGTTTTGACTGTGCACTGAAGAATGGGATTGGTCCACCTATTGTTCCATAATAGCTTCCTAATCCAGATCTTAAATACAGTTAAAAAAAAAATGGCAAAATTTGTGTTATATACATTTTGCCGCAATTCATTAAAAAAAGAAAAAGATTGAAAAAGGAGCACAATGTATGCAATGGGATTGACTCGTCTAACTTTAGTGAGAAAAAACAACATTTATTAGTTTTCAATCCAATTTTCCCCATTTTTCATAAACAAATTTTGAGATTTTTTCATGTTTATGCTTTAGATATTTCATATAAATAAAACTTCATAATCTCTAGGAAGTTAAATTAGTTTCCATTAATTCAGTTAACTATAACAATAAATAGACCCTTTTCTGTTTTTGGATAAATTTCTAGGCACTTTATGGCAAGTCAGCTAAGAAATGGCTAATTCCTTCCGGCCAACCACTCACCAGAAACTATACTTTCAAAATGTATTAGTATTGTTTCCACTGTTAAAGGCAAACTGGATCTCATGGAATTTTGTTGATTTTCTTATTACTTTACTACAGAAAAAAATTAACAAAATAATCTTTTCTTCAAGTTTAATGCCAAATTTTCTGGGCCCACAGTATATAGTTAATCATTAAACCATTTATCATTCAGCAGTCTATTTTAACAAATATTTTCTTTAAAATTTTCATAATAAAAAGGATAACTAACGTTAGCAATAGTTGTAGTCTCTAATTTCCAACTTATCAATGAACAAGTTTTAATAATCAGAAAATGGTCTCCAATGCATATGAAATCTTATTATCAAAACTGGACACTGTTTATACATTTGAATTATAAATTTCAAAAACTAGAAAGACATCAACATTGATTACTTATTATCTCTGGCCTACAAATAAAGGTTCCATTAGGAGAAGATATTCATTTTCATTAATTAATATTTATGAATATGTCATAAAATTCTAAAATACAATAAAGAAATAAAGCAAAGACATCAGAGAAAAGGGCATAACCTAAATAGAATGTCATTTAATGCAAGCATTAAATATCAGTACATTTAAAATTTATTAAATGCCTATGGTTCCATCATTTGGTGTCGAATAAGTACCAGTATGAAGGCTTCTTATTTATACCACCACTCTCTCTTTTTGGAAACACTTTCTGTATCCCACTAAATTACAGATGTTTTTCACATATTTGTGAGCTTTAAAAAGAAAGGAAAACAAGTCTAACTATAAAACTGTTCATTACTTCTTGGCTGACAAACAAAAATAAGTATATTATAATCTAATGTATCATGGCAGCAATTCCCAAATATTACCACAAAAGGTTAAATAAAGATCATGGTAGGAAAAAATTAAGGTTAAATACATATGTTACATAAAGAAAATTAAGTAATGACCCCGAAAATGCATGTTTGAATTTTATCTGAGAAAATAAAGATTCTTCCCCCAAAAATAATAATAAAAATAAATAACTCAAACCTATCCAAAGTGTGAAAATGTAGAAAAAGATTAAACTATACTAAAAGAAGAAATTCCCACTCTTAATAAAAACTTAGTAATTTTGACTTAGGACATTGAAGCTTTACTAATTTCGAGAAATTACCACAAATAAGGACAATATTAACCCTCGACCAATTCTCATTTGTCATAAATTCTAAATTGAGAGATTGACGTTGAGTGTAAAGTAACACCATATTACAAAGCTTAGCTATATCATATGGTATAACGTAGGCTGTATGGTTTTATTTGTTTAATGATTAAAAAAATGAATCTTCACATTGACAACTGTTACAATTAAAATATTGTTAAACCCATGCATGTATCTTCACAATGATTTTTAAATAATGTTATCTTTGATAAATTATTTTCTTTATCAAAAAAAAGACTTCTCCTAATTTCACTTTTTTTTAGTTTCAATTTCACTTTTTTAATTCTTTGTAAAAGTTTTTTTAAAACAGAAATAGTCAAGAGCACAGATATGATATCCCAAGGTGATCTTTCTCCTAAACTGACTACTTTTGCCAGGTTTTTGATCAAATGTATTTTCATTATTTGGTTGGCCTTTATTACACATACTAATAGAGAACAGTGACATAGATAATCCAAGGTTTAAAGTGATAAAGAGAATCAATAAAAATTACTTGTCAACCTAAATCATCCAATATAACTGTCCCCACCTTAGACAAAACCTAAAAATCACAGTTTTAAAATGAATCATATATAAGTAAGTCCTGTGGAAAAATAATTTAGCTAGAGGAGAAAAAGGAGCAGGAGATGTATTTTAAGACTTTTCTCCTAAACACTTACGGCTTTTTATCTCCATTACTAGGGAGGAAGGCTTTGCCTAGATTTTTTTTGGCTTCTTCCATCATATGCCGTCTCCTCACTTGATTCAGACTTACGTAGCTTTCACCTTCAAATATCCTTACAAAATGGGGGTCAAAATAACCTGCCTGGAGATCTGACATTTCTTTGGATCCCCCAGGTAGCATCTGTTTATTTTTGCTTGCAGCTTCATTAAAGGGTCCTTTAAAAATAAATTAGGAATATCATAATTTTAAGCTACTAATAATTAAATAACATGAAAAATAACTTAGAAATGTTTCAAAATGTGATTTGAGACTTAAAACACTGTTTCGAAATGTCCACTGAAAGTTCTGTGTTAAAGGCTATGTTGACAATAAGACCTAAGAGATTTTCATTAAACATTTATTTCAGAGCTGGAAGAGACCTGAAAGGTTATCTAATCCAATGCTTCCCCATCTACATACTGGGAAACACTGCTTGTATGAGATGCCAATGAGTGAGTGAGTGAGTAAAACGAGAGAGAGAGAGAGAGAGAGAGAGAGAGAGAGAGAGAGAGAGAGAGAGAGAGAGAGAGAGAAAGGATGAGTGAGAGAGAGTAAAAAGAGAGAGAGAGAGAGAGAGAGAGAGAGAGAGAGAGAGAGAGAGAGAGTGTGTGTGTGTGTGTGTGTGTGTGTGTTTAGGTTAAAGAGAAGGGTGTTCCATATTCAGGCTGAAGCAGTTCCCCTCCTGGGTATATACTCAAGACACATGAGCGCCTATATCCACTAAAAGATGAACAAGAAATGTTCACAGCAACTTCATTCAAATAATCAAAAACAAGAAACAGCTCAAGGGTCCATCAACAGAACAGATAAATTGTGGTATATTGACACAGTGAAATACTAGTAGCCTTGTAATTTTTTAAAAGGCTGTTTTTGTGAATATTTAGAACTTCTAGTTAAGTTCAATTTGGGAAGTCCTTCAGTAATGTGAAGAATTTTTTGAAGTACAAACAGTGCTTAAATCAACTGGTTATTTAAATGTAAATCTGTGTCACTGATTTTTTTTTAACTTAAATTTTTGAAAAGTAATGTATTCACATGGCTTCAAATTTAACAGTATAAATATTTTTGCAATAAATCTTCCTGCACATTAGGCCACTCAGTTCCTCTTCCACAGATACTAGTTTTGTTTTCCAGAGAATGTTTACACATGTTCCAATAAATATTTTCATACATATTCTTCTCTATTTTTAATACTTACAATACTACATACACTATCTTGTACCTTGATTTTTTTATTTAATAATTTATCTTAAAGATGTTTTATATCAATGTATTCTTTCTTTTTGCTACATAGAAGTCACTGAAGAGCCAAAAAAATTTTTTAATTTGTTTATTTTTCAATTGCCATTTAGATAAATTATATTAGTTTCAGGTATTAGATATTTATGTACCTTATGAATAATCACCCCAATAAGTCTAATACCCATCTGACATCATACATAGTTATTACAATATTATTGACTATATTTACTATCCTATACTATACATGCCATGACGATTTCTTTTTTCCCAGCTTTACTGAAGTATAATAGACAATTAGTTGCTCATATTTACATTGTACAATTTAATGCGATTTTTTCCAATTATAGTTGGCATATGATAATATATTAGTTTCAGTTGTACAACACAGTGATTAGAGATCTATATAACTAGTATCCTAGATCTATAAATCTAGTACCCCTCTTCCCCCTTACATATTTTTTACAACATTGTTGAATAGCCAAAAATTTAAATGAGATTTAAAATGTTTATTTACTTTATGACTCTTCTAAAAATCCCTCAACTATCCAATTATCATTTCATTTTTCAAGAAGGAATCCTGGATGGCCTTTCTGGATGCAAATGTAAATGCTATTGCCATAGTGGAATGTCCCATCTAAGGGGGGGAAAAAAGCAAAAAACAAAATATTCTGGGAGAAAACTGCCATGAACCCTTGGAAAGAAGTAAAATTACCTATGAGGGGAATATACAAAGGTAGGATAGTACAATATAATGAGCTTCCCGCTCTTATAAAATTATATTCTCTTACATGTATTGAAATTTCACAAGTTTATTCAATTTTAGAAGTAATACTTTAAAATATGGACCATTAAAAAATAGAATTTAACTTAAATTCTAAATACGAATTTTCATATAGGAAATGGCCATTATCAGGTTGTAAAGAAAACCAAATATACTTACGATTAAATTGTGTCACATATTTATCACCAACAGTAATATATTCCATTTCACTGAAGAGGCCAATCCTCTCCATATCAGTTTTCCCAATTTCTGCAGGCATGGTTGCTTCTTGCGGTGATGTTCTCTATAGAGGTAACTTCAAAAGGTTTCTTAAGACTACTTCTTTTATAGCTAAATCCTACTTTATGTTGAAAAATACAAGAAGGAAAGTTTAGGAAAATGGTGATTATTAAATTTCAGTCCTAATTATTTTCAGTCTATAAGTTAACATTCACTATAAAACGAGTCACAAATTATATAAGCAAGGAATCTACTGTGTGGGGCTGAGGGAAAATAATGAGATTCAAAATTATCACCATGAACCCTCCTCGACTCTCCAGGTGAAATATCCGCAAATTATGAAATATGTATGATAGCACTGTTGCCCTGCCATTCATCTGTAGTAAATGATAAAATTATCACTGCATTGTGTGGTATACTATGTAAACAACATCTTTTGAGTTCAAGTTAGATTTAAAAATCATAAATACATAAGGTAGACCTTTTCAGTTTAGATCAAATGACTTAAACATACCGCATTGTCTCTCATATTGAAAATTATAACTTAGCTTTTCAGAAGGCACAACACATATAGGTATTACCCTATAGTAGCTGAGTTGTTTCAAGTTTAATGGACGGAGAGAACAATTGTCTAGGCAAGATAAAAACAAAGAAAAACAAAACAAACACAAATCCACAATGAATTCAAAGTATTTGTTAAAGGTAGACTACAACTGTGAGTTTTCTTTTGAAATATCATATTAGACATGCAAGTATTTATTCAGATATTTTTTCAATTAGACATGTTCTAAAAAGGAAGACCAAAAAGCTAAGACTACTTGTTTCCATTTCATCATCATATTTTTAAAGCACCAATTAGATCTAGGCAATGGGCATACATTAGTGAATAGATCAAACACTGGGTTTATGCCTTGAATTTCCAGCAAGCTGTTTCAATGACACTAAACTTGCATATTGGGAAGTGTCGACTCATTTGAACATAAATCTTTGCTAATGTTTAATAATATCAAAGGAACAAGTGAACATTCCGCTTAAACTAAAGCATAAGAAAATACAACTCCTTCCTTCTATTCCACCTCTTCCTTTGATCAAGTATGCTTTAAAACTAGACGTCACTTAGGCTGCACAACTTGGATTCGCCTTGTATTTCAAAGCTCTATCCCTACTGCCCAACTGCAAAGCCTTCGTGTGCTGCTACAGGGGCTCCTAAGACCACTATCACCCTCATTTGTCATCATGCCCCACCCCCACACTCCCTGGCACCTGGGTTCCACTTGTCTTGTTTGAGTTCTCAGGTCAGGCTCTACAGCCACAGGACCATGGCACATGCTGTTTCATTTTAGGAATGTACTGTGCCAACCCTTTTCCTTCTCCCCAATTAACACTGAGCCTTCGCATTATTTAGCTCATGCATCACTTTTTTTAATTCCCTCTATCAGAGCCGCATGTACTTTTCTCTTCAAACCCCCACCATGGTTATCTAGCGGGTTGTCATTTTACATCCACCGTGTAGAGATCCTTTAATTAACAGCTGTTTTCCCCCACTGAACTGTTGGCTCTACAAAGGTAGGAACCGTGGTATGAGCTTGGATTTTTATCACCGTATTCCCAGTGTCTGCGCAGCGCCTGGCACACAGCAATGCGAGCCTCAGAGTGAGGGAAGGAGTGAGGGAAGGCAAGAAGTTCTTGCCTTGAATTTTTCCACTACTTAACTCTTCTTGAGCAATATTTACAAAATCATTCATTCATTTATTTAGCAGGTACTTTGCAAAACCCTCCTCTGGGTAAAGCTCGCTGGTAGAAGCTAAGAAAAATGTGATTTTAAAAGGCATACGAGCTACCCCTAGAGAGCTTACACTCGGTAGACAAGAACATAATTAAGTAAAACACAAGTGGAACATGATGACTTCCCTTCGAAAGGTATGAATAAAGTGCCGTGGGGGTGCGCAAGAGGGGCAGAAAACTTCTGGCTTAGGTGAGGAGGAAAAGATTTCCCATTATGGAAACGGAAGCTGGAAGTAGGTAGGAATCTAAAGGGCAACACTCGGGGGCCGCGAGGACCAAGTCACCTCTCCGAAGAGCACCCAATCCGACAACTGAGATCAGACCATCTCAGCTACAGTCCGGGTTTACCCAGCTGCAAGAACAAAGAGGTCTGCAAGTCACCCTCGCGCAAACGCTTCCCCCGCGGGACCTTGCTGCGAAGAGCCGTCACGCGTTCAGCACGCTGTTTGTGTTTATTATGGCGTGTTGCCTCGGTTACGGGAGTGTCCATTCCAAGTGCGCTAGGGGAAGAAGTGTGAAGAGCTCGAATCTGCTTCGAGGAACACACAGACTTTCGAGCTTAGGATAAGAATATTTCATTATCCAACCACGAGGAACTGCAGCGTGGTACGCCCCATGACGTACTGCCGGGCATGTTGGGAGTTGTAGTCGGCCTTCCCGGGCCCCGCCCCTCTGTGACGTCACTTCCAGGCTAGCCTCCTGGGCCCTGGGCGGATGTCTGCGCCCCTGTCAGCGCCACGCAGAAGACATGGTGAGTACCTCTGCTCGCTACTGACCCCATCGTTTCCCCTCGGACTTCGGTAGCCGCCACGAGTACGGCTTCACAGCCTTTGAAAGGAGCTGGTCCTGCCCGGGCTCACGATGGCAGCTGTGAACCCCGTGGTCTGAGTCGCCCTCTTGGCCTCCTCGCTAGGGCTGGAGGGACGTGCCCGGCACAACCTTGAATGTCCCCAGCTCAGCTGCGTATTGACGCAGGCTTCCTGCACCTTATGAATGTGTATTGAGAAGAAGGGATTGATTATTCAGCGTTTTTGAAGGTTTTGAAGAAGGATTGGACCTGGGAAAGATAGGAATAACTTGCTACAGATACTCGATACCTTTAGTTCCCGTGTGTCACACTTTTGGTTTCCTTTCTAATTGCTCAGCCAGGTCCTCCAATCCCTATCCTACGTGCGGTGGTGTTCATCAGGGATACTTTTCTTTACATCCTGTGGTTCCTCCTAAATTTGTATCCCCAGCTCAGACATGGATTCTGAGCTCCAGATCCACATATCTACTGACTGTACCTCCACTTGGGTAGATCATATGTATTTCAACCCAGCAAGTTCAAAACACTCGTCATTTCCACCTCCCCTGGTCCCACACCTGCCCTCCAGTGATCTCAACCTCAGTTAATTGTGCCACCACCCACCCTGTTGTGCATCCAAAAAACCTGGAAATCATCTTTGACAACCCTCTTCCCAACTCCAAAACGTCTGATCAGTAATCAAGTTCTATGGATTCTAACAAATGGCTCTAAATTGTCGCTCTCTGAACTCTTACCATCCGGTCCTTTCAACTATCAGATCTAACCGTCTGCCAGAATCTCTTACATGGTCTTTTAAGCAGGCCTTCCCCAATCTGTGCCCTTGCCTGGAATGGGCTCTCCCACCTCCACCTCATCTTTCTCCTTTGGAATTGTTCATACTCATACCTACCAACCCTTCTGATCTCAGCTTAAATATTATTTCTTCAGAAGTCTAGGGAGAGTCTAGTGCTCTCACGTATGACCTTTTATTGAATCATCACAATAACCATATAAGTGGTATATTTTATCATTAAATATTTTTTATTCAAATGTGTGTATAGTATTTTGTATGGTAGTATTCTGTATTTAATCAAGTTATTAAGCGCTATTTAGGTGTTTTTATTTATTTGATATGATGAACAAGAGTATGATAAGTGGACAACATTAAAGCTAAATTTGTCTTGAACTTTCCTGATTATTTCCTTAGAATAAATTCCTAGAAGCAGAATAGCACAAAGATTGTGACCTTTCAACAGATATATGGAATAAATAAAATCAATCACCTTAAAAAACGTAACAAGGGATTTGTAAATTAGAAAAACAGTAATAGTAACTACTTCATAATCTTCTGAGGATCAGAGTCATTTTAACACAATGACTTTTACATTTTAACAGTTTAGTAAATATTAGTAATTATTTACTTCCGAATATGGTCTTTCTCTATGGTGTGTTTCCTCAGCCTGTTTGAGACACATTTTGAGAATCTAATGAAATCTTTGAAACCTCTTTCCAGAGGTTCACTTCCTACTCCACCTACCCTCAACAAAATGATACATTTTATTTGTCATATGTCATCAACTACCTGAAACTCAGCATTTGGACCCAAATTAAGAACTGCTGATAGATTCAATTTTACAAGTGCTGTTTTCCATTTATAAGTTGCAGACATTTTTCTATGTTGTTAAATATTCTTGTAAAGCATGATTTTTTATGGCTGTATAATAGTCATAATTATTTAAGCCATCTCCTATTGTTGACATTTAGGTTAACATCTTTATATACACCTGAATCTTTGTGTTTTGCAGATTTCCTTAGACTAAATTCCTGAATGCAGAATCACTACTCCAAGAATGTGAATATAAGTCTTTGATTCATATTGCCACATTGCCCTATGAAGAATTCTACAGTTCATACTCCCACCATTAGTGATATATTCATTTCTTGTTATCATCTTGACCACCGGATAGATTCAGTATTTTCATCCCATTCTTAAACTAGATTTTTATCATCGATGTTTTCATGTCATTGTAAAACCCATTGTTAAAACTATAATTTAGAAATATTGCCTTACAGCAATGGTCCTCAGCTTTTTCCCATTAGAATCACTGGCACGGAGGAGCTTTTAAGTTTCCCTGTCCCTAGACCCTCCTCAGACCAATTAATCAGAAGCTCTAAGGGTGCAGCCCAGGTATCAGTATTTTAAGTTCCTCAGGTGATTTCAGTGTTGAACAAAAGTTGAGAACCCCTGATTTAGAATTTAGGGTGTTTCATTTTGTTTTTCTCTGTAAAACAAAATCAACTCATGAAATAATTTGAAAAGTCCACATTAATTAACACTTTAACCTAAATTCAGTTTGATTCGAATTTATATGAGGATGAATTTGTTTTGTTTTACAATGGAATTTTTTGTTTTATTTGTCATAGGTAACTTCGGAAACGATGGATATACTCTTCCGAATAAGAGGAGGCCTTGATCTAGCTTTTCAGCTAGCTACTAATAATGGTGGGTCTGCTAAAAAACTGTCCTTTTTGATTATAAAGTTGAACTTTGATTATAAAGATGAACTATATTGAGATTCTCACCAGTTTGCAAATGAAACTGAGAGAGAAGTAGGATAAATAAATTGTCTAAGATCATACAGTTAGTAAGTTATTTAAATTAGATTTAAACTTAGACACTGTGCTCCAGCACCACCACTAGCCTAGGGGCTCTTCTGTGAAAATTAGAAAGAAGATGTTAGAAGTAGATGAATCTTGAAAATTTTATGCTGAGTGAAGGTAGCCAGACACAAAAGGCCACTTAATGTGTGATTCCATTTATATGAAGGTCCAGAATAGGCAAATCTATAGAAACAAAAAGCAGATAAGTTGCTGCCCTCTGTAAGTGTAGAAGGAATGGGGAATGGCTGCTAATAAATACAGGATTTCTTTTGGGGTGATGAAAATGTTCTCGAATAGGTGATCATTGTGAAATCCCGTGAATATACTAAAAACAGCTTTACATGTTAAAAAATGAATTTTGTGGTCTGGATTTTATCTCATTTTTTATTAAAAAGGCAAGAAAGTTTTTTTATGATCATTGAATCTGGGGAATGGATACTTTTGCTTTTGCGTGTTTGGAAGCATTCAGGTTGAAAAGTTTTAAATTTTTCTCATGAACTTCTTTTTATATTCTTTTAATTTAGAAATTTTTATCAAAAAAGCACTAAAACATGTGCTGAGTGACCTGTCAACCAAACTTTCTTCAAATGCACTGGTGTTCAGAATTCGCCACAG
Source organism: Pteropus alecto (assembly GCF_000325575.1). Classification (NCBI taxonomy): domain Eukaryota; kingdom Metazoa; phylum Chordata; class Mammalia; order Chiroptera; family Pteropodidae; genus Pteropus; species Pteropus alecto. The sequence goes on along the minus strand of NW_006439192.1, from coordinate 20,120,270 downwards.
TTCAGTATATATATGGCCTAACAGTGACATAAACAGCATTCCAGGAGAACTGACTGATAGTTCCGCTTGTAAGAGCATCATGCGCTTTATTCAGTGAGTATGTCTGAAGATTGCTAAAAATATTTTCAGAACATCTTTCATGTTATAAACATCTTTGTGTATTAAAAATTTAGATTTGAACAGGAAGAAGACACAAAACAAAAATTCATGAGAAAGAAAGACAAAAAGTTATCAGACACGGTAAGTGAATCACCTGTCCTTTTAGTGGTAAAAATTTTAAGTCCTTGAATTTGGAATTGAATGAGATTTTAGGGAGTATTTAATCCATCTCTTAGTTTTTTACAGAGCAGGTTATTGAGGTCCGGAAAGATAAGTGATGTGCAGAAGCTATATCTCTGTTTTACATATTTAGACTTCTGTCCCATTATAATACTTATCTTAAAATTTTTTGAATACTTTCTTTGTTCCCACAAAAATAAAACAACTCAAGTACATTTACACAAAGTATTTAAAAAATAAATAGAAAGGAATCATTCTGAAACATGACAGTGACACATTATGCTGTGTGAGATAGTAAATAATAAATGATTTACTTTTCTTCACACTGTTCTTGGTTCTTTTGATTGTTGAACCATTATGAGTACCTTCCTGCCATGTGCCACAAACTTTGCCAGACATTGTAGATAAAAAATGGAGCTACTTCTTCAAGGCAGGAAGTTGTATGAAATTAATTTACTTTAGTGTTTTTCCAGGTTGGTAGGGGAAGATAGCATGGATGCAAGGTTGGAGAGGTGGGCAGGGGACACTTCAGAAAAAGCTCAAATAAACCAGTAGCTATGGTAGCTATGATAATAGAAGAGAAAGGAAACAGATATTAAAGAGATAAAATGGATTACACTTGGAAACTAATTGGATATGAGATGACCAGTTTCTTGCTTGGATAAAAAGGGAAGTTGGCGAAGACATGAGGTCAGTTTGGCACATGAGCTGTTAGTTTTACCAATTTGGAGTATACACAGAAATTGTGGGCTATAAATAATTATTTGAGAATTACTAGTAGGTAGAGCTTGACATTTTGAGGAGTACAAGTCAGTTATTTTGTAGAAAGTTCTTCAGTTTGGGTTCGTTATATTCTTCCTCGTGATTAGATTCAGGTTGTGCACTGTTGGTGGGAATACCAGAGAAGTAATGTTATGTCCTTCTCCGCACATAACATTGCAGAGGCATATGCTCTCAGTTTGTTCCTAGTATAGGTGACATTAACTTTGATCACTTAATGAATGTGGTATCTTCCACTTTTCTTTACTGTAAGGGTACTATTTTTTCCCCTTATAATTAGGAAGTATCTCATGGGAAGATACTTCGAGATAATGTAATATCCTATTACTCATCAAATTTTTACCCACCACTTCTAGCATCAGTTAGTAATTTTTGCCAGAATCCAATATTAGTCTGATGGTTGTGAAGTGATTTTTTTTCTGAGTGGTGATTTTTCCTTCCATATTTATTAGATAACATTATACTATGAGAAGAGCTTTTCCTTTACCTTATTTATCTATTATCTGCACAGAAGCATGGATTCTTATTTTATGCAATTATTATTATGCTATTATTATTTTGATGCTCCTAATTTTCAAGATTTGGCTGATAGAAACTTCTTCAAGCTAGTCGCAGTGTTTTTTTGACACTGTATCTTTAAGTACTTCCTACCTTCTTCCATCAGCTTTTTCAGGCACATCATGGAGTTTTCCCTGTTCCAACTCAGCAATCACCCATTTCTCTAAGGACTGTGTACCTGCATACATCCATACATCCATACTAATATATACACACACATACATAACATATATGCTCATATTTATCTATGTAAATCATATTTATACCTCCAGTTCTATTTCAACCTCACATAGTTCCTAACATTTTCCCAGGGAGAAACCTGACTTACAGTATCCTCAATATTTTCCTAAATCTGTTCAATATACAAAAACTATTTTCAGAATTGTTCATACCACTGTCAAAATCAAATCTGTTAGAGTTCAGTATTTGTTTAGTTCTTTGTGTCTTTAGAGCAGGATTATATAGTTTAAAAGTTCCTTTAGTATATGGTTATTGTATCTTGTTCACTTGATTTTTGTTTTTAATTTTTAAGTCTATACAAAAGTAGAGAGAATCGTGTAATGAACCCTGGTGAAGCTATGCCAGCTTTAACACTGATCATCAATACATGGTCATTCTGATTTCATCTTCACTCCCTACTCACTCTCCACCTCTCCTCAGATTATTTTGACGCAGAGAAGAAGTTTTGTTAGGATTTGAGCTTTAAACAATTTTCTGTAATATAGTTTTTGTCCTTAAAAAGTCCTTTTATTTAGTGTTCACTGTACTATAAGTTGACTGCTACTGTTTATCTCTATAGCATCAAATAGTAAATATAGATCTTATGCTGGAAATGTCAACCTCTCTGGCAGCCATAACCCCCATCATTGAAAGAGAAAGCGGAGGACACCACTATGTTAATATGACTTTACCGGTTGATGCAGTTTTATCTGTCGCTCCAGAAGAAACATGGGGAAAGTAAGTATATTATAGTACTGCCGCATTTAAATGAGGACCCTGCCCCAAAGTAATCTGAGTCCATTTCTGAGTATCATATAAGCATATCCAAGGTGGTGGTGGTTATTTTTACTATGATTTATTCCTTGTTTAATATTAAACTAATCATCTAGTAATTAAATATTTATTTGGAGAAAGTACGGTACAAAACTTGTAGGGCTTTCTCTTTATCTACTCAGAGGAAATATAGAGTTTATTTAACTTTTCATAATTTAGACTTCCTTAATAAATTTGGTCCAATTAAGTTTTTTTTACTATATCAGGGATATATTAACTCCATACTTTATCTTAGCCACTGTAACTTTGGTTAATGCACGTGTATATTTTCCTCCCACAGAGTTCGTAAACTTCTAGTTGATGCAATTCATAATCAACTAACTGATATGGAAAAATGCATTTTGAAATATATGAAAGGAACATCTATCGTGGTCCCTGAGCCACTGCACTTTTTATTACCAGGGGAAAAAAAATTGGTAACAATTTCATATCCATCAGGAATTCCAGATGGTCAGCTGCAGGCCTATAGAAAGGTAAGACAAGTTCCTTTATTCTTGTAAAATGGTAAAATGACTGTCATTCATTTTATATTTAATTACATATTTCTAGTAAGTGGAAATTATTTTATGGTTAAACTTTACAGTATGGAAACAATATTAGTTTAATATAGCATTTAATTTCTGTTCTAGAACTTTTTTAAATATTACAAATGAAAAAATATATTAAACCCATATGTAACATTTTAATTATATATGCTCAATGTGGTTCATATATTCTATGAAATTTTTTATTTTTCCATAATAAAATAAAGAAATGAAAAGATGCTTAAATACATACCTAGAGCAGCTGATGAATGTTAATAAATACCTTTTCCCTTCCATTCAAATTTGTGATAAAGACTAGATTACAATTAGGGAATGGAAATTAGGATTTATGCTAATTCTAATTAGGATTTATGATAATACACTATCCCCCACTTCCCAGGGTTATTTGGGTTTTATTAAAGGCATTCAAAGAAATGAGATTTACTGGCAAAATGACTAGTTTTAGAGTGCCAGTTTTTGATGTGTGACTTTGCCTGGCACCCATCAAAGTGTACCATGGATGCATCTTCCTAATCTCTGTCCCTGAGAAGAGATGTAATACTGTACCTCTCTGTAAGTGCTAGCTGAATTGACTTGCAGAGGCAATAGCTACAGGAGCTAATGACCCCATTCAAACTGCTAGAGCGTATAGGAGATATGAAAAAGAAAATGTCAAACTTTTCAAGGTAACTATTACATATTTTTATACAATTGGGAATATTTTCTCATTTTAAACGTGTATTTTTATTTTGATGCTATATTGGTTGGTTTCATACCACCAGTTTCTACTCTGAAATTTAATCACTATCCTTTATATTTAAGTACTTTAAGCATGATTTTTCAAAATATTTTGATATAATTATGTCATTGTCATTAGTTATAATTTACTCATTTATAAGGCTGTTTGAAAACCAGTCTTAATCCTGGATGTATTTTAACAGACTGTGTTATAATAAATAATTAATTTTAAATTATTGGTCTCTCACGCTTAGCAAATTGTTTTTATTTTTCTATGTTCCCTTCCAGTTTCTACCCATATACATAAACAAAAATAAATCTTAATCGATTTTAGTTTATTCTCACTCCCTTTGACCTTAGTCAATTAAATCATAAGAGTGTTTGATAACTTTTATAACTAATATGTAGTTCATTTCCTATGTTTTATATCTTTAGTTTGAGTTTATTTACCAACTAGGAATCCAAATCATTTAACTTTTTTGGTCTTTCTTATGATTCTTATTTCCTTTAGGAGTTACATGATCTCTTCAATCTGCCTCATAACCGACCTTATTTCAAAAGGTCCAATGCTTATCACTTTCCAGATGAACCATACAAAGATGGTTACATTAGAAATCCACATGCTTATCTCAATCCACCTAACATAGAGACTGGTATGGTGAGTTTAATAATTATTTATGAGAGTCAATTGATCATTAATGTCATTAGTTTTTTATTTATACCCAGTGGAATTTGTAAGGATTGATCCATAATGTATGTCATCCCTAAAACATAATTTACTATCCATTTCTTTTAATAATCATTGCTTAAGATAGCAGTAATTCACAGTGTTCTAAAATGGTTAGAAATATATAGTATGTACCACATTACTAAAATTCCATTCCCTAATTTCTTTAAAGACTTGTCCATTTTATTTTCATTCTGAACCTGAGAAATCATGCTAATTAAGGGGATATTCTACTCAAATCACACTGTAACAGAAGTCTGATAAAAGTACTTTTCTGTGCAGCATGGACCGGGTTGCAAGGGGTAGGTCTTTACTAAAAGTCACTGAAATACGGAGTGTGGGGGAAGGGTTCCTGTAAGGATGCGTGTAGGCCAGTAAGAAAAGATCTCATGGGCATCCAAGAATAGGAATACTTGTATAGGAATGTACAGCTGGGCCTCTTAGTACAAAGCAGCTGCTTCAGTCCTGGGCCTACATTGACTTCTTGATGGTATTTCTGCTGCTTTTGATCGTAACTGGCCTATTCCTTCCCCTTATCTTTTCTCAGCCTCATAGCTTCTGTTCCTTTTGTTAGGTGAATTATTTCAGCCTGTGTATAACTTTTCCCTTCTCTTCCTCACAGCTGCTCATTGTATGCATCTGTTCAGCCTCATCCCCTGCTACTTTCTGCCTGATTCACACTGCACCTCTCAATTTGAATCCCTAAGAGAGGAAAACTTGGCCCTCTTGTCGTGGCATTTATTCAGGACCTGCTGAGTCTCCAAGCACTTTGTAAGGGAATTTTAAGAATTAAAAATGAATACATGATACAGTGTCTACCCTAAAGGAGTAAAGGGGCCACCCTTCTAGTCCTGGCCATCAGAGTGCACTTGGGACAACAGTTCCACCTGCAGAGCTACGGGCAGACCAGCTTCCCCTAGAAAGATCTTGGCTGGGCACTTACTGTTACATGTATAGATAAGTGATAGTATATGATTTCACTTATTTCACTTATATAGGAGGAAATCTTGAGACCTCTTACTAGTTAAAAATCTTGCTGTCACAGTCATGGAGCCATAGAATCGAAAAACTTAAGAGTCTCAAACAATATAACTCTTGATGGTCTTCTAATTATTACATTAATTTTCTCTCTCAGACTGTATGTGAAACTCCTTTAGGGTAGATGTGGTATCATATAGTCAGTTTTAATTCTTAATACTTCCTTACAAAGTACCCGGACATTCAAAAGGTACTGAATAAATGCTGATTTTTGATAATGAAATGGTTCATTATCTCTATTAGAGATACAAGAAGCATTTATATTTTTAAAAATTTATTATGTAACATTTGATGTGTACGTATAACACATATGTAAATTGTAAAGCATAGTAAGGAAATGAACACTGGCAAACTCCTTACCCAGTTTAAGAACTAGAACATCACCAGTCTACCTTGTGTGTTCCTCCGCCTCCTCCCATCCTTGAGAGGAACTATTATACTGAGTTTTATGTTCATCATTCACTTCCCTGTTTTAAAATAGTTTCATCATAGATGTATATAGTTCTTCAACAATATAGTTTTTAATTTTTCTTGATTTTGAGATTTATAAAAAGTGTCATTGTATGTATAGTTTTCTATAACTCACTTTTCACTCAATATTGCATATCTAAACTAAGATTTATCCATGGTATTGTGTCTAACTATAGTTCAGTTATCTTTATTGCTGTATAGTATACCTTTGTATGATTTTTTTTCAGGATTTTTACTATTTAGACAACCCTGACTAGTCCAGGAATAGTCCAGGAAAATCTCCCCATCTTAAAAGCCTTTATTTAATCACATCTACAAAGACCTTTTTCTTTCTTTCCATGTAAGGTAGCATCCACAGGTTCCAGGGATTAGGTGTTTTGGGGGCCAATTCTCAACCTGTCATAATTGTCTAGTTATAAATTTTCTATGTGTGGTTGGTTAAGAATATATATATTCTCTAATTATTGGGTGAAGATTTTATATTTGTCCATGACTCTTCTTACCTAATTTTTAAAACGCAATACTAGTTTGTCAAAAAAGACTCATATCCCTAGCATTATACTACAAGAAAGAATTTATATGACACTGGCCCTTATTTAAGAATCTTTAAATAGCATACCTGGGCTATAATCATGGCAGGTTTACAAAATTGCAGAAACATTCTTCCTATCCCATTATATGAATGCTTCATTTGTTCATTCCTTTATTCCTTCCTTTATTCATTCACCATTTATTCAAAAAACATTTATTGACTATTAACTGTTTACCAAGTCCATTGCATTAGCTTGGGCCCTGAAATAACACAGTATACACCCTTACTGAACTCACATAGTAGTGTGGGTAGGGAGATATTTGAATAATAATGTGTCAAATATTTGAAAAAAAATTAAAGCAGGTGTTTTGAAAAAAAAAATTAAAGCAGGATAGAGAGTGACAACCAGGGCAGAGGTGGGTGGTGAGGGAGTGAGCATGCCATTTTTGGATGGAAAAATCAGGGAAGGCGTCTCTGACATTTGAACAGAGAGACCTGAGTGAAGTAATGGTGCAAGCTCTAAAATTATATGGGAAAAGAGTATTCCAGGCAGACGACACCATAAGGCTCTGATATCAGATTGTCTCTGGCATATCTGAATCTAAAGCAGAGCGAGCAACACGGCAAAGTGGAAGGAGATGAAATTGGAGAGGAGGCCAGCATGCAGCACTTGACAGGCCTTATATATCCTTTGGTAAGGGCTTTGGACATTTAGTAAAAAGCCAAGACAATATAATGTTGAACTGTCGTTCTTTAAAGGCATTTTTATAAGGAACTAAAGGAACAGTCTAGCTCTGAATACAGTAAACTTGACTCAGGTGTGTGTAAAGAATATATGCATCTGAAGTTAATATTTTACTATATTCATTCTTTTTATGTAGATTTATGCAGTCCAGGGCATATACGGTTATCATCACTACATGCAGGATCGGATTGATGACAATGGCTGGGGCTGTGCTTATCGGTCTCTGCAGACTATCTGCTCTTGGTTCAAACACCAAGGATACACAGAGAGATCCATTCCAACACACAGAGAAATTCAGCAGGTATAGAACATGCCATTTTAAATTATAATCAATTGTACAGTTCATTAGCCCTTAATATGTCATTAATAATTATTACCTCATGGTACAGACTTATTTCTGTTTTGAAGGAAAAAATATATTGGTAATCAAGGAAAATGCCCTAAGTGTAATTTCTAATAGTTATCTTGTATATGGGTTTTTTGTATTTTTAAATACATAAAGGCTCTAGTTGATGCTGGGGACAAACCAGCAACATTTGTCGGATCAAGGCAGTGGATTGGATCTATCGAAGTACAGCTGGTACTGAACCAACTGATTGGTATAACTTCAAAAATACTGTTTGTCAGGTAAGGACACATTAAGAAATTACAAAAATCATTTCAAACAAGTTTGTCATTTTATTAAAATTATCAAAATATTATATTTTTTCCACACATTTGTTTTCACTCCTTTTCTTCTTCCACATTGCTTCATTGTTTTATAAACCTAATTTTTCTTAACCCTAAACTTTTTTTGGTTAATGTTTAGAAGACTGAAGTTTATGAGTAAACTCTGTAATATATACTTTTATGATTGCAGCCTAATGTTAGCCGCAAGTAGAAAAACTTGGAAATAGTCTACAGCCATGCTACCCTGAACAAGCCTGATCTTGTCTGATCTCAGAAGCTAAGCAGGGTCAGGCCCGGTTAGTACTTGGATGGGAGACCACCTAGGAAGAAGACCAGGTGCTGTAGGCATAAAACATGAAATAAAATAAAAAAATAAGGAACTGTAAGCTGACAAGGTCCTTGCAATCTGTGAGGTTAACCAAGGGTTGCCTCCCTTAAAAAATTAAAAAAAAAAAAAGAAAAGAAAAACTTGGAAATATGTCAACTTTGAGTGAAGTTATAGAAAATCAAGTTTTTATGCTCAAGTCTTTAAAAAGTCTTGAAAGCAGAAAATCAAATGTTGATTTATGACTGACCTTTCTGTTTACTTCCTGTTCTTTCTCTTAAGATGTTAATAAACGAACATGTCCATATGTCTGAATAACATGTTCATTTCAGTCTTTCCAGTATAGCTTAACTATAATCCTGACATTAAAATATGAGCAAATCTAAATTAAATAAGATCAATTTTTGTGGCCATAACTGGCTTCCTCATTTTATGAGCTGTATAAGATAGAAAAAATAATTTTCTATCATGGCAACCTTGATTAATTCAGTAACATCCTTATTTATCCATGTACTTGAATACATCTTGTTTCACAGTTGCAGCCTGGATCAGCTATGGAAATCGGTGCTAATAAATAAATGATAGATTAAGTAGTGAAGCATATGGTGATTAAAAAGTGAAAGTTTTATTGCTTCTCGGCCTTTAGCTAAGATCAGGTGTAAAAAATGAAAGTTTTGGCACATTAAAACATTATACATTCTTTACTGGGCAAGAGCTAAAGTTTAGTACCACCTGGCACCTCCAATCTAAAAAATATCTTCCTTCATCTGTCCATCTTTCTCTTCTCAAAAGTACAACTTGTACAGGATGTTGAAATATTCCCTAAAAATATGTTGTACTCTAAAGCATTTTGTAAATTTTCACATTAGTTTTACAGACATTGTCTATTTTACTCCTAGAATCTCCTGTCGTATAGACAGGGCAGGTATTATTTGTCCCAATTTAAAAATGAAGAAATACAGACTAAGAGTCTGACAGCAAGAAGACAAAAACCAAAGGCTTAAAATTCATTCTTCTGAAATTAAATCCACCTATAAAAGCCCCCTGAACATCAAGGTAACTGTTTTCAATCTCATGTTAAAAATCCAAGACCTTTATGCAGTTCCAGAAATGAAGAGTTAAGGTCTTCTTGCTTCTTTCCTAACACATTTAGTGGCCTTAAATATTTAGAAAGGTTATGTTGCTCTAACTTGCTCTCTCAGTTGGTTCCCTACCACTTAAATTTGTTTTAGTTTTTTTCAGTAATCAAAAGAGAAAACAAAAAGGTAGAAAACATTGGTTCTTAAGCTCATTATTAGACCATAGTGTTTTAAATAATTCTTCTGATAGAAAATGGTTTCTTTCTAGCCAAGGTTCTGAAATGGCCTCGCAAGGACGGGAACTGGCCAATCATTTCCAGAGTGAAGGAACTCCAGTAATGATCGGTACGGTGTTTGGATATCTTGGGCTCCTTTGGTAGAGTGGAGAGTATGTAAAACTTACCATTAATATAAATATTTAATGTCACATAAAATCAGTCATTTTAGAACATTTTAAAATTAGCTTTTATACCGTACAGATTGACCTCTGGATATTTTAAACTTTGCAAGGCAGGAGGAAAGTTATAAAAAAGATTATAATAACCAAAAGAAAAGGCTAAGAAGAGAAATGATAACTGTGTTCATATAAAGAGTTGAAAGCAGTATGGAAAAGAGGTTATGGTCACTCAACTGAGCACCCTATGTCCTTTCTGTCACTAACTTGGCTGGCTGTGTTGCATTATTGCTAATTGCTTAACCTCTGGGCTTTATTTGTAAAATAAAGGATTGGATTAGCTATTCTAAAGATTTGTGATTCTGTGAGGAATAAGACTTGTTCATTGATGGCAGAAAGCAAGCTAAGAGGGGTATGTAGAAAATGGAAGTAGGCTAATTTCAGCAGAATATCAGAAAGAACTGAATGAGTGGATGGCTTCATGGGAAGTACTCAGAGCAGGGGGCGCACGCCCATCTGCTGAGAGTGGTACCAGCAGTGATTGTCACTGTGTTCAGAGTTTAGTGCCCTCTATGGCACTTCCTAAATCCACTTTAGATAATTTTGTGGCTATGGCAGTGGAATATAAACCTTATATGATTATAGATATGATAATATCTTTTCTATCTTAAGGATATGATTTTATCTTTTCAGAATGTATTTGACATTGTGGTCTTTCATGATATAGGCTAGTCAAAATTTTAATGCTGTTAGGTCAGTTAATCGTTTTAAATTGAAATTGAGTAGGAAGTTATTAACATACACCCTCTCATATTTCATATTTCCTCTTCTGTAGGGGGAGGAGTTTTGGCCCACACCATACTAGGAGTTGCATGGAATGAGATTACAGGGCAGATAAAATTTCTGATTTTAGACCCACATTATACAGGTGCTGAAGATCTGCAAGTTATTTTGGAAAAGGTAGGTATCTGTTTAACACAAATTTACATGCAAGGCAAAGGATAGTAAACTGGTTGTTAACAAAAAGAGTACAGACTGAGGGCAAAGATCCTCCCTGTAAGGAGGTATCTCAGGCTGTGACACTCTCTAGACAGGGGGTACCGGAGGGAACTAAAGTAAAATTGCAAAAGACAAAATTTAGTTTAGATTTATATAAAGACTCTCTCAGTTATTAAACTTAATAATGGGACACAAAGCTCATAAATGTATTCCTATCGAAATTTTACTGCTTTGCATAAATAAATATATTATGGTTTATCAATGCCTTGAAATTGGAGAGTGGGGTATATAACCTTTATAATTTTAGAAATTAGCGAAAAATAGCTGAGCAATATGTTGGATATTACGGAGGCTTGACTATTTTTAATTTATTTACATATAACTTAATCTCATTCTATAAGGGATTTGAATAGAATAATGGAATTGCTCTATTAGCACATATAAGAAACCATGAAGCCAATGCTTGGCTATCAGTAGAACTATTAACTCTCACATAACTCAAGAATCTAGGGCACTGTCTTAGTCCATTCGGGGTGGTATAACAGAATACCATATACTGGGTGGCTTATAAACAACAGAAATTTATTTCTCACAGTTCTGGGGACTGGGAAATCCAAGATCAAGGCACATGCAGATTCACTGAAGGCCTTCTTCCTAGTTCATAGACAGCAGTCTTTTTCACTGTGTTCACTTGTTGGGAGGGATGAAGGACCTTTCTAGGGCCTCTTTAATGAAGGCACTAATCCTATTCCTGAGGGCTTCACCTCCATAACCTGGTTACCTTCCAAAGGCCCCAACTTCAAATATCATCACATTGGGAATTAGTTTTAACATATGCATTTTGGAGGGACACAAATATTCAGTCAATAGCAGGGGCCTTTGGGAAAGTTCTGCCTCTGCCTCAACCCTCTTGTGAAACTTTCCTGTTTGACATTCCCAGGCCAGTCACCTCAAAGGAAAGAAGCATGGCTCCCCTATCTACTCTCATCTATTTCTGGTTTGGGGACCCTTGCTACTCACTTCTCTTTAAAAACATTGACTCTGGTTACCTGGAGAAGGCCTACATGTGTGAAAGGATCCCAAAAAGATTAAACAGAAATAGAATAAGCCTTTTTTCTATTTATCATTAAGAAAACAGATTTTAGGACATTAAATTAATTAGAGTTTTGCTAAAGATAAGCTTATTTTTGTATAGAAACAGGTCTCAAACAGAATCAACCAAACTTAATGGCTGGGAGCAGTGGGAGTAGGAATGGTAGAGGATTTTAAAAATTTTTTTTACTTTCATCTCGCTTGCATTTTTACAATGTGTACCTTATTTCTGCAATCAGAAAAAGAAAAATGAAAGAATTAAGAGCATCTCCACTCAATCCTCCTGCCTCCACACTAGAAAAGAGAGCTAACACACCATCTTCTGTAAGAACTATGAACTTTGACTTTAGGTCCCCGCCAGAATAACCTGAACTTCTGAGTCAGTCAGGATAAGGAATAAGACTTCTACTGGTCACTCACTCAGTGATATTTTAAGAGTCCTAGCTAGCCTCCTCACAAGTATTTTGCAAACAAAGCATTTCATTTCAGAATGATATAACACAGATTAGTTGTTAGCTGTGTCTTTAAGAAATCAATGGCCCTAGAAGAAATTTGATAAAACTTTTATATTCACAATGAGATTTTGTTTGAAAGTAATTTTCTCTGCTGTGGTAAAGGATTGATACTGACATAGAGAATGGAAAATGGAATGATTACAGCCTGAGGGAAATGAAGGGCGTGGAATGCAATTTAAGGGGCAAGCTCAGATTTCTCACTACCATATTTCCTCATAGCTCAGATGCCTCTGCGTGATACATATTACAGTCTTTTATGGACTGCTAAGAAAAACAAACTGCTAATTAAGCTATCACATGCCATCCACTGCCAGAATTGTAAACCGATATATCTTAGAATTAATAAAATGTGGAATTTGGAGTATAGTTACCACAAGGAAGCTTTTCTCTTTTTTTTTTATGATTTCTATGATTAAATACCATAGAATTTAAAAAAATAATAATTCTATCTGAAATAGAAATGAGTTACTTTTCTATGCTTTATAGGAATTCAGGTCTTTGAATTATATAGGTATTTAGGGTCTTATTCCACGATCCTGCTGACAGAGCAGGATTGTAAAATGTTACAATTTTGATCCTATAGACCCGTAACTATAAAATGTTTTCTTTTCCCTTCTTTCAAATCTAGGGCTGGTGTGGATGGAAAGGCCCAGATTTTTGGAACAAGGATGCTTACTATAACTTATGTCTTCCTCAGCGACCAAATATTATTTAAGATATCTTGGAGTCAAAGACAGTAGTAAGTTTACTATAAATTTAATAAAAAATACATTTAATTTCAGATTAAATCCTGGGTGTAGTTTGATGGTTTAACCTATAACTTTTGTCAAAGGTTGTAAATACTACACAAAAGAATTTATTCTTTAGACATTCCTTTAATGACTTAACAGACAAAGAATGCACAACCAAAATATAACAGGCATGTAAATACATGTATTCTTAAAGGTTATCTTCACTTAGAAGAAAGTTTTCCTCCTTCTTAGAAGGAATTTAGACCTGATGAGCGACATGCCATAGCTTATAGCTGAACAGTAGATCTGCACGAAGTGAAGGCCTCTTCAAACCTCTTCATAACCAACATGACATCTATTGTTGAAAAACATAGGCAAGTTTTTAATACTAAAAACTTTTTCAAAGAGTTGATCTCTCCAAGCTTTCACCTTGCAGGACAATTTTTGGTCTCTAGAATTGAGTAGCAGTTACTATAACCAGTATTAAAATGTTAAATGAGGATGAAAAGATATACTAGAAATAAGACTGCTAATATTCAAATGAATCAGTAAATTCTGGGCTAAATAAAGAGATCCTTGAGGGAAGAAGAAACAAACTATGAGTTACTTACCAACACTTCCTTTTCCCATTTGTATTTTCTGCACTTCCAAAACTTCGTTTCAGTCTGAGCATTGGAACACAGTGATCTCTATCGGATTGTTCACTTGGTGTTTTTGTCTGCATACATTTAATTGTTGTAAGAAACTTAGCACATTCTGGAAATCCATATGACCAAGCAAGATCTTCAGCTGTTTGCCCATTCTTATTACATAAACTGAATTTAAAACAAAAATTGAGTTATAAAAATTGACAGTTGTTTAGCCTTTTTAAAAAAATACCTTCCTAACAAAGGAGCTTTGGGCTCATACAAATGTTGATTGCAAATAGAAGAGGTAAAGGAAGCATAGAGAAATTCCATTTTTGCTCACTATTGTATCTTCAGTGGCTAGCAGAGTCCAGCAAGAGTGGGCATTCCAGTTTTGAATGAATGAAAGAGTATTCTGTGTTCAGTACAATGAATAAGTACCAAAGTCCGTGAGAACTTCTATAGAATGTTTTCCTAAACCAAAACTAAGGTGTAATACTGCCATAATAGATGAGCAGAACTATGCCTCTGATTGCTCAGGATCAGTTTTTTATTTATTCAGATTGAATACTAGCAGATGTTAAACAGTTAGAGTTAACATTTAAATAATAACACTAAATTATCAATTAAGCAAGCATCATTTTAAAAAGCACATGTAATTAAGCTTCAGCAGTCTGATTAATTTAATACATTTTAAAGCCACTGAGTTTATACTTACTCAATTTGGGCATCACTAGCTACAAGCAGGCTAAGGCATTCCAGGCTTCCAACTTTTGCTGCCTTGTGTAGTGGAGCTTCTCCAAAAACATCCTTAAAGATAAGACAGCACATTTTAGTCTCTCCTCAAAACACCCAAGTTGGTGGGTGAAGTCTATTTATTGTTTGAGGAAACTATCTGAGGTAGTTACATTGTACTGGACTGAATTTTTTCTTCAATTTTTTTTTTTTATAAAGTTCATTTGGTATGCTGTTAAGTACAAAGTTTTCATTAATAAATATGTGCAGCCACATATATTAAAATTTAAGTAAATAAAAGCAAAATAGAGTTCTAAAGAAGTAAAAAGTTTATAATTTAAAATTCACCATACTTTATTTAGTCAATGAAAGATGCAGACTACCATAACAAAGTTCTGTAGGAAATTATAATGGTCGTGAGCATGCCTCACAAATATTTCAGTTGCT
This sequence comes from Pteropus alecto, assembly GCF_000325575.1. NCBI lineage: Eukaryota > Metazoa > Chordata > Mammalia > Chiroptera > Pteropodidae > Pteropus > Pteropus alecto. Next base: position 20,105,213 of record NW_006439192.1, on the reverse strand, counting down.
ATACTGAGATTTTTCATTCGATGATGTCGTAATTGTACCTATGTATGCTTCCAGTGTACTAGCTGGTAGCCGTATATATTTCTAATGAATACTTGTAATGTGGCTAGTCTGAACTGAAATGTGCTATAAATGTAAAATACACATAGCATTGAGAAAACATATGAAAAGAAAATGTAAAATATCTATCAGTAATGTTTTATATTGATTACATATTGAAATAATACTTTGGATAAATTGGGCTAAATTATAAAATTAATTTCATGTTTCATTTTACATAATGTGGCTATTACAAAATTTTAAATTACGTTATGTGTCTTGCATTATATTTCTATTGGACATCGCTGCTATAGACATGTTTATAACAACTGAATATTTTGGCGTCTAAGAAATGTTTATGTGGATTTGGGGTGAGGGGAGGGGTGCACACACACAGTAACAATCTGTTACCTAGTTACCTGTTGGTTGAGGTCAGCGCCCATTTGCAACTGCCAGAGGAGCAAGCAAGCACAGCCACCACCTGCGGCCAAGTGGACAGGCGACTGCTGGCAGGGATCCGGGGGTGCATTGACGGAGGCCCCGGCCTCCAGCAGATCCTTCAAACTATCCACCTGCGGAAAAATAACAGCTCCAGCATCCCTCTTGCCTTTGTCCTGTCCCACGCCCGCCTGGGGTTGAAAACCTTCTAACTAAAGAAGCTTGACTCAGCAGCACCCAGTGGTCAGTCCACTGTCACCCGTGCTAGCGCTCCCAAGAAGGCAGACATCTGGAAGCTTAAGCCTGTAGGACAAAAAGGGCCCCAGTCTTACCTCTGAGTTGAAATCAAGAAACAGCATTTCCCCACCTAAAGCAGAGGACAGGAGTCCTTGGGCGTGCAGAGCGGTGTAGCCCTTGCTGCACACTGGCAGGTAAGAGTGCACAAGCAGCCCAAGTGCGGGAGAATTTAAAGATCTCCGAGGCAGGCTGGCTGGCGGGCCCCTCACTGCTGCGCCCCAGCTCTGGCAGCGCTCCAACAGCCTAACCCTTGGCTGCGGTGCCCTTCCCAGCCCAGCGGCTGCCGCACGTACACAAACACTGGCATGTGCAACCCGGAACCAGGGGCTGCTGGCTAGGTGGAGGGAGGAGGAAGCGGCGCGGGCCCGCCAGCCGATTGGGAGCCAGGCCCGCCCGCCTGTGGGCGGGGCCCTGGCACCCCACCCCACCCCCCCACGGAGCCCTGTGCGCTTGCGCCAGGGAAGGCGGCCTCGGAGCTGTTGGGACTCAGCGGCATCCATAAGGCACGCAGAGTTTGACACGTCTCACACTAGCGTGCCCAGCATTTTAGTCCCTGTGGAGAAGTGGGAGTCGCGGACGAATGTTTTGGTTTCTGCTAACACGCACGTAACCAGGAAACGAGGGAGCAATAAGGAGCCCTACAGCACCACCTTTGGAAGAGACTAAGCGTGGTGCTGGCGCCGTGTCCCCCGCTCTCAGCTCCGGAGGAAAGAATGAGGGTTTCTTATGCCTTCAAGTTCAAAATGGCCCCAGCTCGCTTCTGTTACCTACAACCAGGACAGTTAAGAAAGAAAACGAGAGCCGAGGGGTGTGGGGAGTACTGTGAGCTAAGGGCATAGGTTTTACCACAAGGACTGTCCCACCCCCAAACTTAAATGATTTATCAAACCTGACCCATTTGGGTTTAAGATGAAACCATGCCCATATTGAGAAATCCTGTAAAATAAACCAACCACTGTATCGTGTTCCCTCCTGGAGATAGGTTAAAATACACTCCTGGACTTGTCCTTTGAGGAAATAGAGAAAGTCCAAGCTATTAAACTTGAGCTTGCTGAGACCGGGACGACAGGAAGGAAGGGGAAACGTGTGTTTGCCCTCACACATGGAGAGAGTTCACAGATAAATGAAGAGACCCAGGCCAAGGGCTTTTATGACATTGGGCTCCTCCCCACTGGCAGGGCTTACTGAACATCTGAGCTGCTCAGGGGGGAAAGCAGGGGTGGGGGAAATGGCTCTCTTGGAGCTCTTTATACTGTTTAACTTAAGTTATTCCTTTTTTGTAAAATTTTAGAAACAGACTTCCTGACTTCAAATTGTAGCCCTTGACCGCATGTATAATCTCTTGATTATCTTTTCTTAAGCACTGTTTTAGCTTTATCTAGCTAAAAACTAAAGCTCCAGTCATATATTTCCTTTCCCTAAAAAAGTCTTCAGTGAGTCCCTTCTATCTACTGATACTTTTGAAGACTGAAAAATAGATATGTTTATTATTATGCTTCTCTAGGACAAGCTCATTGTTCTCTAAAAGTAAGTAGCCTTTCGGTTATAATTTTGGTTACAGCATATTGTTTATTATTATAATTTTGGTTACAGCATATTATTTTTTAATAAGAGCCATACGATAATTTTGCAATGATAAATTTATATTACTGTACTGATGGCACTGACCCAAGGGGTAGTTTTAAACATTTTTATTCATATGCATGCTTGAACTTAGATGTGGATATATATTCAAACACATATAGAAACATGCTTTCGTTCTGTATTTTTTATATTTAAGCTATTTACAGTTCCTTTTTATGATATTTAAAGAACATACTGCAAAGATATTGTCAGATAAGGAGAACACATGTCCATATTGCCAGTTTGCCTTTTCTCATGTTTATCAATTAGGTAAGCACTTTTTTTTAAAGCATATAATTAAGCTTCAGGTTTGCACAGATGTTTATTTTCAGGAATTCTTAACTAATACAAGGTATTATCAGAGAAGTTCTTAGTTCTAAACATATGTACTGCAATTAACATATAATGGGATATTTGTGTGATGAATGTGCCTACATCCTTTTCCTTTAAAAGAGGATTCTGTTCAGCATGCATTAAGTCTGGTAATTATTGTTAACTTCCTGTTACATATGTAAGTTTCACAAGGAAAGAGAATTTAGTGAATTGTTAAATCTTTCCTCCCTTTAATCACTATGCACTTGCCCACTGTCTTATCTAGGTATCCAGTTTACCCTTAGTAATGGGCCTAAAAGCTTTCTTAAAACTGAACAAAGCTAGTGGAGCACAAAAATACACAGAATCAATACATTTGTAGGACAATATCTTATTGACAAGTGACTGGAGTTTTTAGTAAACATGTAGCCAGTGGGATCAATTTTTTAAAAGAGGAAGATAGTCTAAGATGCATATTCAACATGTACTCTTCTAAGCAGTGCTAGTTCCACTTTTGTTTAAGTTACTGGTAAAAGTGTTTCCAGAAGGCAGATGTCATTCGAATGAGCGCTTAAAAAGATGTTGAATGATGATTAAGTGACCAAATGAATGAAAAATATGTGCTGAGTCTTGAAGGGTATATAAGAGTTCGCTAGGTAGTTCAGGAAGGGCAGAGTATTTCTAAGAAGTGTAAAATATTTTCCAGTGTTGAGAGAACTGTGTGTAAAGTCTGATTGCAGTAAATGTTACACATACAGCAGTGATGTGAAATAAAGAAAAAGATTTACAAATGAGAAGTTATATTAAATGATCCCTAATGTCGATTCCAATTTATTATTATAGTAAATTGATATTGAGCACTTACTATGCCCAAAGATTAATACAAATAGGTATTATTATCTTCTTTTTACAGGAAAGGAAACTCAGGCTTGGAGGGATTCAATAACTTGTCTAAGGTGATATCATTATTAAAGGGTGGAGCTGGAACTCAAGTAGTTTGACTACAGAGCCCACATTCTGATTATAGCTACATTTTAAAATAATTTTGGTCTTTGTTGGTAAATTCAAAGCTATTAAGATTGGCTTCTTTAAGCAAGAGAAAGTCCTTAGAATTATTACAATCCATAGAAAAACAACTCTTTCATATAATGATGGATGTTAATGTAGCCTTGTTTCTAGAATTGAATCTCCCACAGTGTTTAGTCCAGTATTTGGTGGAACCAATACATAGGCTAATTTCATCTGTTTTCTGTGTGCCTTTGTTGACCAAAAAAGTGATTGCAAAACATTCCCTAAGTGTACAGCATTGAAAGGAGGAGTGTTTGGCAATACCTACTAATCCCCATTTATCATTATTATATAAAATGTAATTAAATTATATATAATTAGTAATAATTCCATGTAAAATTCTATCTCTAAAGCAAATAAAGTAATATAAAGTAAAACTAAAATTCTCAATAGTTGGCTTGGTTTCACATGTTTTACTTAAATCTCTTGAGAACTTCCTAACTTCAAAACATTTTCAAGTTATATTCATCAAACACTTCTGAGTATAACGTCCTTATTGTTTATTGCCAGTCATTCCACTGAGCCTTAAAAGGAACTAAATATTTTATTATTAAAAATGAAGTATGGCAAATATACTTATGTAGCTCATATACTGAAGATGATATATCACTCTAGATAAGAAATCTTCAAAAACAGAAAGTGATAGCCAGATTTGAAATTTCAATAAAGGGTCCTTGGTTTTCAAAGTTTATTGAAAATGACTTTGAATTAATCGAATATAATTTAGGCCTTCGTTGGCATTGGCAGTCAGGAAACCCATGATCCCAGTATGAGTGTAAAAACAAAAGGATTTCCCACAAAGAAAATTTTTATTCACTTTAATAAACTCTTTCAGCTTTGATTACTCAAACTTCTTGGGGAAGGTGATAAATTGTATAGTAATTCTAAACAATTGCTGCACCAGGACATTGTGGCACAAAAAATTTAAATAGATAAAGGATACTCATCCTCTTCCATGATATTTAATTCCTAAGAGCCTATAATCTCGAGGGCTCTGATCGGTTCAATGGTAACATTTATTTAAATGTCTACTTCTTCATTGTTTTGATAAGAACTAGGAAAACTTGGAGGGTGTCATTATTTTGTCATTTCCCCTCTTAGGCATGTGTCTTCCTCCTTTCAATGAAATGTTGTAGAAATTACCAATAATTAATTCATAAAACCGAATGCACTAGGGGAAAGAGCAAAAAATTGGTCTTTAAAATTAAAACTTTAGATGGGAAGAGCTAGGTTGCTATTGTTTGAAAGGGCAGGTCCCAGGTAAGCAAGTAGAGAAGGCTATAATGAGCCATATGGTCCTGGATTTGTTGAAGACACAAATATGAACACAGCTCAATATAGATACAAATGGATAGATACTGAAATAATTATGTGTGTATACATAATACATTTCTTAGTTCTGCCTACTGTAAGAGGGCCTAGAAGCAGTGACACCCCAGTAGCAATGAACACAGCTAGTGTTCAACCTTGGTTTCTAATATATTCTTCCAGTAAAAGAAACCAGAGCTCCTTGGAGAAACTGCTGATACTAAGGGAGGGGCAGGGAAAATACAAGATGAGCCTGGAGCATTTTGTAGTGCTAGAAAGTAAGGAAGTGCTCAAAAACAAAAGGATGGGTACATGTCAAAGGGATACAGAAATCAACCTGAAAGAACTCCCAACGGCCAAAGTTGGAACAACCTGAACAACATAATTTACTGTTGGATTAGAATTCAATAAAATAGATATCCGTGGTCCATACTGATATAAATAATTGAATAAATAAAGAAACGTGAGAGAAAAGACAATTCTTCCTTACAAAAAAATTCTAAACACTTCCTGTAGAAACTTCGTGCTCCAGGAAGTGGAGACCAATCATCCCCTCACCCTGCCCACTTGAGTGTTGGTTACACATAATGACTTGCTTCCAAAGAGTAGAATCTAGGAAGCGGGGGAAAAACGGTAATTTTACAGTGGAGAAACCTCTCAAACACTGCCTTGGCCAGATAATTGTTAATATCAGTGATAAGTCATGCTAATAGCATGCACACCTGGCATGATGTGGTGAGGTCACTTTGCCTCTTGATATTCTTTCCTAAAGCCCATAACCCAAGTCTAGCCATAAGTAAAACATCAAATAAACTCAAATTGGGAGACGTCTGTGGGATAGCTGACCAGTATTCCTCAAAACTCAATGTTATAAAAAACAAGTAAAATCTGAGAAACTCGCAGACCAGAGGGGGCTAGGAGACGTGATGACTAAATGTAGTATGGTCACCTGGACGGGATTCTGGAACAGAAAAAGGATATTAGTGGAAAACTAGTGAAATTAGTGAAATCCAAATGTAGGGCTTACTTCATGGTAATGTACCAATTTTGCTTTCTTAGTTATGACTAATATACCATAATACTGTAACATTAACGAAAGAAGAAACAGGGTGAGGGAATTCTCTGTGCTATCTTTGCAACTTTTCTGCAAATCTCAAATTATTCTAAAATATAATGTTTATTCTAAAAAAGACTCTAGGTAACAAAATTAAACCACTGAGTGAGAAGCGAGAGCTGTAATTCTTAAGAAAACTAAATTGAATGCTTTCAAAGTTATCAAGTTGCTGAGGAAAATGCTTTCAAAGTAGGTGAGGATGAATTAACTGTAAAAGATGAAGAGAAATAGTTCTACACTACATTTACAATGGAGCCAACAAGAGTATATGATTTTGCACATCCAATTAGCACCTATCTCCAGGCAAGAGAGTACCTTTACCAGAAGGCTCTTATGCTTCCAGCATTAGGCCTTTACTCTCAACTTCATGAAGGACATCGAAGCAACCTAAATGCCCATCAACGGACGAACAAAGAAAGTGCGGCAATTACACAAATGGAATATTTTTAGCCTTAGAAAGGGAAATCCTGCCATTTGTGATAACCCGAATGGACCTGGAGGACAAGTGAAATAAGCTAGACACAGAGGTACAAATATAACATGATCTCATTTATATGAGGGATCTAAAATAGTCAAACTTATAGAAGCAGAGAGCAGAATGGTGCTTACCAGTGGTTGTGGGGAGGGGCCAATAGGAGGGGGTATAGAGTTTCAATTATGTAAGGTGACTAAGTCCTAGGGATCTACTATACAGCATAGTGCCAATAATTAACAATATTCTATTGTATACATAAAAATTTGCTAAGAAGGTAGATCTTATGTTTAGTGTTATAAATAAATAATAAAAAAGTGGGAGGAAACTTTTGGAGGTGATGAATATATTTAGCATTGATTGTGATGGTTTCATGGCTGTACATTTATCTTCAAAACTTAAGTTGTATACATTAAATATGTATTTACAGTTTTTTTATGTCAGTCACTGTAATAAAGTGATTTTTAAAAAAGAAAAAAATTACAATAAAACATTTGAGAATATTTTTTAAATGGACTTCCTCAAAATTTAAAAAATGAAGTGTCAAAAGAAACTATGAAGGAAGTGAAAAGACTCCATAGAATGGGAGAAAATATTTGCAAATTATTTACCTAATAGGAGTCTACCATCTAGAGTATATAAAGACCTCTTATAACTCAACAATAAAAAGGCAAACAACTCACTTACAAAATGGGCAAAGAATTTAAATAGACATTTCTCCAAAGAAAATAAACAAATGGCTAATAAACACATGAAAAGATGCTCAATATCATTCTTGATTAAGGAAATGCAAATCAAAACCACAAGATACCACTTCACATTCACTAGGCTGGCTGTTCTCAAAAAGATGAACTACAATAATAGGTGTTTATGATGATGTGGAACCCTTCCTTGTACATTGCTTAAAGGGATGTAAAATGCTGCAGCCACTTTGAAAATCAGTTTGGTAACATCTCAAAATCTGAAACATAGAATTACCATATGACCCAGCAATTCCACTCCCAGGTACACACTGAAGAGAACTGAAAACATATGTCTAAACAAAAACTAGTACTTGAAAACTACCAGCACTATTCCAAAAGCTGGAAACAGTCCATATCTTTTAAGTGATATGTTCATATAATATTACTTGGCCATAAAAAGAAATTAAGTACTGATACATACTACAACATGTATGAAACTTGTAAACATTATGCTAAGTGAAAGAGGCCAGACACAAAAGACCACGTATTGTATGATTCCATTTATATGGCATATCCAGAATAGGCAAATTTATAGAGACAGAAAGTATAGTATATTAGTGATTGCCAGGGGTCTAAGAGAGGGAGAAGATTGGGAAATCACTCTTTTAGAGTGATGAAAATGTTCCAGAATTAAATATTGGTGATGACTGCACACCCTTTGCCTTTAACATTTCCAGCAGCTAGAGATGGGGCAATAACTAACTAGTGAAGAGGATTTAAGAAGGGCACCATCAGCGTCCACTCCACCTGCACTTCCCTTTAAAATCGTAGATTTCTTTCAGATTTTATATCAGCAATGTCTACAGTTTATATTAGAGGATTTTCTAAATTCACTGTACTTTATGCAAACAGTTGTCAAGATTCAAATGGTGTTATATATAATGACAAAGTTTGACAGTAATAAACACATACTCTTACTTTTCAAAATCTCTTAGCTCTCATTTTTTGAAATTAAAAATACTAAATTTTGGTTTACCCTCTTGCAGGAGGCCTGCCATTTTAAAAGCTCATATTAGTTTTGCTTTTTGGAGAACAGTATAGAATAATGATGAAGTTCACAGGTGCTAAGGGCATCCCGGCTGTCCTACCTCCTAGCCTATAGCCTGAGGCAAGTTACCTAACTTCTTTACTGTGCCTCAGTTTCCACATTTGTTAAATTTCATAACAGCCTCTCTTTTCCAAAGTTTTGTGTGAGTTAGTGCCCCTAAAGAGCTTAGGACAAAGAAAAATACCTGGCATTTAGTAAGAGTTCAAGAAATCTTTGTTTCTATTTTCTAGACCCTCTGCAACTTTCTATAAGCTATAGCAACAAAAACCATGTGCAGTGTTGTAACCACAGAGGAAAGCCTGGGCTCAAAGGAGGTAAGGTATTGTTTTCTAATTTGTTTCATTTTTGATGATGTTCTTGAATATGCCAAGTTTTTTCTTAGCCTTTTTGGATTCTGTAGCCCATTGAGTGACTTCAGTAAAATAAAAACTTCTATAACCAGTTTCTGGGTAAACTGATAGTGCTACCAACATCATCCTATTTGGATAGTTTTTCTTCAAAATACTTTACCTAATGTCACCTCGCCCTATGGAAACTTATATTCACTAATGAAACCACAATATTTTTGTAATCATATAATCAAAGAATTTTATATATCTAGGAACAAACATTTTGACATCCTCTAGTTCAAACTAACTACAGATGAAGAAATTGACTCTTTAAAAGATTAAATGACTTCCCAAATCACAGATACTTCCATAACTTTTTCTCCTAATATACTGAATTATCTCTCTTTTCTGCACTTCTTTCTCATTAATGAAGCAATTTATTATTCAAAATAGTATGGTATAAATTCAGCTTTCCAGTCACACTAAAGGTTGGTTGAATTCTTCTTCTCACCACCAATCAGGAACCTGTACTGGAAGGTTGTTCCTGATTGGTGAAAGCCAGCTATAACAGTAGAATGCCAAGGAGTAAACACAAAAGCATAGCAACAACTGAGTTTACTGTCTCACTACCCTCGGCCTAGGCTAACCTGGACTCCTTCATCCCAAATGAGGTGGCCTCTACATTTTATATGAAGGCTTTGATTTTCCATTCACCTGTGATCCATCTTATAACATGGCAATCCAATACAGACAGGAAGATAAAACTGAATAAAATAAAGTGTATTCCCAGGTAAAATAAACAAATGCTTTAATGTGAAATAGATTAGTATGATCAGCTTCAGATACAAGGCAACAGGAAGGTACCAATGTATAAGAACTATACTATGGGCGGTGTCACCAAATCCTACTAGTGGCAGCAGCTGTGGTGGGTGACATGACCAATGCATTGTAGCATATAAATTCATAGTCAGAGAAGACAAATAGCTCTCATTAGCTTTGTGCGTGATGCAGATGTGGAAGATGGTTTTGCTTCTCATAGCTATAAAGGCCCTGGTTTCCTAAGAAGGAATATTCACAACCCAGAGCTGGTAGGTTGGTGCCCTGTACCTCAGCAAGGCAAGGAGGTTACTTTTTATGAGAGCCTAGTGGAATGGAGTCTCTTTTTGCATTTTTCTGAAGGAAGACATTTCTGTCTTATTTTTTATGTTTGTTTGCAGAAAACACATCGTGAAAACTGGATGAAGTTGACCAGTGAAAAGTTGCCCAAGAACTCCTTTTACGCCTCTCTATCCCAGTATGCTGCCAAGAACCAAAAATTCTTCCAACAGATAAAGGAAAATACTGGTACGAATTCTGATAATATTTTCACTAAAAGTTAATTCTGTACACTAGAGAAAAAAGAGACAAGAAATATGAATCTTATTGCTGTCAAAAAAGTGGTTAACTTTACAGTCCTTTCTAGCTTTTCTATGAGAATATGTGAAATTGGGGCTTGACTCATCTGGTAGCAAATCATCAGTGGAGAGGTTTCATAGAGCCTGATCCTGACTTCACACTCAGAATTTTAGGACACCCTTCTGGAAAAGGGAAGCTAGATGTCACTTCTATTAAGAACAATACCATAGTTTACTTCAAGTTGGCATTTAAAGCTATCATTTTTTTTTCTGTAGTCTTTAAAAATATTAAATTGGGGATGGTTAGCTCATTTGGTTAGAGTAGCTCTAATTAAATCTCAAATTAAGAATTTCCCTTACCCAGAGGACAGCTTTGCCTAAAGAATGGCACATAGACTGCATTGCAAGAGCTCTTGCCTAGAAGTAAACACAGTTACTGTGAAACCCAGTCAACCAGCATTTCTTCACTTGATCTTAGCCAAAAGGCCGAGAAGTGATCAACAAATATTTCTCGATTGTATAAGGCATAGTGTTAAGTATTGTGATAAGCCTTTTTGTTTGTTTGTTTGTTTGGTTGGTTTGTTTTTTTGTTTTTTTTTTAGGTAATGCTTTTTCCTTTAACTAAGGAAGCCAGTTTTAGGAATGAGAACTAGGAAGGAAACTAGTATAAATGGTGCCAGATGAATTGTAGATATGACTTCAAGAGAGAAGATTCATATTGTATGGATAAAGATGGAATTCTTTACCTTTTTAAAATCAGATCATTACAACCATGCTAATTTAGTGGATAAGGCACTGCAGATCTTGAAAGAAAGAATAAGAAGAGGGGATGCTGTGGCATATTTCCTACGAGGTCAACTATATTTTGAAGAGGTATCATTTTTTGTTTATTTGTTTTCATTTCACCTAATGCTGTTTTTAGATCCTTATAGAAAAATTTCCTGTAGAGTTCCTTACATTGTAATACCCAGTTGCAGCTTTAAGTGGGAGACATACACAGGTACCAGCTTAAGGAAACATCTGAACTTTCTTTATAAAAGTCATTCTAATGAAAGTCACTTATAGGAGACAGTTTGTATAAAATTCGTTCTCACGCTAATATAAAAATCTAATTTTTGTATTTTTGCCAAAAATATTTAATATCGCTTATAAAATATTTTCATGTTAATAACAGTTGAAGACCCTGATTCTTATCTAATATTTAAAGATACCTTATATGTTTCTCTATAGAGTAAGGAGGGAATTGCCCTCTTTATCCACATTAAGCTGAGGTATCCTACAAGGTAGATCTAGGAGAAACTGCAAACTGTCACTTCGACATCAATAATATAGCTTCAATCCTTCATTGAACCCAAGGGGAGAATGTGAAAAGAGACCAGCTGTCCGTAATCACTCACTATCCATTTAATATTTGGGCACTATTCACCTATATCCTACTCGCTCTGTAATCTTTTGACGGCTCCTTCATTCATTCTGGCAACAAATATCTGGTGAGGACTCATCATACACCTGTCACTATTAAGATAGCATAATATTTAAAAGAAAGATGTCTCAGCTTTGGGCATAGTTCGAATATGGTTCTATTGTTTGTTAACTGTTTATCCTTGGGCACAAATACTTAACCTCTTGGTGCTTCAGTTTTCTTATCTGTTAAAGGGGGATAATAATATGTATCTCACAGAGCTAGTGTGAAGATGTATTAATTATAAAACAGGGCCTAGCACCTAACAAGTGTTTTATAAGTGTTTGCTATTATTGTGCTAGGCACTAACTATATAGTGATGAAGAAATTAGAATGGTTCCCATTTCATAAAGTTTACAGTCTAGTAGGGGAAGTTGATAAATAATTATATAATTACAAATAGGGAAAAAGTACTACGAAAGCCATTAACTGCATACTATAATAGAAAAAAAAAAACCAGAAAATAATGGAAAGATCTGTTATTGAAACTAAAATTTGAAAAAGAGGAACTAGGCAATTCAAACAGCCAAGTGGAAGCACATTCCAGGTAGAGGGGAGAATAAATGAAGCGTTCCAGAGATAAGAAAGAGCTTTGGTGAGCTCTAGGAATTAAAAAAGACCAACGTGGTAATAAACAAGGCCAAGAGTAGCTCTAGATGCACTTTGTTTAAAATGTAATAAGAAGCCATTGAAGTGTTTTGAGTCTGTGATGAATGGATTAGAAAGCAAACATGGAAGGAACCAAGACCAATTCAGGGCAAAGTTATAACAGTTCAGGCAGGAGAGAATGGTGATCTTGAGTAGAGTGGTAGCAGTGGAGCTGGGTCCTGGATTTATTTTGGAGACACAATAATGGCATAATGGATTGTAAACAGAGAAGTGGGGAAGAGTGAGTTTTGAGGTGACGATCAAGAGTTCAGTGTTTGGACATGTTATGTTTGAAATGCCCATTTGTCATCAAGGTAGATAGGTTTCAAAGTAGAAACTTAACTTGTAAGAGTCTAGATCTCAAAGGAGAAGTTTGAGTTGAAGGTGTGTATTTCAGATCATCTAGCATGTATGTGGTATTTAAAATCATGAAAATTAAAAGAACTTAATTACTTCTTCTGTATATTCTAACTTTTCTAGCCTTCTCACAGCTAAGCCAAACATTAACCAGAAAAGAGAATAAATCTTAATTCAGGCATTTATTCCTGTTATGTGCTCTTTAAAAATAAATGTTTTTTAGCATTTTAGTGCAGTTTTTGTTCATTTTTTCAATTTGTCGATTAATTATAGTTTATGAAAAGAAATTCAGTTATTTTTATATTTTCCAAAAATTGTTTTTCTCTGCTCTTCTCATAATGACCTTCCAATTCAATAAGAAACTCTCCACATTACAAATGATTCATTTTTTAGTGTGAGGCATTTTCATGTTGGATTAAGATATAAACCCCATATTAGTCCCTTACATCTTAGGATATTTGTTATCAGATTGTCTGACTGCTGAAGAGCCTTAAATCAGTGACACATAATATATAGGTTTTCATAGGAAATGTGGGAGGAAAATAATATTAGAGAATCACACATTTGTTTTTCCATGTCTTCTCCCAAGCTGGAAAACTGCAAAACTGGAGGACATGAGTCATAATAATAGTGGATATTTAATAATAGTGAATATACTGATGTTCAAATTTTCTCTGAGACTTTGGCCCCAGCTCTGAAATGTCTCAGATTTCAGGAGTGGCAGATGATGTACCAAGCTCGATTGAGCAGAGGAATAGCATATCATTTAGAGAGAGAATTGACAATAACCAAGAATAAGAGTGAAAGACGATGAGAATGTTACCCAGATTGCTCCTCATCACTTTCCTCAGTTGCCATATTTAGGTCTATTTAATTGATTTTATAGTGCGTTGATTGTTGTCAGTGACTTACTAGCAAATTCTATAAATCTGTTGCTGTCTTTTGTTGTTTTATTTGATGCTGCTAGCTAGATTTAGGTGGGAATTGAATAATTGAAATTACTTCAAGATAATAAAAATAATTGACTATTTATTTCCTGGGCGCTTATAGGGATGGTATGAAGAAGCATTAGAACAGTTTGAGGAAATCAAGGAAAAAGATCATCAGGCAACTTACCAGCTAGGAGTAATGTATTATGATGGTCTGGGAACAACTGCAGATGCTGTAAGTTATTGTTTGCGCACAGTGTTTATGATTTCATTGTTAATGGATTATTTGATACAATTAAAATTATATTTTAATAATATATTTTTATTCTTATATTTCAACAATCTCTAACCTTTTACGATTTAAAGGATAGCAGTAGTCATTCTTACATTTGTCTGAAAACAAATTCTTTTTGCTCCTTCTTGCTACCATTAACTCAATAATTTTCTGTTTTAATGTTTTCCTTTATTTTTCAAAGTTATTCCAAGGCTACATAAACATGGAGATAAGCTGGAATATATGCAAAAATGGGATCAAATTCTGCTATCAAATATGAACATTGTTGTTATTTTAAAGTATATTCTTCCATGTATTGCCTCATGTAAAAATATGTGTGTGTGTATACACACACATGTAAAACTTTATTAAAAGTAACACATGTGGTATTTATAAAAAACAACTCTTGCAAAGCATACTGAAATATTTAGGGGTGAACTGTACTGATATTTACATATCTACAGATAACTTGTAAGAAGTCAGCAAAAGGATGAAGCATATACAGCAAAATATTATTACTAAGAATCTATATGATAGTTATGTAAATTTTTATTGTATTCCTTCTACTTTCCTGTGTGCTTGAAAATTTTTATATAAAAAGTAAAAAACATCTCAAACTCATAATTACTGCAGTCATTAGACAAATGTTAATTTGTCAAAATTCCCATTAAAAGAGAGTAAATATTAAGCAAATGACATAAAATTTTTTAATGGCTCAACAAAGATATGCAAAGAAAATGTCATAGAAACACAAATGGAAACTTAATGAGAAATGATAATTCTATAGTAATAAAACTCTGTTCAATATGAAAAACATAACAATACAGAGCCTGTATGTGCCAAACATCACAGCATCAAACTATGCAAATGAAATGTATTAAAAATAGACAAAATATTAAATTTAACTTTAATTTCTGAATTTGATAGATAATATTCAGTATATGATATGTAAATTTTATAAACTATGCAACATCTACATGATAAAATTCCTGACACAAAATTTTCAGACTCCTTGTTTCAGATACCAAAATTGAACATATACTAGGCATTTATGGTAAAGTATAAAGAAAATCACAATAAACACCCCCCGAAAAACATAAGTTATGTGTGACAATGCTGTTCATTCCTTAAGATTCAAAGAAAATGTATTCGGTTTGCCCTTATGCCTCCAATTTCATGGATTGTCAAAGTCAAAGAGCTTCAAAATTAATCTGAAATATTCAGATTCCCTATGTTCTCACAGTCCCCTTTGCTCTTCTTTTTTTGCCAATTCTTTACTCTGTACTCTTTATCTATGTGGCTGTTCCCTTATCTCTGCCTTAACATAGGTCACAGCCTATTTCCCTCAATGATCTCATAAAACAAGGATTTCACTTGTAGCATTGCTTCTGCTGAAATGTAGGGGACCGAGAGAGGACCACACTAGATCCCACATAGTGAACTTTAACTTGCTCGTCAGTCATTTCAGTTGCTCTCTGTTGAGGACTTCTCACTGGTTGCAGTACCTCACATGATTCTTCACAAACTTGCTAAGTTCTCTTCCTGCCTCACCCTTTCCCCTTTCTGGGTCTTTTCCTTCTACCATCTCCTTCACTGATGCAAAAATAAATTTATCTCACTTTCTCATACAACATAGTTTAGCCATCTCTATATCTGCCTTTCTTTCATTCAGGTCTCTGTTCAAATAGTATTTCCTATCAAAGCTTTTCTACGGCCATGTTATCAAAATAGCCTCCTTTATTTTCTTCACAGACTTAATGATTATCTCAGTTATTTCTTCCTGCTTAACTTGTTTTCTCCCTAATTGGAATGTAAGCTCCACGAAATTAGGGGTTTTTGTCTATTTTCTTCACTGCTAAATCCCCCAGGAATTTAGAACAGTGTCAGACCCACAGTAAACCCTCAACAATGTTTACTGATTGACCTGTGGCTGACAAGCTGACAATGCTGTTATCTAGGTATTCTCTCAAGGGGCTTTTTCAAAGCGTTTTCCTAGAGAAAGTTAATATTTCTCTAAGAAAAATTATGGTGGCACCTGTGAGGATAATCAAATATTTGCCCTTGTTACAAACAATAATACATTAAAAGGATAGAATAACCAAGTAAGATTTAACTCAGAAATTTAATAATTGAACATAAGGAAATTGATGAATTTACCATTTCTGGGGCTCTTAATTCCTTCCTATCAACCTGAGTTGCCATCTGCCACCATTTCCCCTTTTCTTTCAATCTGAAATACATTAAAAGGATAGAATAACCAAGTAAGATTTAGCTCAGAAATTTAATAATTCAACATAAGGAAATCGATGAATATAGAACTTAAATTAGCTTGAATAAAAGAAACCATCTGATGGTTTCAGTATGTATTGAAAATTTCATAAAGCTCAATATTTATCCATAATAAAAACCTTTAAAAAACAATACTAGGAAATAGTTCTTTAAAACTTAGGAGTAGCCATATAGAGTTAAGAGCCCAAACTAGAGATAGTCCTTTTACAAGGAGAAATAAAATATTTTCCACTACTCACACTGACCTACTCTTACTGTCTCCTGACTATCTTTCAAATCTGTCTCTGGCCCTTTATTCCCATTCTGTTTCACTCAGGCTCACCCTCACTCGGGTTATACCAAAAGCAAATCCAATTTCTGCTCTTGTCCCTAATTCATCATTCATTTATATAGTCACCAAAGCCATCTTTTCAAAATACAAATCTGATCATGTCCTGTTCATCTTTAAAAACTTAGAAAGACCTTCACATTAATGATCAAAAGAAAAGGGCACAATTGAGACCGTTTCTATGGACAGCCATCTTGTTGGCCACTGAGCAGCCATATAAAGTAACATTTACATGGTAAAGTCTTTAGTGTCCAAACCAACAACTGCCATTCCAAACCCTCACCCAAGCCCCAAGTTTGCTGTCTGCCTGCTTGCTGCCGTCACTGGGGCTTCACCAGGCATCACGAGGCCAACCCACTGTGATTGTATCTGAACTAGACGCCAGAATTCCATTTGGAACCTTGACTTCACTTGGTCCCATAGCTGTATTATCACTGCCTACCACATAAAATGTATGCCTCTCTGGTCCTCTGTCTTCTCATATATTCTTGACTCCATATTACTTTGTTTTCTCTCCCTCTCTGCTGCCATCCCTCCTAAACCTTCTAGCTGGTAAATAAACTTCCCCATATCCTCAGGCTTTTCTCAGACTACTTCTTTCACTTCCTTGCCATAACCGAAACTTGCTTGTGTCTGACAAGCAGCCCTCTGTAGGGGAGGATTCTCCTTCCACTATCCCAGTGTACTATAATGCTCAAAGTAGAGCTGGCATTATTTTCATTTCCCAATTCACTTTTCAAACTATTATCTCTCCTCTACCCCATATACAAGGTGTCCCTATTTTTAAGTTCATATCAACTCATTACTCTCCTACTTCTTTCAATTTCCTGGTCATTGGTCATGTGCTAACATGAATCTTAAAGCTGTCTCTGGGATTACAGTTTTCCTTCCTGTGTTATCTCATCAGTTTACCTGACATTTGAACTAAGAACTGAGCAGCAAGAAGGAGCAACCATATGCAAGTGTAGGGGAGTCACATTCCAGGCAGAGGAAATCACTAGTGCTAAGGCCTGAGGAATGAAAAGGCTAGTACAGCTGGAATGTAGTCAAACCAGTAAGACAGGTGCCAAACAACATGGGACTTGTATTTATAAGTATGTGTATCTTTTTATGTGTGTTGCATATTTACCATTTCTGGGGCTCTTAATTCCTTCCTATCAACCTGAGTTGCCATCTGCCACCATTTCCCCTTTTCTTTCAATCTGAAGAACTTCCTTTAAAGGGCATTTCTTGGAGTACAGCCTGCAGGTGAAGAATTATCGCTGATTTTGATCATCTAAAAATATCTTCAGTTTGCCTTTATTTTTGATGAACCGTTTTTGCTGGTTGACTGTTTTTTTTTCTTTCTGCACTTTCTAAAATCTTCTGGCCTTCATCGATTCTCATGCGAAATCAGTAACTAATTATATCGTTTGCCCCTCTATATAATGTGTCATTTTTCTCTGGCTGTTTTAAGATTTCCTGTGGCTTTCAGCACTTTGACTATCACGTGTGCCTAGGGCAGCTCCTTCTGTTTTCATCCTGCCTGGGCTTCCAGTTGCAGTTTTCAAAGATTCCCTTCTCCAGCTTATGTTTGTTTTGATAAAATTTCCAGTGCCTTTAAAAAGTTGTCTTTATGTTGTGTCCAGATTTAATCATTACTATATGTGAGAGGATTTACACAACCACTTCACTCAACTGCCATTATTACCTTAAGTGCCCTCTTACTATCCAGTTGGGGGGAAATGGTAGATGCCTACTTCACACATTCACAAAAATAAACAAGTGTAACCTGGGACTCACTAAAACACCTTTATTTTCTCATCTATTACTGTGGCATTTAGCCAGCAACAGCACATTCAGAAAACAGTGAGGGGGTAAAGGCTAGAATGTAGTGTATCAACATGATTGTCGATGATTGTCAAATATCATTTTCTTTAGAGTGATGTTTGAAGGCTTGTGTCTGATGGATTTTTGGAGTGGGGGCAAGCCTTTCGTTGCTAGTGGTTAGAATGTCTTCTGGGCACTCCTTGTGACTATGAAGATGCCATATGATGATTTGTATATTGGATGTACATTATCATCGAGCACACTTAGTGAAAAGTGCGCTTGAAGAGAGAAGATAGCATGTGTTTGGGGCTCATAAGTATACTGTAAGAATTACAAATGTGAAAGAAGCCACAGCTATACTTGTACGTTGATCAGTTCCAAGAACTGTGCTGATTCAGAATAAGGACTAGAAGTTGGGAGAGACAAGAAAAAAAGGAACCCATATCGAGATGTAATGCAACTCTGGAAGCTGTAAAATGAGAGATGCTGGGAATGCCTACTCAGATGTCCTAGTACTTCTTTCCTTCCTTATTTCCAGCCCTGCAGACTCGAGGACAACATACCACTTGGGCAAATACAGTCATTACATTGTATCACGTTAGGGGGGAATGCTTTATAACATTATTGAGAGAAAGAATTTAGTTTGGGTAAAACTAAAAACTAGGGGGTTTTTGTGTGTGTTCTTTTCCTTTGTGGAAGGAAAAAGGAGTGGAATATATGAAGAAAATTGTTGATTCTCCATGTCCCAAAGCAAGACACTTACGATTTGCAGCTGCTTACAACCTCGGAAGAGCTCATTACGAAGGAAAAGGCATTAAACGATCAGAAGATGAAGCCGAAAGGTAATCCTAATGTGAAAACAAGACTTTGTTTTAATCAAATGCTGAAACAAAGAACAACTTGCCTTGTCTTTCTCTTTTAGACTGTGGCTTTTTGCTGCAGACAATGGAAATCCAAAAGCTAGTGTGAAGGCTCAAAGTATCCTAGGATTGTATTATTCAACAAAAGAGCCCAAAGAGTTAGAAAAGGTAACATTGATCTATTCTTTTTTTAATGCTAGCATTATATTTAGATTAGTATTTGGCTTACTATTTCTTTTTCGAAAGAATGGTTGTGAGGAATAAGTGTGTAGTTATGAATCTCTCAAATTTCTTCAAAATGTACAGGAAGTTTACATTTTAGAATCTTCACCTTTTGCTCATCTATGACTGCTACTTTCTCTGCCTCTACCAAAGGAGACCAAATGTGAGAGCATTTTGTATGCTATAAAAAGCTACACATACAAAATATTATTATTCCATAAAAGCTATAAAAAGAGTCCTGAAGTAAAGCCCAAATCCTTTTATGTGAATAAATTACTACATTTGATTTGAGGAAGTAACAATAATACTAATAACTAAAATATACTAAGAACTTATTAAAAATTAAATCCATTTAAGATTTTTACAGAAAAATAATATCTTTAATCATCAATACTTGCAATATTTTCTAAGAAATCTTATAGGTGGAAAGATATGTAGGGCTGAGTCCTACTTGTAAGGGGCTTTAAAGACAAACTTGTAAGAGGCATCTAAGACCCTCCTCAGATAACTGAGCAGCCACTTGGAAATAACTTTTTAAACTAATTTATATTCACGGTAGCTGAGTTTTAAGCAGATGTGCTCAAGCCTCTGTGTAGCTTTTATCCTTGATTGCCTTTGATCTTGAAAGCACCACCTTTGAGATCCACTCAGAGCTCTGACTTCCCTGAGCATCAGCAGCTATGCCCTCTTGTCTATGCCTCATAGCTGCTGTGTCTCAAAGCCTTGCAGACACTTCATTCCTATTCTCCACTTTCTTGATCCTTCCTATAGATAATGTGAAAATACTGAAACCAGAGACAGCTGAACTCTCTAGACTGTGACCTCACCTGCACCATGGGGTAGACAACAGGCGGCCTCACCTTAGCACTCTCTCAGGCATAAGAAATCGGTGTTAGCCTAAAACACCTTCAAGGAGCTAGAACTATTTCCTAGAGATGAACTAATAGGACTATCTTATCATTAGAGACTTTTTTCCTTCCAGAATTTCCTTATGAATAACAAAATGAAACTGTGTCTTTTAAAAGGCATTTTATTGGCATTCAGAAGCATGTGGCAATGGGAATCTGGAGTCCCAGGGTGCACTGGGGCTCATGTACTTTTATGGACAAGGCATCCGCAAAGACCCTGAGGCGGCCCTGCAATGCCTACGGGAAGCGGCGGAACGTGGAAACGTCTATGCTCAAGGGCATCTCGTGGAGTATTACTATAAGATGAAATTTTTCACAAAGTGTGTTGCATTTTCCAAAAGGTAAAAAGGCTGGATGAATGTATTTACAAAAATTCTTACTGGATGCTCTATGCCAGATGTGTTCATAGAACTTGCTGCAATATTGTAAATGATGGCTATCGAGAGCTTGAAACGTGGCTAGTGCAACTGAGAACGGAACTTTTAAATTTCCTTGGATTTTAATTAATTTAAGCAGCCACATTTAGCTACCATATCAGATAGTACAATTCTGTGCCATTAGTCTTCAGGATTTCAGTGCTATTAGCTCTGTATACCAGCGAGCTTAAGCAAGTTTCTTAATTTTGGGGCCTCAATTGCTTTATAAGAAAATTTTTATAAGAAAATACTTATGCAGGATTACAAAAAGTGTATATAAAGTACTTAAGATAGCTTGATCAGAAATGTTTATTAAAGAAGTTTTCATTTCTTCCTCCACCCTTAGCCACAGGTTCTATAACTACACAATTGCAGTATAGCTTGATAAGGACTATAAAATGAGAATAATGTTTAAAAGACTCCAACACTAACATCTTATAAAATATTTGGAAATTTCCATAAAGTATATGGAAATTTCTTTTCTCTGAGCCCACGTACTTTCCTACATTTATTTACCCATTATGTACAAAAGCAACATGCTTTTGGATGTGCTCTAGAGCGGCTGTAAAACCAGGCTGATATATTTCCCTTCCTGCAGAGCCAACAGGCTCCATTCCTCCCTAGCTGGGTCTGAGGAAGGCAGGGACGTAGAGGATGAAGGAGCCGCTGCTTCTACTCTCTCCTCTCCAAGATTTGGCTTCCAGGCAGCAGGTCACTTAAAGGTGTGATCTCTAATGTCCCAAATCTCTAAGTGCCCATGTGATTAAAATTAAGACTTTAAATAGTTCTTAAAATCTTTGAAACTTTCCATTGTTTGCCCACATTCCTATTCCCGATTACATTAGGGTTGACATGGAGTTGACTAGATTTCATTTTCACACAATTCTCCATATTTGTGTCTGGGTTATAAAAAGATGTGCAAGTTTCTTAATTTTTTTTCTGGTCCTCTGTGACTGAAGTCCAAACTTAAGGCCTATGTTTAAATAAATGATCCAAAGAAATTGAAAATACTTTTTCTCCCCCATTGTTAAAACCTGCAAAGTGATATTAAGTTTAAAATATTAATATTACAAGGAAAAGAACCTTTCTTTTCTAGTGGCTGTTAAACCTGATGAGTATAATCATGGGGAAGCTCTACAGCAACCACTCCGGTAGTTCCTCTTCCCCTGGTGTTAACTGACTATTATACTTACCCTTCGCTGTACAACAACTTTAGCTCTCAAACAGGTAGAAATGGGGAAGTTACTTTGGGCAGAAGGACAATTTCTAGCATGTCGCTTGTAAAACTGTAAACCATAACTGATATCCTTTTCATTTCACAACTTACATCATAACAGGATCGCAGACTATGATGAGGTTCACGACATCCCCATGATAGCCCAAGCCACGGACTGCCTCCCGGAGTTCATCAGCAGGGGCATGGCCATGGCCTCTTTCTACCACGCACGATGCCTTCAGCTGGGCTTGGGGATCACAAAGGATGAGGCAAAAGCTACACACTATTATTCTAAAGTAAGTAAGCCTGAGGACAGATATAAGTGGAATTGAATGGAAATTTCTAGGTTTTTATAGTTGAGACTTAAACATCTTTATGGATTAGTGATTTTTCCTCAATTACTGTGCAGATAACCTCTGTCTACTGAGAGGTGGTCAGCCATACAGATTGCCTGTAGACAATTATGTCAGATTCTTATTGGCATAATTAAGCTCAGAGATAAAAGTCCTATTTTCATGCAAATTATTCTCTCTCTGATATTATATGCAGCCTAAGGCCCAGCATCATAACCTTAAAGCCAGAAAGTTCATGGGTCTTTTACTCAGAAAAAAAGTATGAATCAATATCCTCATTCTAGTCACTTAATGAAATGTAGTTTTTAAAAAAGATTTTTGTGTGACATCTACCACATTTGGGAGGAATATTCATGAGTTTGTAATCAATTTATTTCACATCTAAAATCAAGCAACTGTTAAAAGTGGGGAACGGATGATGAGAAAGGGGAAAATCATAGTAACTACAAGTGAACTTTTAAAAAAAGAAATAAACAAGACTGTGCATGCCTTATGTGGATGACATTCATTAAGTTCAAATTAGAATTACATCATTATAAAATTTATAAAGCAATTCATGAAATGCACAAATTGTTCAGTTTGAGCAGAAGAACAAGGCAAGGAACAATTTCCTAAGTCCCTTGCCTGAATCTGATCTTATAACAGACTATTAAAACTGCCTGGGGATCTTTGAAAAATTCTAAAACTAGGGCCTCATTTCAGAACAAGTCAACCTCTGTCTCAGGCAGTGGGACACAAAGTGTATTTGTTGAAGTGCCTCAGGGGATTCCAGTGAGCGGACAAGTTTGAGAACCCTAAATTAAAGAATTTTGTTTGAAATTAAAATTTCCAGAGCATTAAGCTCATATTAATACATATAAAAACAAAGTACACAAATACAACTGATCTTTGAGGTATTTACCAGTACACCATTCTATTAATATGAGTAAGTTGTTTTTTAACAATCTAAATGTTCTATGTATATATAATACCTCTTTCCAAACCAAGTCAATTTCAGACTGTATGCTATCCTTAGCATCCTCTATAAATAAATATAAGCAGAGAAAACTTTGGGTCAAAAATATCCTGAAATTTGGTATATGTTCATCCTAAATAAAAGAGCAAAACAAACTACTTGTAATCTTAGAACAATTTTCCATATAGTGGGAGATAACAGCCACAGTACTCAGTTTTGACTATTGTATTTTATGGCAGATACTTTTAAAATGGAAAAAATTCAGATGTAGTAAGCCAGTAAAGGGTCTGGAATCGTGTCAGAGAAAAAGGACACGAGGGGGTCCTGAGTGGTCTTCACCAGACTGAAAGGCTGTCCTGTAGGAAAGGAACTGTGGGAGGGAGCAGTATGTCATGGGAAAAGGTGAGGCCCGAGATGGCAAAGACAGTGGTCTCGGCTCTGCCCATCAGGCTGAGTGACTACCAAGCACTTCGCCTCTCAAGGTCTGTATGAATCCAGCATTATATGTTCTCCCAGGGCCCTTCAACAAATGATTCTAGAGTACATGAAGGGAAATTTTAGCTTAATATAAAGAAGAATTTTCTAACACAACTGTTCAGGAAATAACGTTTTCCCTATAAGATGGTGACTTCTTGCCACTAGAAGCAACAAAGCAAATATCTAGTGACCAATTGTCATGGGTACCAAAGTGACAATTTCTGCATGGAGTGAGGTTTGGATGAGATAACCTCCGATGTCTTATCCCAATTCTTCACATTTTCTGAAATTATGCACTATTACTTGTCACTATTTACTTTAGTCATAATAAAACTATGTATTTTAAAGTAAGAATACAGCTGTGCTGCTATTCACAATGAGATAATAAGTTTGAGGCCAAATGCTTTCCGTATTACTTACTTTAGTAATTCATAATATGAAATTTATATAAAATTTCCTCTTTCAAATGATAACAGCATGGTTATTTTTAGTATGATTTTTTTTTGCAGAGGCTAATTTGAACTTCCCTTATCAGAATAGATATGTATTTTAATTAAGAAACTCCCTTGAAATTTATTGTACTTTACCATTCTTAAAAACAAACCAAAATTTTTTTAAAAGGAAGAAAGAAGAAAGACACAACAATTCAAGGTATATTGAAATAACTGACTCTATCTTTGATTTTAAGGCTTGTCGTCTGAATCCCGAACTGACGGATGAACTTCATGCTTTACTTATTCGTCAAAGGATTTAGACCTTAGTGTATTTCAACAAAGATCATCAGTCCTAATACCTTAAAATGTGTGTATTTTTATAGTAGATATGTTTGGTTATTTTCTGCATCCCAAGTTAGTTACATTATCCTGGTTATTTTACTGATGACATGTTACCTTCGTTCTCAAATTTGTGTTCTGTAACTTACAACTTGAAACCTAGCTAAAGGGTCAAATTGCTGGAAATTTCCTCAAAGATCCAGCTCTTAGCCTATAGACTGGCCTAAACCACATCAAATATTGAAAACCATTCCAGAAAGCAAATATCTTTTTTTCCTTTCTTTAAATTCAAAGTATCACAAAAGACTTAGTGCAGTCTTAGTTTTAATAACTTCAGAAGTATATATGCTACAAACTAAATTGGTACAGCCACTCTGGAATACAGTATGGAGGTTCCTCAAAAAGTTAAGAATTGATCTACCATATGATCCAACAATCCCTCTACTGGGTATTTACCCCAAAGACTTGAAAAGTCTTATCAGAAAAGGTATCTGTACACCGATGTTCATAGCAGCATTATTCACAGTGGCCAGGGCATGGAAGCAACCGAAGTGTCCTACAATAGATGACTGGATAAAGAAGCTGTGGTACATATATACAATGTAATATTACTCAGCCATAAGAAGAGATGAAATACTGCCATTTGCGACAGCATGAATGGACCTCGAGATAGTTAGGCTAAGTAAAATAAGCCAGACAGAAAAAGTTGAAAACCACGTGACATCACTTATATGTGGGATATAAACCTAAAAGCAACAAATGAACAGAACAAACAGCAGTGACTCATGGACAATAAACTAGTGGTTACCAGAGAGTGGTAGGGAGGGGGAAGGTAGAAGGGGTAAAAGGGGTCAAATATGTGGTGACAGAAAGAAATCTAACTATGGATGGTGAACACACAATGCAATGTATATATATGCCTTACTATTGAATTGTACGCCTGAAACTTAACTGGATTTAGTTAATCAATGTCACTATAATAAAAATTAAAAAAAGAAAAAAATATATGGGTTTTGAATTTTTCATTTTAACTAAACTTTTAAATTTAAAATTCATAAAAATAAGAAATAAGAAATTTAAAGAAAGTTTCAAATAATTTAGATACATTTGTGTAGCACTTATACTTCTGAAATTATTAAAGCTAAGACTGTACTAAGGCTTTTGGGACATCTTGTAGTTTCAAAAGTTTCCTTATAAATAATTAGCTGATTTATGTTAAACTTCAAAAACAATGAGTTTAAGAAACTGTTTAGAATCATGCCTCTTCATATCCCTTAAAAACCTTAATTTAATGAGTAAAACAACTGCTATATTTCTGATATCAATTAAAGCAAGATGTTCTTTGTGCTTTAACTCATTTCTAAATTTTAAAAAACCTAAATGTATTTCAAAGCAAGATAAAATGTAAAAAAAATCTCAATGAAATCATCTATCAATATAAAACTATAACTAAATATCATTAAAAAATTAAATAAGAGGCTTTCCTGATATCAATGACATCTATAAAGACAAAGGTTGACAGTAAAAATAGTAGAATCCATAGGCAGAAGATTATACAGTGATATAGAGCTGCAAATCAAATATACTAAAAATGATATGTCTTAAAAATACCTTAAGAATATCTTTTTTGTAAACATACTAAACTAATGTGGCTTTATTTTACAAATCAAAACCATCCTTTCTGAAAGTGGATTTAAACAAAATCTCGTTTTAGTAGTGGGAAAATGCAATTACTATGTAGATAGCGGTCACTGAAGAAGTATTGCATGGCAGAAATTACTTTGCTTTTGTTTTATGTTCTGGTTTGCCTATATTACTTGAACTTCATTTTGCTTTTACATAAAAGGAAGAAACTTCAACAGACTTAGGTCTGTGACATTCTCTCAACTGGTCATATACTTCTCCATAAAATCTCTTAAAAAATATAAACTTAAACCATCCCTGAAAGCCACTCCTTTTCTTTTAATATCTCTATTGAAGACTCTCCATTCTCCCCCAGTAACATGTTTCAATATCTCAAGCTGTTAGATTTCATACCTAACTTAAATCTTTCTATAATACAAGCCCACTTGCTTTGCTCTTGTTCTAATATCATCCATATACCACTTTTTCAATCATTTGAAGATCCAAATTCACAACCAATATTCTCTTCCCCACACTTAATCTAGTTCCCTAAAACTTTTTTTTTTTTTTTTAATTTTTGTGAGTTTATTTGAGCCAAACCGACAGCATATGCCGGGGAGCAAGATATCAAATGCTCCCCTTAAGCTTTTCTTAGAATCTTAAAATAGCAATGTAAGAAAGCAGTGTATGTTGACTTTAATAGAACATTTAATAGATCTGCTATATTTCTTCATCCTAAAGTAAAGAACACTTTTTTAACTGCTATTAAAACACAGGTCTGAGAAATCCTAAATGTAGAAATTTGATGTGTCATGTGGTAATATGCTATGCTTAAATATCTTCGGTGAATCCAACACAATTTAAAATTTCAGTTTATGTAGTTACCATAAAGCTGGTGCTTCTGGCACAGGTGAGCCGCTGCAAGCTACCACTGCTGCAGACTGTGGTGGACACCTTGACCTGTGAGTGGAGTCAGTCAGACTTAATTTAAGTGAGTTAAGGCTTCCAGATCATTAACCTTTTGAAAAAATCAAAACTTCAGTAAGATTCCCTATCGGAGATATATCATGAAAAATAAGAATTTATCTTAAAGGTTAAGTAGTCAATATAGTTATTTTTTTTTCTCATTTGCAGTATAGACAGCTATCGTTTAATTATGCATGAGATGGACATTTCCAGGAACTGTGTTATGATGAGTTTCTGGGGTTTGGTGACTTCATACTGCTTCTCTTCTCTGAATGTCTTTTCTACATCACTCTGAAGGATCATTCTTATTCGTATAAATAGCCAAATTTTTTTTTTCCCTAAGTGTCATATATTCTGGTTTGAAAAAAAGAATCAAAGAGCTGAAACTATAAGAATCGCAAAGATAAAATCTGGTTTACTAATGTTTAATCATTTATCTTTCAGAACTTTTGTTTCACATCAAGAACTTGGCAGATATGATCTATCAATGATATAGTCAATACTGCTTGTAGATAGAAGTTTTCTTTCATAGATTCAAACTGAATTCCTGCCTACTAATTGTTTTGTTTTCAATATTCTTGGAGGTTAGAGAGAGGAAAGTGTTTTATTATTACTGCATAATAGATGCCAAAACACAGGAAAATTGATTGAATTGTCCATTAATAGTGGGGCCAGTATTAATAGCAAAACATCCATACCCTGGATCTCACCTAGTGCCCCTACCAGTCTACAAGACTTGATGATATAATCATGTCCTCAAACTCCCCAAAGTAACTTCCCCCCACCTTCTGTTCCCCTCTCTCATTCCCACTCATCCTTCAAAGTTCAGCTCACATCCTGCCTCCCTAACGCATCATTTCAAGCACTGATTTGGCTCTTCTCATTCACATTAAAATCTTATTTTTCACATACTCATTCTGTGTCTGGAGAAAGGCAGCAAAGTTTACATTTCCTTGCATAAATACCTACATACACAATGTTTTCTGCAGAAAAGGCACTTGATAAATATTTGAACTGCCTGAAGTGTTTCAACTCTTTTTTTTTTGTTGAGATATAAGCATCTTAAATATCATAGAACTCTAGGATTCATTTTTATATTTTATTGCTTCAAATGCTTAAAACTATGGGAAATCTTTGGTAAAAATAAAGACAATAAAATTTTCACAATAACTTTACACAAAGCATTGCACAACAATGTTCAGTCACATGAAATAATATAGGAATGTTCAGAATCCTCAACGAGGAAATTAACTGTACAATATTCATAGTTCTTCATTTTAAAACAAAACTGTTCTCATAAATATTTAAAATATTTCCTAGGCTCTTAACACATATTAACATTTGTATTTCAATCAGTATATTGAACTCTAAAGTATTTATATTCTTATTAAAATAAAACCCAATAATTAACAGAAGTCTTTTTTTCCGTTGCCTACTACAGCATCAAGTCTGCCCTCTCCGCCCCCATTTCTGCTTACTTCACATAAAACTAGAGGGAGGTAACTAAAATAAAAATCAATTTTGTTCTCAGTCAAACCCTCTGTGGAAAAGAGGAAAATGTTTCATGTCTATTATTACACAGACATTTCTCTGGTGGTTTATTTGTGCAGCTTCAAACTTGACCAGCTTTAAGTTGATCTAAATGAGCTCTCAGCTCAGGACACAATTCAATTAGCAGCAGTTCCATCAGCACCTGAACCAAGAAAGAAGACAAAAAGAGTAGAAAAATGTTTTTTCTCTAAGGATTTACTCAAATAACTCTACATTTAAGAGAAAAGTCCCATTTTAGGTCTGAGATTTTCTCAGTGAGCAAGTTACTCTCAAACAGATGGAATTAATAGTTATTTCATGGTCTCTTTACCAATATCAAACCATCGACAATATTTAATATTGCTACAATCAGATGACTGGGAAAAAGTATGTTAAAAAAAAAAAGCCGAGCAAAACCGAACATACAGAAATGTTGGACATCAAAAGTCAAGAGAGACAAATAATATGAGAGAGTGAGGATGATGCATCCACCAGGGGCACTTTTTTCTTTGCTCTCTTTTTTTCTCCCAACCAAATTGAACGGACAAAAATGAAGCAGAGAAAATGGGTTGAGAGATACAAGTAATAAGAATGATTAAGAATATAAAGAATTAAAATCTACCCTTATATGTGACTAGAAATGTAAAATTGAAGAAATAGTTAACTCTTTGGTAGGCTTTAAATTACTCACATATAACAGATGCTTATTGGCTCTTGTTTCTTGCAGTGCATTGAATATTTTTATTATTCCATGACGGGCATTTTGCTGTCCAACGAGGCTCTGAAGCATATCTGAAAAATTAAGTTTATATTCTGTTGCTATTATTGATAAAGTCCACATGCTCAGACATTCAGTGAAGGAGATATTACATGATATGTACAGAATAAATAAGGACACCAAGGCATGAGAAACATGATCAGTTTTTTCAAATGTTTAAAGAGAAAACAAGTTTATTTAGAATTTTTCAACCTTATAAGGCACTTATACAAACTATGATTTTAATACATTGCTACCCAATTAAAAATTAAGCTCTCAAAACAGTGTACTTTAGTAGGATTTTTAAAGCACAAAATTTATTAGCTGTTCTGAAACATTTTTCTAGTTAAAGTATTATAACCAGTACTGTTCTTGTTCAGGATCCTCGGTGTAATTTCTTAGCAAGGGGCAAGACATAATTTAAAAGAAAAAAAGAGTGATTATTTTTTTTTCATTGTAAACACTGTTTCTTGAGAGACATAAACGAAGAACATTTAGGTTAAGTGAGCTAACATTCCCTTTCTATCTCTGTACTTGCTCCGCAGGATCAGAACCCAGGCCTCACCTGGAATGTTTTCAAGTAGCTTCTGCTGTGCTCTCTGTTTTGTTTCCTGGCTTTCTTCTTCGCTTCTGATTTTGGTTGGTGGTGCCAATTTCCCATGTGGCCAAAAAGCATCCCGGAAAACGGTGATGTAGTAAACGAACATTTGCTCACTGAAAATCCAGTTCACTGTATCCCGAATTTGTCTTTTAAGAGAAAATTATTTCTTGGATGAGGTTTAAAAAAATTTTTATACTCTATTCTCAAAAGGCATTTATCGATGGGTAGGTTAAGATACAGCCGGGTATAAATGTTTGATGAATAAACTAGGAATTGGATTTTTAAACCCTGGTTCTGAAAGTTGTGTTTGTTTGTTTTTGTAATACTGAATGACCATTTATTCCTAAAGCTTACATTTTCATTGGTACTGACTTCTCCAAATGATTGTCATGTAGTATCTTTCAATCTATAAAGACAAGAACTGAGAGGAGATTGACTGGTTTGTTTGAAGCTTGCAACTACTCTAAATGTGCATGGTACTTAATACACTAATTTCTCCATGAAGCGGTATCAACCGAAAACATAAGTTCATTTAAAGATTGTTAAAAGTGGTCTGGAAAAAACGTCCCTGAGCTCCTGAAGTCCTGGGGGAGAACCAAGCGTTTTCCCTAGCTGTCTCTTGGTGTTGCTATGTCAGATGAAGCTGGGCAGAGAGTTCTCTGACCCAGGATATGCATCTCACATGCTCACGAGGCAAAGGCAAAAAAGATGACCTCTTCTCACAACAAAGTAAAGGACTCTGGAAAGATACACTGCTCTCTAGCCATTTCA
Source organism: Pteropus alecto (assembly GCF_000325575.1). NCBI lineage: Eukaryota > Metazoa > Chordata > Mammalia > Chiroptera > Pteropodidae > Pteropus > Pteropus alecto. Next base: position 20,074,507 of record NW_006439192.1, on the reverse strand, counting down.
CATTTCCATGGAAATGAAAACTGGGCAGATATTTGACTTGCACAGTTAGAAATAAAGGGCTTTTATCTAGTTACCCAAGTCTTCCACGCAACCCTATTTCATCAGTTATTAGTCAAATTCTAACCAATTACAGGATTTCTGCTGTTATGATAAGTAAACACAGTTCAAAGAGCCAAGAGTAATTGTGAGGTTGGGAGCAGGAAAAGAATCATTTTAGACTGTTAGTAACAGAAAGACCTGAACTTTTAAACTCAATTCATAAGTAATAATGAATTAAAAAGCACTTTTAAGAATCTGACTTCTCAACCAAATTTTTAAAGGAACACTGTAAAGTTTTTAGAAATTAGTATCTGAAATAAATGTTTCAAGCCCAGTACTTTGCACAGTGGCCAGTCACTACTGAAGTCTAAACTGAGTCAAAACTATGTTAATTGTTTGTAACTGTATGTCTAAGATACTTCCATGTATTGCCTAGAACTGTGCAACTCATATCTAAACCAAATAAAATAATTTTACTAATTTAATGGGGCTTCTGCTTTAAGAGAGAACCTGCCTGCCTGCTTGGGAAAAAATTACATAAAAAGGCAGACATCTTATGTTTCCTGTAGTCTTGCTTTGGGTTACTCTACATAAAGCAGTAAAGAAAGAAAATCTCATTTGCAATTTAAAATCAGGTAAGTGACTCTCACCAAAGGCCATCACTTAAGTATTCTCTATCAGTTTAGGTCTGCCTTTCTATTAGCCAAAACCACAGGAAACTTTTCAAGCAATTCTGGTATGTGGAGTTATAGTTGGTACATGGCAAGAGGCACATATTGTGTTGCTGCTTATTTTTATGATGTGTCATCATGTGCTAAGGGCAAAAAAGCAAAGGGCCGGGGGGCTCCATAATTCCTCTACCTGATAGAAAGCCCATTGAAAATTCTCTACATGAGTCTCTCCTCCAGCCCTGTGAAAATAATTGACAAGTGTATTCACCACTCACAAACTGCAGCTGCTCATTTTGTAACTAAGAGTCGATATAGTAAATAGGAGCAAGGAAAGTATGAATGATTTGCTGAAACTGAAAAGGAAAATAAATTAGCGAGTCTGGAGTACAGAGAAAAATAGGGCCATTCTGGAAATTTTTTATCCAAAGTCTGTCAATGCTAAGGTTAAGAGGTTTGCCTTAGACTGAAATTATAAATTATAAACAGGCCATTTTTGTGATTAAAACAAAATCCTAGGATATTAACTCAAAGAAACCACTATTTTTTTTTATATTTTAGAAATAGAAGAACTTTTGTTTATGACCACAAGGCAAATATATTCTATTTGCAAATGAATAAAAAAATAATATGTTCTTTTATGTTTAATTATATATAAATTTATAAAATTTATATGATAAAACTATCTTATTAACCTTTCATGTTTGACAATTAAATTAGTCTTTCAATTGGAAAAATTTGATTAACTTCATCTTAAAACATAGTTGCTGTACAAAAAAGTGTTTCTCCCCCTTATTTTTAGCAGTTGACTCACATTTTTATTTTGCAGGAAAGCTATAATGTTTATCTCCTGAAGAATAATGGTTATGGAGTTAAACTTTTATGTATATGGATAATGTAATATTAAAATATATATGGCTTATAATAGTGTTATATGATACATACACACACCCCTGATGGAAACTCAGATATTTAACTATCTAGAGGAATTACCATGTTAATGTCACCCAATTCTAGAAAAAATACATGGTTTTCATTTCCAAGTACATAATTGCCATGTGAAGCTCATCTTACTTTCATTCTGGCTTAGAGTCTAAGCCTTCACCTGATTCGCATCATGTTATATAAAAACACTGTGCCCAAGATACTCAAACCAGTCATTACAATCAAAAGAGAACTTTATAAACAGAATCTTCTGACCCTCATCAGCCAGAATGCCGGAACTAACTTGAGCCTTTCTCATTTAGTTCACCATGCATTCTGTGGGAGAAATTCTTTCAGAAATCTGTATCCTATTCCAATCTTAGAATCGTTATCAGAAACAAAAAGAAAATAAAATATCTTCAGTTAGAGATATCACTGGCTATTATATCACAGGTAGTTTGAATATTAAGACAGAGTAGGCATGAATTCAAATATTAATTTTGTGTAACTCACTTGTTGATGGTTCTTCCAAAAGTGACCTGAACGAGAGCAATTAATGTTCTTCTCACCCATTTAAACACTAAAATGTAAGTCAGAGGAAAAGTATTATCACAGGATACCACAAGTATGACATTTTCTTAGCATAAATCTTACCACTTAACTCAATCTGAGTTCTGACACCACATCAGGGCTATGATATTTACAGAATTTGGGTCTAGGTTAGCAAACTTCTGCCTAGGAAAATTTTTCTAACTAAGCTTTCATTTTCTACCGAGCAACTGATAAGATGAAACTTAAGAGTTTTTACAGCTTTCCAACGCCTAAACAACAGCTGAGCCAGCAAGTGGAAATAATACTTTACTTCATATGTCCCTGGGCTACTGACAACATGTCTGTTTTCCACTAGCAGGTAGTGTAATTCCCATTTTAGATTTCTGTCTGGCTCGTTGAACCCAATTTTCTAACACACTCGTTCGTCTGAATGAGAAACGTGTAGTCAGATGTTGACAAATATTTTGAAATATTAATGAATTGATGGGTCTAACTACTCCCGTTTGAGTAGCAGTTTGTAGTTCATCATGTACTTTTATATACTTTGTGCCTTTAGGGGAAGAAAGGTGAACCTCGAAGAGCCAGAATCTTGAGTGAGATGTGAATTAGGGCTCTCCAGTGCCGCTGCCCAGAGCAGCTGGGTATACGTCACCTTTTCTGAGCCTCGGTTTCCTCATCTGGAAAAGAACAGTATTAACATGTGCTATTTTTGCTCTGAGGATCTTGGCAATATTTTGTGTGAAAGAGCATTGTGAAGGGTTCTACAGATCTAAACTTTTATTAAACTCGGAGACACATTTTTATAGGTGCAGAATATGAATATAAACCAAAAAAGAAGGCAAAAAACAAAAAAACAAAAAAACACCATGAGGATATTTTAGGTCTGCAAATTGGAATATAAACCTAATTTCCCACTTATTCACCTCCATTCATTGAAATGTTTAGCTAATGACACATGAGCAAATTCAGACTTGGTTATGATGGAGCCAAGAGTTCTCAGGGCTCCTGCACCAGTAAGAAAACCTAAAAGGAGTAAATTCACAAACACTGCTGTACAAGGGAAACCACACAAACAAAACTCAACAATTCACACAGACTTGGTACAAGACTTCAAAACATTCTAAGGTCATTTTCTAAGTTTTTTAATGGATCTAAATGTCCAGTTAAAGTTGTGTCATTAATTCTTCAAGAGTCAAGTTTTGGAGTCAGGGCCATACCGTAAATATGCCTTAAATTTTTGGTGGAATTCAGAGCATGCTGCCAGCTTGTACACTTGTTCATTTGAGGCTGGCATTTAGGCTGGGGGAGCATTCTGTCAGTGATGATAACTTCATTCTGCCTTTCTAGGGCAGGAGACAGGCAGCTCAGACCCAGAGGGTTTGAGGACATGTGCAACTGTCAGGAAAGAATGCCTGTCAGCCAAGTGATTGGTTATAAATTTTTGAAAAAGCTGTCTATATTACTGGTCCCTTTCTATATACTGAACTAGAGCAAGAACCGAAAATGGCTGTGCTCCAAATTCTCTCCCAATACTGATACCTCCTCACTCTACTACTTGTTCTTGTCCTTCCCCACCCCTACCCCCACCCATATACAAAATAGCCCCATTATTCGTTCCAAGGACTCATTTGTTCAAAGCCACAGAGGCAGCTGCAGCAACACTAGGATTTTGCTGATGGCAAAGATATCACATCTCATTACAATGATGTTCTATTTTTTTCCCTCTGAAATGTCACCAGCAAACACAAATATGCTTCTGAGCAAGAATGTGATGAAGGAAATGCATGTTGCAAAGACAGATTTTGAGTCTTACTCCTGCCCTGACTGGTTCTGTCTCATCTACCATGTCTCTTAATGTCCGTATTGCAAAGAACACACTGATAAAAGGCTAAGATGGTGCTTCCTCATTCTTATCAACTCTATGGGAAATAAAAAGGATTTATAATTTGATGGGCCAGATTTCACTGAGGAAGAGTCAGACTTTAGGTGGAGTTATCATTTTTCTTGCCTATACTGAATCAAGTCAAACAACAGTATGTATCTTAAAGTGTCTAAAATATGCAACAACTATAGCTTTTTCATCTGAAATGATCTTTAATGTTTGCATGCTATTCCATCATATAAGAGCACTTGAAGATTTCTTCAAGTTTCATCTGCTAATCATTCGTTAAGTGACATGTTAAGGGATATATAAATAAGAAGGGATGCACAGCCCCCTCCTATATAAGACCAATTCCCATCCCATCTCCTTTGCCCCAAGGGAAAAGATACTAATCGGAGTGGACACAGCCCAGGACAGTCACAGGTCAACATTTTGTTAGTTGGTGGCATTCTGAAGCCTTGCAAACCCTTGCTCCTCTTACTTGCTTCCTCTTCTGGATGATTTGGTTAAACCTTTAGGTACCATCATACCTCTAGCTAGAACTGAGGCTCCAAGTATGACCAAGTATACTGGTCTCATGAATTATAGTCCTGGGGGGCTGTAGACAGTGTAGATGGGCAGAGAGTCCCATTCAGGATTCAACACTAAGCCAAGTGGTACAGTCTGACCTTTCACCCAAGTACTACTTTAGGAGAGAGGCACTTGTGTGGATCTTAACAAAATAGTGTTTTGTTCCTATTTTTGCTCTAGTTTATTCTAAGTAGATCTCCCTCAAGAACTACTAGGTAGGATTTCTCAACCTTGGCACTATCGTCATTGGGGGCAGGCTAAGTCTTCGTTGTGAGGGGCTCTCCTGCACATCGTGGGAAGTTTAGCAGCATCCCTGGTCTACACCCCCTGGATGCCAGTAGCACCATCCCCCAAATTGTGACAACCAAAATATTTCCAGATATCACTAGGTGCTCCCTGGAGGACAAAATTCCCCACCCCTCCATTAAAAACCACTCCTCTGGGGAAAGAAAGGTGGTTAAAAAGCAGGGCTGAGACATTTCTGAGTCCCTGGCAATAAAACTATCTTAACACCCAAACCTCACCTTTAAGAACAGGGCTGTTCCTCTGCTATGTAAAATTATTTTTTTATACGTTTTGGTGATAAAGCAATAAGACTATGCTAAAGCACAAAAAAATAAATTCAAAGCATTCTACCCTTCTGTATTCAGAGGGACGTGATGCAAGATAAATCAGGACCCTAAGTTCTCTAAGTACAGAGATGATACCTGTCTTAGGATTGTAACCTCAGATCCTATCATAGTATCTGCTTGGCCCTTCGAAGTATTTGCTGAATGAATGAATATAAATACATGTCTGATTCAGGAATAAAGAGATAGTGTGTGTGTGTGTGTGTGTGTGTGTGTGTGTGTGTGTGTGTGTAACCACTTAACCAGAAAAAAAACCAAAAAACAAAAACTAAATAATAACCAAGAGGCTTACTTCCTCGAAGTTCAAAAATCTCCCCAATCAACATGAAACATGGTTCAGCCAAGGCATCTTTCCTGCCATCCACATCATCTCCATAATCCGACAGGTCACTGTCCTCCTCTATCTCTTCCTGGGGGTACAGAAAAGTAATAGGAAGCAGGTCACTTATCCAAGGAAGTTGACGGAATTGTTCTTTTTCAAGTGTAAATTCCAAACTATGTGCTCATATTTCATATTCAATTCTTGTACACGCAGATATCTATGCATTTTCAATAAGGAGGGTGAAATGTATCTACTCTCAGGGAAAAGCTTGATCTTAAAGCCTTATTCAAGGTTTAAAATAATTTTTAAAAACCTCTGTCACTATTAATAAGGGCTGAAATCAGTAGACATCAAAATAGTTTTCTGACCATTTTGAGTTTTAAAAGTAAGTCTTTTTAACTTAAATGATTTAAATTCACTGTTTTTAAAAACATGTATTTTAAAGCAATTTATTTTTAAAGCTCTGAGTCAAGATTTTATTCTGTACTTCAGCTAGTCTCATTTCCTGATCTGCATATCAGCGTTTTAGTTCAAAACTCATTATGTGCCAGGCGCCAGGCTAGTGCCAATGAGCACGATGTGGACCCAGACTTTCGGTGGCCCACAGCTCTCTGGGAGACTGACAAACATTCACAAACCTGTTTCTACAAGTCGGTGAGGTGCTGTGATAAAGGCACGAACATTAGGTAGTGGGAGGACAACTGAGAAAGTTCACCCTAATGTCTGCAGAGAAGTAACAGCTGAAGTTGTGGGACCAAGGCAAGGGCCAATGACAGGTCTCTGGGGGGACTGGATGAGCAAGGAAAGGACTGAGAAGCCACAGAGGCAATAGGAGTTCCCTAGAACTTCTCAGCTTTGCAAGAAGTCCAGCAACATCAAACGCTGCGAGGAGGCTGAAAAAGGTGAAGACTGAAGGGAAGCCGCTGACCGGCACCCACGCTTCAGAGAATAATTTTATAGTGCAATTGAGCCAGAATGTAAATTCCACAGGGTCTGGGACTAAACGGGAGGTAAAGGAGGTAAACTAGCCAAGTATAGCAAGACATTACACAGACAGCCATGAGAAAAGCAGAGAGAGGGCGGGTTTACACATTGACCTGAATGCTGCTGTGGATCTGCTCTATGTTATGCAACGATTTCTCCTCCCAGCTCAGAATGCAGTCACACAGCACATTCCTTTTCATCATCAGTTCCTTCTATCCAAGCTCATTAAACCAATCCTGAGGAAGAGGGAGGGGCATTTGACAACAAACTAAGGAGACGCCAAATTTCAGAGGGGGTCTTGTGCAATTTGCTGGAGAGTCAAACAAGGGCCTTCGGTGGCCTAAACGTGCATTAGGAGCTTACTCTAGAGAGAAGCCTGAGGTCAAGAATATAAGATCACAAATGTCCGCAGTCTCTATTTCATTCCTCTTCCCATACGTATTACTGCTAGATTCATCTTGCTTCAAAATATTCCATGGCCTTCCATTCCCTGAGAATAAAGTCAAAACTCCTCAGCATGGCTGATCCTTGCCCCTCCCACTCTCTGCCTAACCATCCATTAGCCCACTGAAAAACTCTCCCCTGTCGTCCAACACTGCACCGACTGTTTCCCAAACACAGCCTCTTCTCCTTCAATGTAAAGTCCAACACCTCCATAATGACAGTCCCTTCCCCAGGGACTGTCTAGTCCACCTTATGGAGAGGGGCTCCGAAGAACTCCCCATCCACATTTCACTCACCTACCTTGTTATCATTCCTTTCGTTTCTGTATCTTAACACATCCAAGTGGCTTGTGGAGAGCACAAGAAGGTGTCCAAAATATGACAGCGATAGTAACTGAAAAAGGATGTCTTTGCCTTTTCCCCATTAGCAGCATGCTTTGACACACAGCTGTTACTTTAAATGACCTTTGAAAAGACATTCACTGATATATGCTAAAAAATGATGCGGCTCACCTCTTGATGGCAGAAGAAGTCACGAGGAAGTCTTTCCAAAAATGAGGATAATGAAAAAGTGGATTTTTTCCCCTGCACATCAATAACTTTGAGGTAGTCAGGAGAAGGGCTCAAAAAGGCATAAAGTGCTTCACTCTGATACAGTCTTTCATCTGAAAGCAGATTCTGTGGAAGACAGAGGATTAATTACTCCTATACGGGAATAGGTCTGTGCTGCGGGAGCCACAAGTCTAGGCAACCAAGATATTTTACTCTCATCATAATTCTGAACCTAAAGCCACTTCCCTTTCCCCCTGAAATAAAATATGTCAGATCAATTCTCAGTGATTACCAGGGCAAACCATCCTCTGTAGGTGGGTTGGAATGCCCTACTCATTCTGCTTGTTGGAGATATTATGCAGACAATAGAAGTTACTCTGGTTGGCACTGTTTAGTGCAACAAAAAATTCTAACTTTGCACACAGCTTACAGATCCAGGGAGCACCAACTTTGAAACTTGCATCTACCTGTGTTTGAACAACTTACATATTTGTACATTACACAAGGATACACTCTATCGCTCTTTTATGGCTACATTTAGACTTTGTACGTCAGCTGAAAAAAGAACTTTGAGTTGTCACATCGTGGCACTGCCCGCCTGGCAATAGCTTTGTTTCACTCTGCTGCCACCTTCCAAGAAGTGCTTGTTTACATCATTATATAACTGTTTTTTGTTGGCCCTTAAACTAGAAATTTCCTAAAGTTCTTTATGTACTTATCTGGCCTTAGTAGAGAGGATAGGAGAACATCAATCAAGTTAGTTCATGTACAAGCAAGTGCAACTGATAGATAAGACAGTAAAATTAACAGTGTGACCATAAGGTTTAAATGTCTAGTATTAAAAGATGCAGAGCTTAGAAATAAATAAAGCAATGATAAATGTTGCTCCATATATGATGTAATCCCCTTGGAGGAGATGGAACACTGGGGAGCACACTGTGCTTCTGATAACGGAAACTGGGGTAATAGAAGAGGTTAAGGTCTAATCCCAGGGGAGTTGGTCCATAATGTTCACATTAGATGTGTTCAGACGAAGGCTGAACTCTGAAAAACTCTATGATCCTCCCTAGAAAAGCACCTCTGACAGCACCCAGTACTGCCACACTGGGACTAGAAGTGGGGGGGTGTCAAGGGGCGCCATAGCATTCCAGCAGCTGTCAGCTCCATGTATCCTGTAGAAGACTGGTCTGAAGACAGGCAGGTTCTGCCTCAGATGTAGGGAAGGAGATTCAGGTGGATAGATAGCTGGTGTTACTACTGCCTTCCCTGGCCCCTGAGCCCCATACATATGTCCTTTTTTCTTTTTCAGAATATTAAATGTTCAGTTGTATGTGAGGGTGGATTAGAAACAGTGAGATATTCTCCCCCTAAATGGATTTCCTTTAGCTAACCTATACTCCAACATTATTTTATAAAATAGTAGGAAATGATAAGTAGTAAGTCTCAAACTTTATACAATCAAGATAAATAAGGAAATCATTAAGAGTTAATAAGTCTTTGGCCTAAATTATATTCCATTTTGAAGGAAAATAACCAAATTAAATATGCCAGAAAAGTTAGAAATGTTCCCAAAGGTTTATCTGTGGGGCAAAATATATTTAGGACTTTATAATTTTTAAGCTCTCCAAGAACAGAATCCCATTCCCAGCTCCCTCCCCCGAAACACTTAGAGCATGTTACTCTTTTCATGAAGATCAAAGATACCTATTCAGTGGGTAATGGAGCATCATATGGAACAGCATATGCATACCCAGCAGTGGGATAGAGCACTGAGAGAGAAATGACTAAAATAAGTGAGATGTGTATGTGAGGAATGAAAAGATGACTACATACCATCTTAGGAATGAAGTATGATATAAGTGATGGCATGGCCAATAATAATTAGCTATATTATTAAATATCCGCTATATTATATGCCTCAATAGGGAACCACATTTTAAATATAAACATTCATGTAGACATACAATCAGTGGAATTCACTCTTCTGGAAGGTCCTATGGACCTAATAATATCTGCCTTTCAGACTAAATATTTGCATCTTGCTTTTCCTGTCTGCAGCTGGTGTAACTACCTAAATATGTTGAATAGTTAGTACTTTTTTTTTTGGTGTACTAGCCTTTTATTATTATTATTATTAATTTCAGGTATACAGTACATTGGTTAGACATTTACATAGTTTATAAAGTGATCCCCCTAATTGCTCTTTCTCTTTTCTGGCTCTCCACCTAGCCATTACATTAATGCTGACTGCATTCCCTATGCCGTGCTCCCCATCCCCATGATAATCTACTAGCTACTAATCTGTACTTCTTTAACCCTTCACCTCTTTCTCCCAGCCCCCCAATTCCCCTCCCCTCTGGCCATCACCAGATTGTCCTCTTTATTTGTGAGTCTGTTTTTGATTAGTTTGTTCCTTTTGTTCCTTATACTCTGCATATAAGTGAAATCATATGGTATTTATCTTTCTCTGACTTATTTCACTCAGCCTAATAACCTCTCAGTCCATCCATGTCATTACAAATGGTAGGATTTCATTTTTTTTAATGGCTGAGTAACATTCCATTGTATATATGTATGACGGTTTCCTTTTCTCTGCATCCTCGCCAACACTTGTTGTTCTTTGATTTACTGATGATGGCCATTCCGACAGGTATGAGTAATATCTCATTGTGTTTTTAATTTGCATTTCTCTGATAATTAGTGACCTTGAGCATCTTTTCATATGTCTATTGGCCATCTGTATTTCCTCTTTGGAGAAGTATCTGTTCAGGTCTTCTGTCCATTGTTTAATTGGACTGTTTGTTTTTTTGTTGTTGAGTTGTATGAGTTCTTTATATATTTTGGATATTAACCTCTTATCAGATGCATCACAAGCAAATATCTTCTCCCGTTCAGTCAGCTGTCTTTTTGTTTTGTTGATTTCAAATAAAGTCAATTTAAACCATTGAAACTATTATTTCCTGACTAAAATCCTCTTGATGAAAAGACAAATGGCCACTTGAGATCACTGCTTCATCTGGTTTAGCTGCCGATATTCCTGCCCTCAGCCGTGCCCGCAGCACTTACCAGCAGGGTCTGTGTGTTTCTGTTGACACAACAGCAGAACTCACTAATCCATCTCCACCACCAACAATCCAATATTTGCTCATATGAGCCCTCCCTGCACCCCTAAAAGTGAAGGCACAAGTGCAGTCGCTGCGGCACAACAGAAAAGGTGGCTGAAGGGCTAGGAAGACCAGAAAGACAGACTGAGACCCTCCCCAACAGCAGAGGCTGCAGGATACCAAAGCTACGCATCTGGAGCTTAAAAATCTTGGCTTTTGAATAAGACACATTTGTTTCACAAACAAGATCTTTAATTCATCTGAATGATGGTACTATGCTTGGGTTGGTTTAATATTTCCTAGACATTCTGAATTGGCAACGAAATGGTAATATTTCAGTTTTAAATTCTTTCCTTAAGAGTATTTAAGCGTTAATAATTCTCTACTCCAGCTCTGCCATAATTAAACTTGGAAAGTTTCTCAAAAGTGCAATTATTTCCTTTCATGAGGGAAATATATACAAATATATACACATATATATTAGAATGAGACAAAGATAAAGAAAATGTTATGAATATATGACAGAAAAAGAGAAGCTAACACTTTCAAGGCAACTCTGGCTTAACTGTATCTATTTTACTATGATTCATATTTTTGACTCCATGATTATATTTTAATGTAGCCTTTACTAAAAATTTCACAATATCCATTATCAAAAGTCTCAGGACTTCTAGCTACTACTGCAAAGGCAAAAAGTGTTTTACGAGGCAAAGTTCTACTCTCCTGACCCCCCGAGTCCATGGTTTGAGTACCTAACCATACTTTGAATATTGAGGGCCTAGTTAAGGAAAAAACAAATACTGGTTGCAGTTAGGGACGGCGTATCTTTGTCTAGCCTCATTCTCTAAAATCAGACGGAGGGTAAACAAAGCCTTTAGAGGAAATTAGGAGAGTATTTTTGGGCAAAGATTTCTTAACAAACACAAAGAAATCTTAAGCACAAAAAAGCATTAACCATAAAAGAAAAAAAATACTGATAAATTAGACTACACTTGAGAACTAAACTAAATTTCTTAATGATGTCATTAAAAAGAAATCATTGAGAGTGAAAAAGCAATCCACAGAGAGGGAGAAAAGACGTGCAGCACACATGGTCTGCCAGGAGATTTGCATCCAAAACCCACATACCACTTCCACAAAGCGATATGGAAAAGACAGGCAACATGACAAAAAAAAAAAAAAAAAATGTAGACACTACTTTAACAGACACTTCACCAAAGAAACTATCCAAATGGCCAACGAATACATAAGCTGGTGCTCAACTTCATTAGTCATCAGAGAAATGCAAATTTAAAGCACAATGAGATACCAGTCCATCCCCGCCAGAATGGCTAAGTGTGGGAGTGGATGAGGAGCTGTCAGAATGCTTACGCACTACCTGTGAGAGTGTAAAAACTGCTACAACCACTTTTAAAAACCGAAGAACCCAAATTCCTAGGTATTACCCTACATCTATTCACCAGTAAACAAGTCCTAGAAGTTTACACAGGCATGCTTCACGTAGCCTCTGGATGGAAATGACACAAATGCTCATCGACAGCAGAAGGAACAGACTACAGTGTATTCACACAATGAAAAATCTACACAACACTGACAAAGAATGATCTAGACTAAAACAGCGCTATTCTGAATCTCATGAATGTAATGCTGAATGAAAGAAGTCAGACATGAACGAGTCCGTACTGCAGGATTCGTTTATATAAAATTTAAAAACAACCGTAACTATCTGAGTTGTTAGAAGTCTGGACTGTGGTTCCCTTCAGTGGGGAGCAGTGACGGGGGAAGCTGGAAGGACCAGCACCATTCTGTTTTTTGGACTTGGTACCAGTACAGAGTATTCGGTTTGTGAAAACGCACAAAATCGTACACATGATGTTTGCATTTTCTGTATGTATAATACACTTTAATTATCAAAAAAAAAAAAAAAAAAAAGATATTTTGAGGATCTGGCATGGCCTGTGAGAACAGGAATTAAAGAAGCAAACTCTTAGCATGAAGGCAGTTTAACCCCAAATAAATAATTTTTCCTCTCATACCTAAAACTTCTGAGTTGCTTACCTGTAAAAACTTATTTAATTGATTCTTTGACTTTTCCATAAACTTTTGATCTACGGATTTGAAAGGCAGCTTGCTGAGAGAAGGCAACTGGACTTTTTTTAAAGAAGGGAAACACTGTGGGGGAAAAATTAAATGTTAGTATCTTGAAATTACATTTTAATCTTAAAAAGAGATTTAGAATTATAACTAGAACAAACCAAGTGTCTTTCTCCTGTGCTCATTCCTCTGAGATTTAAGACCTTGAAACCTACGTGTTCTAACTAGGCTCAAGGAATCTGGAGGAGTGGGGCACTTGGTGAAAAAAGCTAAAGCTCACCCTTAGACCCACAAATGCTCAGAAGCGGGGAAATCCTGAAGCCAGGCTGATAGGATGGATTTGCACAACATGCACAGCAGCATAATAGGCTAGATGTGGACACTGGGCTCACAGGAGACTGAGTTTTGTTTACAACATCTCTGTAAAAAGTTATCAAAGTTGACAAAAGACGACAATAGAAAGAAAGAAAAACTGGAGTTGTAGCTCTATTACTGCCTTTAATGACAAACTGCAGAATGTAAATACAATAGTAATAATAAAATATGTTAATAAATAATAACAACAGACTTCTTTGCAGATGAAGTCCTGCATTCTGCCAGACACTGTGCTAGAAGCTTGGCATGTGAGAGAGCTCCATGAGTTGGGCATTATTATCATTCCTATTTTATATATGAGACAGTGAGGATCAGGATGAAAATCCAGATCCATCTGACCATAAATTGAAGTGTGTTCCTTTCCTGCCAATTCCCATAGCACCCTGCCAGTCTGCCAATGGATCCCAAAGGCTCCGGATGACCTCCATTTCCAGACGCGCTGGCCTTCATTCAGACTCCAGGACCATGTGAATATGCTTCATGACATCAAGAGGTATCGAAAAGTAAATAAACATGGAGTCTGCCTGCCACCGCTTTCACTCCTGTTGTTATCATCAGGGTCACAGCAGCAACCCTGCCAGTCTGGCTATAGCAGGCGAGGGCATGTAACAAGTTACCTGTATCAAGAGCAGTAAGTGCTTCGGGTAGCAGAAAGGGAAAAACTGGCCTTTCCTATGCAACCCACTAAAGTGCCTCAAGTACAAGAGCAGGTACCCGAGAAGGGTATGTCAATCAGGGCCCAAATACAGGGTAAAGTTTTAGAGAAATGAAATTGGCAGTTGGCGTTGGAAGGGAAGATTAAAATCACCAGTGACCTGAAAAGGTACTTCCTGTTGCGGTTGTCAACAAGAAGGGTTCTTTCAAAAAGTGAAAACTCACACAATAGGAAATACCAAGGGTAAGAAAGAGCCCAGAAAGCAGGCCACAGATGAGGACCAGTGACAATGAGACCAAAGGACAGACATGGAATTTTATAAACTTTCTTTTTCCTAGTGCTTCCATGTAATTGTTCTTGATTTTCATAGAACATTTTATTTTCCACATATATTTTATTTCCAAATCTGTCCTAAATTCCTTTTTCTCCTTCCGTTTTATCAGCAACTAGACTAATACTAAAATTTGGCTTCATAATGGTTTGTCACAAGGCTAAAGATGCATTTTTCTGTAGTGTCAATTTTACTCAACAGTTTTGGGAGATTTTTATTCTTATATTAAGATCAATATTTTGCTTTCCACACTGCTAGGGTGACCGTAGTCCATTTGAGAAATGCTTTAACATGACATCCAGTTTTGGCCACTAGCCTTTTAAAAGCAGTTGAAGAAGTTACAGCATTCGGAAGTTAGTGATTAAAAGGATTTACAAAATCACCCTATGAGAAAAAGCTAAAGGAAACAGCCATATTTCATTTGCAAAAGAAGGGTCTGAGAGGTGACCATAGGGTTTTATCAGTAGGAGTTCATTCCTGAACCTAAATGAAAGTAGAAGTGATGGAAAAACTTTTTAATTGCTGGGGTAGAGGGCAATTTCCTCCACTAGGAGGAGTTAGAGAAGATGCAGTTCCTGAAAGAAGTGGCAGAATGTGAAACTGAAAGTAACAACCTGGGTTCTAATCCTGATTTGGCGACTGTATGTATGTATGTATGTATGTATGTATGTATGTATGTATGTATATATGTATACACACACACACACACACGCTATGATAAGTCAATTAACCTTTCTGGGATCAGTTTTCATCATCTACCAAATAATTCATGTTAGAAAGCTACTAATTCATGTGTTCATGAATTAGTAGCTTTCTAACATTTTAACTGAAACGTGCAGCAGGAAATACATGCTACTTTGCAACCCATAACGCACATGCGTATAGACATATCTATGTATATACTATACATACACATATAAAACTGAAACAAAACTATGAAACAATGCTCATTACTGCTACTACTAATAATAATAACATAACATTTATTATGTGCCATACATTCTTCTAAATACTTCGTATTCCTTTATTCCCTTAAGTCTTACAATAACTCTGTGAGACAAGGAAGGAGTTGCTATCCATATTTGTATTTTTCACTGATGCGGAGAAAGAGGCACAAAGAAACAGAGTGACAAGTCCCAGATCATAGAGCAGTAAGTAGTCAATCTAGGATCCAAACTCGAGCAGACTGGCTCCAGAGTCTGTACTTTCAATATGATACTTTACTGACTCGACTTTTTGTGATGAAATTCAATATATTCTATTCTCATTCTATTGCTGCCACCCGTAATTGATTGCATTACCCACTAATAGGTCACAACTGGCAGCTTCAAAACCACTCTGATTATAGTCCAGATCCTGCAGCTAAAGCACAGTGCTCTGGGGAGTGAATTATTTTTCAGCTCTGGGGTTCTCTGGGGCTCCACTCACAATGGAGATCAGACAATTATCCGTCCTGAAGAGGACTGAGACTACACGAGATGGTTTGATCTATGAGTAAATTTCTAATGTCAGGGCTGAAAATGCCCCTTTGCCAGCTTCAACAGCAAATGAGAAAAAGTAATCAGTCTCCTTATGGGTAAAAATTGAAATGAGCTCATATATCTTTTCCTGCTCAGTAATTCTAACTCTTGTGTTCATGAGTATTCATACCTCACTAAGTTTCCGGTGTAAATTCTGAAACTCACTGAGCCTTCTGGGGACCGTCCAGTTCTTAGTTTCAACACCTCCAACTTCTTGTAAGCTTACCATGACAAAGTAACAGGGCATTTGCTCACCATTCTCTTCTGTAACCTTGGAATATAAAACAAAACAAACAAACACAACAAAAAGCATGGTGAGCAGATGTGGCAGGCAAGATTTTTAAATGTCCCCCAAACTCCTCTCTTCCTGGTGTATACGCCCTGCATAATCCCCGCGGCTATGAATATGATGGACCCAATGCCGACAACGAGGGTATGTTATAGGGAACAGCTGACCTTAAAACAGGGAGATGATCTGTGTGGGCCTAACCTAATCACACGAGCCTTTTAAAAGCAGAGAGATTTCGCTGGCCATTAGTGGAAGAGGAAGTCACAAATATTGGAAACACAAGGAGAATTCAAAGCATTGTTGCTAGCTTAAAGATGGAGAGGGACACGTGGGAAGGATCTCAGAGTACTAGGAACAAAGAACAGTGCCCAGCTGACAGCAAGAAACACAGACTTCAGTTCTGCAGCCTCAGGGAACTGAATTCTGCAACAACCTGAATGAAGTTGGCAGTGGCTTTTCCCCAGTCTCTAAACAAGAACTCAGTCTGGCCAACAGCTTGATTTCAGCCTTATGATACAATGAACAGAGAACCCAGTCACATTGTGCTGGACTTTTGATCTACAAAATTATGAGCTAATAAATGGGCATTGTTTTAAGCCATGAAATTTGTGGTAATTTGTTAGGCAGCAAAAGAAAACTAATACGGCCAACTTAAAATCCTGTGTTTCCTTGAAGGAAAAAAATTAACAGCAAGCAAACAGGTATGAGATATATCAAAATCTCTCTTGGAGAAAGATGAGGATTTCCTCAGTTTAATTTCAGGATTCAACAAACCATGATTTCTATTTTTATGAAATTTTACATTGGGAGACATAATGTCATCTATCTCCCAATTTAGATAATTCTCACACACACACACACACACACACACACACACACACACATCATAATTCAGAATAGGCCACTATTCTACTTAACACAAACAGATAAAAGAAGGAACAAAAGAAAATACATTGAATTTAAGCTTGAATTAGTAAAACTAATCAAATTTGAGAGAAAGAGGCAATAAGAAAGGCAAAGGAAAGAGATGATGTAAGACTTAGTGAGCAACCACTGGGCCCTGTGAGGTAGGACTATTACTCCTCTGTAAGGATGGGGGATGTGGGGACACAGACAGGGCCACTAACTTTCCTGGGATCACACATCCAGTACGTGGATCAGCCAGTATCAGAACTCAGAGAGTCTAGTGCAACGTAAACACATCTACACATTCTCATGTGAACCGGCTTGGTGAACTGGCAGAGAGGGGACCCCTCTGTGTCTATTTCCATGATCTTTTCAGTGACCAAGATGACACAGCAAGCTCCTGAGTAATAACTGATTATCAGGACAAAGTGCCTTGTGAGAGTTTTCCTCCTTTCCTCCCTCTTTCCTTCAATATTTGCCTTTGAAAGATGATTTTAATAAACTGAAATGTCAGAGGTAGCTCTAGGCAAAACTGAGGAGGTGACAGAATTTGTGTTCTTTCTCTCCTACAGGCTTCCTCTACTATCTTTAGACATTACATACCCCTGAGCCTACCCGCTTCCTAGACTTTCGTCCTCAAGATAACTCCATCTGCAATTATCGAGGGTTTCTATGTGGTATTTCAAGGTTGAGTACAACCTCCTCTGATCCACTGTCCTTACCTCCCTTTAAAAAAGGTATATTGCCCTGCAGCTTGCCTTAATGGGAGTGCCAACAAGTGTCAAAGACACACTGAGGGCACGTGGCTAAGCTCTCATGTAATGTGTGTGCTTTCAGAGTGGCTCATAGAGAACGTGCTTTGTTTTATTCTCTAATATAGAGAATAATTTAAGATTGTAAATTTTAAACTCTCCTCCCCAGTAAATGTCCAGCCACTGGGTTGATGGGAAAGGCAGGGATGAACGAAGATAAGCTGAGCAGATAGGTTTGTAAATCTAAAGAGTGTTTGATAAGCCATCTGAACCAATGATGAGGCAAAACATTAACACTGTCTTACTCAGGATCTTATTATTTGTGTACTGTACAGTGAACCTGACCTGTATCTACAGGTTTCACTACAGATAGTAGTTAACATTAAGAGTGTAAATGCTTATAAGCATCTTTCCTTTAAATGAAATTATTTTTACAGACAAAAGAAAAGGGGTGCAGTATATTCTGAAAACAGCAGTATATTCTGAATTCAAAGGAAAAAAATATTTATTATTAAAGATCTTAGAGCTACTG
>NW_006439192.1:20037868-20056354 GCF_000325575.1 Pteropus alecto | reverse complement strand
AATCAGAAACACTTAAATTTTTAATTTTTCATCTCTAAATTTCAAGTAATGATTTCCATTTTATTTCAATGCTCAATGGAAAAATAAAATGGTAATTCAGGGACATTAATTGTTCCTATCTGAAGTGTCTTAGGATTCTGGTGAACAAGGACAACTTTCTGTCTGAAGTGGAGTGAGATTAGATCTCTACCAGGCAACCGTGTGTAGCTCCCAGTCATGGGAGAACCAGAGTGTAATATGGGGGAGGGAAGGTAGGACAAATGCAGTCTAAAAGAATAAATGTAAGTTTTCTATCCTAATGTCCTACCTTAATTCTCCAGGACAAAATCTTATCTGATGAAGCCAACTTTTAAAATAAATTGGGAGGAAAAGCCATCATACCTACCTCTCCACTGGTGATGGAGGCTTTCCACATTCCAAGGTTCTCACACCACCAGTCTGTTCTTGCCATGTGCAGTTGAAGTTCCGTGCGTTCTTTCTCTATTAGAATGATTTCCTCCTTCAACTTGGAAACAATCTACCACAGGGAAACAATCCTGGGAGTTATGAAACCATTTAAAATGCTATATAATTCAGCAAAGTAGTGAGACATAAAATCAACATATAAAAATTAGTTGTGTTTCTATACACTAACAATAGACAATCCAAAAGGGAAATTAAGAAAACAATTCCATTTACAATAGCATAAAGATAATAAAATACATAGGAGTGAACTTAAGCAAGGAGGTGAAAGACTTCTACAATGAAAACTACAAAACACTGATGAAAGATATTTAAAAAGACATAAATATAAATGAAAAGATAGTCAGTCCATGTTCATAGATTAGAAGACTAAATTTGCTAAGATGTCAACACTAGCCAAAGCAATGTACAGATTTGACATTGCTTTGATATCTCTATCTAAATCTCAACAATGTTTTTTGCATAAACAGAAAAATCCATCTTAAAATTCATATGGACTCACAAGAGAGAATGAACAGCCAAAACAATCTTGAAAAGGAAGAACGAAGTTAGAGGATTCACACTTTCTGATTTCAATGCCAACTACAAAACTACACTAATCAAAGCAGTATGGTACTGGCATAAAGACAGACACATAGACCAATGGAACAGAACAGAAAGCCAAGAAATCAACCTTCACCTATATGGTCAAATGATGGTGAGAAAACAGAATACTCACATGCAAGACAATGAAGTTAGACCCTTACCTAACACCATATATAACAATTCAAAATGGTACAAAGACCTAAACATAAGAGCTTAACATTATAAAATTCTTAAAAAAAAAACATGGGGAAAATCTTCATAACAATGAACTCTCAATGATTCCTTGGCTATGACACCAAAGGCACAGGCAACAACAACAACAACAACAACAACAACAACAAAAATTAGACTTCATACAAATTTTAAACTTTTGGGCAAAGAATAAAAAGGCAACCCACAGAATGGAAGAAGATATTTGCGAATCACATAACTGATAGGGGATTAATATCCAGAATAAACAGAGAGCTCCTAAAACTCAACAACAAAAAAGCCAACAATTGATTCAAAAATGGGTAAAGGACTTGATTAGGTATTTCTCAAAGAAGATACATAAATGGCTAAAAAGCACATGAAAAGATACTCAGTGTCACTTGTCATTAGGGAAAAGCAAATCAAAACTACAATGAGATACCACACCTCACACCTATTAGGATGGCTACTATCAAAAATAAATAAAATGAATGAATGAATGAATGAATGAATGAACAAATAAATAAATACAAACCCAGAAAATGACAAGTGTTGGTCAGGATACACAGAAACTGGAATCCCTATGTACTGCTGCTAATAAGGCAAAATGATGTGGAAAACAGTATGGAGATTTCTCAAAAAGTTAAAAGCAGAATTCACATATGACCCACAATTCCAGTTTTGCATACACACCTAAAAGAATTGAAAGTAGTGCTCACTGCGGCAGCACACATACTAAAATTGGAATGATACAGAGATTAGCATGGCCCCTGCACAAAGATGATATGCAAATTTGTGAAGTATTCTATATTTTTAAAAGAAAAAGAAAAAAAGAATTGGAAGCAGAATCTCAAAGAGATACTTGTATACCCACATTCATGGCAACATTATTCACAATAGCCAAAAGGTGCAAACCAAGTGTACAGAGAGAGATGAATGGATAAACAAAATGTTATATACACATGCAATGGAATATTATTCAGCCTTAAAGAAGAAACAAATTCAGACACATAGTACAATATGGATGAACCTGGAAGACATTATACTAGGTGAACTAAGCCAGTCACAAAATAAAAAATACTATATGATTCCATTTATATGAGGTATGTAGAGTAGTTTAATTCTCAAGAGACAGAAAGTAGAATGATGGTGGCTGGGACATGGTGAGGGGAAAATGGGAAGTCAGCGTTCAATGGGAACAGAGTTTCAGTTTTGCAAAATAAAGCTAATTCTGAAGATAGATGGTGATGATGGTTGTTTAACAATGTGAATGTACTTGACACTAAAATGTATACTTAAAATAGCTAAAATGGTAAAATTTTGTTGTTTATTTGACAATTTTGACAAAATAAATACTTTATTAAAAAAATGCTACCTCCTTGGATCTCTTTTATGAGAAAACCTATAGGGTTATGTAACCCTGTACTTTAAGGGTGGCAGCTTCGCCCCTACACTCTTTTGAACATGCAGTTTACATTCGGAACCCTTTCCCTGCTCAGAAAACCTGCAGGAAGTGTCTCTGCCTAGGCTGTCATCCCACATTTTATCCTCATTAAAGGCTGTGACTCTCTGCTTCATTTTCGTGGAAGTATGTTTTGGGTCCGTAATCAGTATGCTTGCTCCCTAAGAGCAGGTGGTAGACTCAATGTTTCACTGATTCTTCACAGTAACCAGTACAGCATCATTCATTTACTCATCGCTTATGTTTCTGAACATGCATTCAGAAACTGCCAGAGAAGATCCATCTGGCAGACCAAAGAGAGTTGGCCATACCTCCGTTACGGAAACCTCCTTGCTGGACTCCAAAGGGGCATGAACACAAAGTGAAAGGCCGCGCACTGCTTGGGCTGGAGAAATGCCAAAGAGCAAGATGCCGTTTGCATTTTTTGAACTTACAGATTTTGTTGGCTTTTAGCAACATAGTTTATTTCCTGCATAATTCTGTGGGGTTCTCTAAATTGTACTTGCAACATTGGTAAGGAAAAACAAAAGTTTTTTTTAAGATTGTCCTTGTTAACTCACTCCCAGAAATGACCTTGGTACAAGGGAAAGCTTTGCCCCTCCCCAAAGGTACTGCAGGCAAGCCAGATAGGAAAACAGAGTTACACGCAGTTGATAACTGGGTAAGAACCCCAAATCACGAATGATTGAAAACAAGCACTTTCCTAATTCTTACTAGAAGCAAAAAAAATAAAAAAATTAAAAAAAATAACAATAGAACTTACAGTAAAATTCTTTTTAAAGATATTGTGACACTTCTCAACATAAACCGAAAACTACAATTTATCAAATTTTAAAAACTGACACTTTCAAAGACAACCTCAAAATAGAAAGAGTTACCTTCTTGTCAGGTTTTGGTGCATTTTGAATAGAATTTAGAGCTTGCCTTTTATATTCAAGTTTCTCATTTAGTTCTCGTAGTTTGTTTACAGCAAAACTGGCTTGTTCACTAATCTGACTGGTGCCTTCATCCACAGATTCCTCACCAGCTTCACCACCTGGGTCCTGGGAGAAAAGTCACATAACCACCATTATCTTATAAAGGTGGACTATTCAGTAATTATTATTCATTGTATAGATGCTACATAATTATAAATACACTGTCCAAAACACTAGGTCCCACTAAAGAAAGAATCTATTTTTGTCTAGAAGCAGACTGCTTTCTCTTAGTAAAATTAAAAATTGAAGTATTTGGAACCAAAGTAATTGGTATTCCAAATTGCAATGAAGAAAAAAAAAAAAAAGAAATATTTAAAAGCTTAAAGAAAGGAGAAAATATTCCATACCATTATTTCCCAAAAGGTTCACCCAAGGGAATCTGCATGGAACAAGGGAAGGCACCTAAGCTATCTAACCAACTTAACCCAAACATTCTGTGCCTGATCTTTGAGAAAGACTGAGACTGGGCTTCCTTTTGGTTTCCTATGAATATTATGGAAAAACTCATGAAAAGTTTCTTTAAAATAAAATTTCCAAATTCCCACTAGTTAAAGTACTTTCAGTATACACTTTGTTTGGTCCATCTCTTGAAGGCATATTTCATAAATCATTAAGTAGATTATGTTACTAGTAAAATGGTTAGCATTTGAAAGTGACTTAAAATTCACAAAGAACTATATAAGTTGGAAAAATCTGGACAGATTACCAAAGGACATGTTAATTAGCTTCACGAGCAGCAAAGGCAGCAGGACACTCAAAAGAACTACTGAGAACTATCTTCTGGTTCGTTTGCTCCTTAACTTTCTTCGAGTTTTTTCTTCTTTTATTAATTGTAACAAACAATAAATTATTTTTTTCAAAAAATATTATATATCATTTTATAATTATATTGTAATCACAGAAAATAAAATACTATAATCACAGAAAACCAAGCTGGTTTCCTTTTTGTATGATCTTTTTAAGTCTTGTCCATAAGTACATACATTATGACATAATTCTACACCTACATACTGTATACACTCATGTGGGTGTTCTGTCCTTTTCATATGACATATACTACTGCGTATTCTGAGGGTATTATAGTCTTCAAAATTATAATTTTATGGCTGCTGAGTACTTTATGAATTGATAATTTACTGAGGCATATTCCTATTGCTTCTCCTGATACGGGTTTTGTTTCTCTGCTATCCCAGATATACTAAAATGAACTCCATTGTGCATAAACTTTTTTCTATATTTTAGCTATTTTCTTAGGATAAATTTCTATAACTGGGATTATGCAACAAAGAGTAGGACTTTTCAAAAGGGCAGTAATACATATTACCCTTCTCTGAATCCTAGGTGAAACTGAACATGTCGTCATGTTTGTTTACTAGTATCTATCATGTCAAGTCCTTACTCAATTTATCTGTTGGGTATTGATGTTTTTATTAATTTGAATAACCTCTTTTTTAATAGCATTTGCATATTAACCATTTTAATTTTTGGTTAGAGAGATAACACAGTTAAAACAAACTGGCCTGTACACTGAAAATATAAAGAACCAAGTAACAAACTTAAAAAAAAAAAAGTATGAGTAAATGAATTCAACAATAGTTCAGAGACGCCAGCTTCTAATACCATGAAGAGCAAACACTTGATCCCCGGGACTTAAGACACAGTGAATTGGGCAGAAAGAATTCAAATTATGATCTTTTTAAATAAGATGACTCTAAAACAATAGACCTTCACAAATCTTAAAACTCATGTAAGTCATTAATAGTATATGAGAGATGGCAACTGGGACTTCTTAAAATGACCTCATACACTGTGAGAAAATTAGACATACGGTATTGGCTGAGCATAGTTTCTTTTAGAACAACTTAATTTTGTCTGATTTTCTTAAACTCCAAAATATTTCCCGTAATTCCTCCCACATTCTCTTCCTCTCCTCCTTTTCCCCCCATCTTTTGTCTATTCTTAGGCTGGACTAGAGTTCTACTGATTTCTTTCCTGGCCTGAGCCACAAATGTCCCGCCCCACAGATTTTCTACCCTCATTTTCAGGAGTCAAACTCAGGGTGTGTCTCAGGCAGACAGGGCAAGAGAGGTCCCTGACTGAATAAATACTGGGTGGTGGTAAGCAGTTGGTCAGGACAAAAAAGAAGTGCATACGGCCAGAAGCAACAAGGTAATTCTACTTAAAGTACTGTATAATAAAAGATGAAAGTGCACACCAAATTTGGCTTATACAACATGCGCCCGCCTAATTATATTCAAAGCTTATCCACTGAAAAGGGAGCAGAAAGTTAAATGGGACTCACCGCTTCATCCTTGTGAGAAATTAACTGTGAGACATGTTTTTCTTCTTCTTTTATCATCAATTTCTCATACAGGTCACTGACAATAAATGAAGGGTAATATCTGTCCTTCAGGATCTCATAAACATCTCCCTGGATTTTATAGAACACTTCAATACCTTTATTTCCTACAAGACATTGCTGGATTTCTTTGTAAAGTGATTTTTCCACAGATATTTCTTTGCTCTCCACAAAAAAATTCTGGTAAATTTCACCCACTAATTGGGGGATTTCATTCTGAAAAGACAGGAAAATAAAGAGAAAGGTAAGAAAAATCACCTCTGAGAATTATTTTCTCTTGAATTCTCTGCATTTTTAAAGCTGGAAGAAAGACACTAAGAATGTACACTGGTACATCAGTGTGGGGCTTTGGCTTTCGTGCACACATTCAGGGCCAAGGACTAAGTGTCAAACCATGAAAAAGTAACTGGTTCCGTAAAGTGAACACTTTCTGTTGAACGGTCAATGAAAGTTGGTACTCAGTTCTAGCAACACTCATATAAAGTGCAAATGGGTAATTCAATGTACGCAGTGCTCTTTGTGCTTATTTTAATAAGCCTTGCAAAATAAATATATTATATATGCTATACATATTGTTATGTATATTTATAGACATATACATATACATATATATTTCACATTCTTTAATTTAATTCTTAAATATATACTGAGAACTTGCCAAGTGCAAAACATAATGTTTATTGTAGGGCTTTTCATTGTAAGAGGCATCTGCACCCCAAAATTTTTTTCTGTGTTTCTTAACTCAATCATATTTTAAATAAAATGTGAATAGTATTGTAAAAAAAAAATAATGCCTTTTTATAATGTGTTAAGAAGGAACTACCTGAAACTAAATTCGATATTTTGGTACATTTATAAATCTTTTTTTCCTTTGACTACACAATTGAGAAGCATCTTTTGCAAAAATAAAATCTAATTTTATTTATTATTATGGACTAGAACTTAATGCCAATATTATATGTGGTTTAAAATATTCTTTTAATGTATTCTTATCTTATAGCTCATTGAGAAACACAAACACACTACCTAACAATCAAGTTTTTTTCAGTCGTAGTTATTACTCTTTTGAGCCTAAATATAATACCTTGTTAGCATTCTTTAAATATTCCACAGACTCCCAAAAACTAATCAGAGCTCTCTTGTCCATTCTTTCCATGTACATTCGAAAGTGCTCTCGGTAGAAAGTATTGGCCAAGATATCTTCAAATTGAAGAATCTATAAAAGAATTTAAGAAAATGTTTTAAAAATCAAATTTTAAATACCACTTTGCTTTAACTACCAATGGATTGATTTCTACATTCAAGGGGCGGGGGGAGGGGGGGCGGAATATCTCATTTTTCAAGTTCATAGTCAATGTAATATAGTATTTCTCTCACACTCCTAAATTTTAAGTGGAAAAATTTACTGAATATTCAAAATGCACATATTCAATAAATACTAATTTCTATTAACCATTCATTCATTCATTTGGCATCGACTCTGAATCAGGCACATTTCTAGGAAATGGAACAGACAAAAATTCTGCCCTATAGGATGTACTACTAAAAGCAACAGATGTCAATAATAGAAAAATTAAAGCAAAATGTATCAAAGACCACAAAGCTACAGTCCAATAATGTGGCATTTTTGCTTTCTATCCTATTTTTATATAGCTAAGGAAATCTAAAAATGATTTTATGTCTTGACCTTCTGTTTAGAGTACCACATTCACTAAAAAATCTTTTTTTAACTAAAATTTTAATTGATCCATGATATTCCATTGTATGAATATACTAGAATTACTCCTTTATTATTCTGTATGCTTACAGAAAAAGAAAAACTACTATCTGAAGGCACAATGGGAACAATGTTGAAAACAGACTGTCATAATATGAGAAAGCAGATGACCTTGATAATAATTCATAACTCAATTAATTAGGAGAAATGCCTCAAATTAATTTAGAAGGAATTTAAGTCCCATATCCTTGGATCTTAATTAGATAAAAAATGATAACTAAGTATAACTCAAATGCAATGAAAAGAAAACTTATATTTTAAGGTTCTTAATACTCTGGCAGCTAAAAAATTTTCAGAAATGTTACCAGTAAGATCTTTATAAAACCAAGTGCATATGGTCAACGCACATTTAACTCTTCTGCCACCGACGGTGACCCCTCAACCTGTTCTGTGGGCAGAAAGAAGCAGACATTTTTTCTAACAACTTCTAGTAACTAATTAGAGGTGGCCATTCCTTGCTATGGACCATTAATGATTAGTTTCCATAAATATTTCAGACCATTAGTATTTAGTTAGTTTACTAACTTTGGGAGATTGTAGTATGTTTCTTTACTTTATGTAAACCATACTAGTGAAGCATTTTGAAGTACAAATCTTAATTGTACATGCTCCCAAGAAGTTGAAGGCGCTCATACCAACTGTGGCTAGAGGGCTTCTGATTCTTAACATAGGGAGGAGTTGAGCAGGAAGAACAGTCAACAAATTCTAAGGAAGTCTTCCCAGTATTCACTCAGATCAAATGAATTCCAAGTTAGATATACGTTCACATATTTGCAAAATTAAGTTCAAAAGATCTAAAATATATTAGCCATTGTTATTCTTTTATTGTGTCTTATGAATACCTTCTGTTCAGTCTCCAAACTGTATATATATATACAAATAAATGGTACCAAATATATCTCAAGGATAATTAAACATCTAATATATCTCATATCTTGGCTGGCGGATTAACCAAGTACTTTACTCCATTTGTTTTTTATTTTCTTGAAGCTGGCATGAGCATTTCACCATGTAGCACCTATATTTGGAAAGAGGCACACCGAGGTTTGAATCCTGGCTCTACTACTTCCTAGTCCAGTGAGCTCTATGTTACTCCATCACTCTGAGCCATCGGTTTTTTCATCTGTAGAATGGGGATAGTACCACCTACTTTACAGGTTGCTGTGAGACTTATAACAGCTGTTGTGAATCACAACAAATAATAAAACTAACTGGGAAAAGCACAAACCAGGATTTTGGCTCTGAAAGACAAGACAATGACAGGAGCCAAAAATCAGGGTAGTTAAGAGATCACTTTCTAGATGAGTAAACATGGAAAGTATTAGATCAGTAGGTCTCAAGTGGGGTCGAGAGATTACAAAGGGCATAAGGAAACTTTTTATGGGTGATAAATATGTTTTCTACCTTGATTGTGATGATGGTTTCATGAGTATATACATATGTCGAAACTTATTTGTATACACTCTAAATATATGTAGTGCATTTTATGTCATACCTTAACAAAACTGTTTAAAAAAATAACTATTCCATCAAGCCTTGACAATGGAATTGCAGATAAACAGTGTACACAACATTTATTCTAAGGACCCACCGTCAGAAGAATTACTCCAAATTACACATTGGAGTAATTTTTCTATTTATGGATTGCTGGATTTGATTTGCTAATATTTTGTTAAGGAGTTTTCTGTTTAGTGTCATGATGATATCGGTCAGTAGTTTTCTTTTCTTGTGATGTTTTTCTGTTTTGGTATCAGTTACTCTGGTATCCTATGAAGAGTTGAAGAGTACCCTTTACCTCCATTTATTAAAAGAGTGTAGTTCAGATTGATATTATCTTAAATGTTTAATAGAATTCACTAGTGAAATGATCTGAGCCTAAAGTTTTCTTTGGGAGAAGGTTTTAAATTATAAATTTATTTTCTTTAATACATCTAGAGCTAATCATATTTTCTATTTCTTTTTGAGTCAGTTTTGGTAATTTGTGTTTTCAAAAGAATTCATCTATTTCATTTAAGTTGTAAAATTTATTGGCTTAAAGTTGTTCATAATATTCTTTTGTTATCCTTTTAATGCATTTATGACCTATAGTGATGTCCTCTCTCATTCCTAATATTAGTAATTTGTGTCCTCTCTCTTTTTTTCTTAGTCAGTCTAACTATTAGAGAATATAAATATTATTGATATTTTCAAAGAACTACCTTTTGGTTTCATTGTTTTTTTGTTCTTGTTGTTCTCTATTTCACTGATTTCTACTGTTATATTATTTCCTTCTTTCTAGTTATTTTAGTTTTAGTTTATAGCTTCTTAAGTTGGAATATCACTGATTTTAGACCTTTCTTTTTTCTTCTGGTTCTGAAGTTAATATTAGCTACTTTAGATTGCCCATGCTTAGTGTTTACATGGCATGCACTTCCCCGCTGCTTTTACTTTCAACCTATTTGTGCCTTTGTATTTCATTTCTTGTAGACAACATATAATTATATCTTGCTTTTTATTTATTCACTCAGATAATCTCTTTCTTTTAACTGGAGGATTCATCTAATTTTGAAGGCTACATTCTAAAATGAAGTTAGTGGTGATTCCTCTAGATCGGATATGATTAGGTTATAATTAGATTAGGTTATAGCAAAACTGCTCTACCTATTTATGAAGTTATCACATGGGCCCCAAACTAACCAAAGTCTTACCTTTAGAAGAGTAAACAACCATAAACATTAGAATTCTATAGTATTATCTGAGGCTTCTGGCCTGAAGACCAGAGCAAATGGTTTTACTCTGAGGATAAGCTGTTGCAACAGAAATGGGTTTCTCCTTTCTTAAATATCTGGAATTGAAATGGAGCTAGAATCAGATTGTCTACTTCCAGTAGGTACTTCCAGATAACCTATGCTGAAATCATATTCAAATCTCCTAAAATAAGCTTCCTTTATCATTCTTGGGGTTTTCCTCTACCACAACATCTAAAACCACATCATCTTTTGACTAGGTAGCAAGCCATCAGGTGCTTCTCTTATATGTGTCTCTCTTATCTCTATGAGATCATTGACCTTTTTATTTTATAATTACATGGGATCCTTTGAGAGCAAGGACTCCATCTCATTCATTTTGTATCCTAGTACCTTGCACTATAACTGAGAGACTGTAGACCCTCAATAAATGTCTGTTGAGTGAATGAATGAGCGAGTGAATAAGTGAATAGAACACAAGTAAAAGACTTCATCTATGATAAATGTGGCTAGAAATTTATTTAAGAGACCAGAGGCTGAGGAGAAGGAGGAAGAGAACAACATTCAATTTGCCAAATCCACTTTCTCTCCAATGTTAACCAAAGGGTGAAGTTTTTACTTTGGACCACAAAGCCAAAATCACTTAAAGGTTTACTTGCTAATAGCAAAATAAACAGAACTCCAGTGGTTAGTGGACCCCTCTATAAAACAAGTGCTACTCAGGGCTGCATTTGTGCCACTTGTGTAAAATGCTGCAGAAGAGTTGGTCAAAGATGGAGCATAAACTTTTCTGAAAAGGCTGTAATGGAGACTGGGCCTTGAACAAAGTAAAAGTTCATCAGTGGAACAGGGAGGAAGGGGAAAGTCACAGATAAACATTTGAATGCAAACTAAGAGCTGAACAGGAAAAGTTAAAAACCAAAAAGATCAAGAGACTAAAAACGAGAATACGTGAGTAGGAGTATAGCCAGAATTAAATTATGCTGATGTTTCTTTGTGGCTAAGTGCCATCTTACAAAAGAGGCTGGAGTTTGCCTTGAGGTCCTGATCCCGTGTGGTACAGTCAAGCTCCTCAGAGAGTACTTTGGCTGTTTCCTTCAATCCTAGCATGCTCTCAGTCTTAGAAGACAAACTTGGTCCTTGAAAATAAGGGCAGGCATCAGGTAGGGCTAGAGCACTTTCCTAAGCTCTATGATTTAAGGAGTCCATATCACACAGTTCAAACTTTTGTTGTACAAAAACAGTCACCAACATATTATGGTTTAGTGAGAAAGAACTCAGATTTGTGAATCAATTAGATTTGGGTTTTTTACCTAGTTCTTCCTCTTCCTATCTACATGGCAATTAACTTAAACCAACTGTTTCTTCACCTATAAAATGGGGATACTGAGTACGTATTTAATAACAATGTGGTAAGAGCTAAGTAAAATAATTTATAAGATACCTTTACTTCATAGATGTATTTCTATCCAAGTGGTACGGAGTAATACGACTGGCCCTTGCAAATATAAATATGCTCCTCTAGGATTGTGGGAAGGCAAAGGGGGAGGGGCTGGGAAAATATACACAGGCATGTACACACACACATACATATACCCCATGCCAATCTATCACACCTATTACCTTTCACAGAAGTCAAGGACATCAAGCACTACAGCTCTTTCACTCATCAAAGCAAACGCGTGAGTCTATGTTCTGGACCATATGTCTCAAAAACCAAAAAGTTAAAAGACTGTATATGTGATTTCATCAGTGTTCGTAACAAACATGAAATGGGCAAAACAAGAAACTGCAAAGTTCTACCTTTTGGTTTTGCGGCCCTTCCCCCTCTTCCAAGGCCCCGTCCTCTTGCTGGTCATAGGCAGGGCCTCCCAGGGTTCTGATTCTCTTCTCACACTGCTTCTTTGCCACAGTCAGTTGGTTAATGTACCTTTTCATATTCCTGGCCCTCAGGAGATCAGCTTTCATTGCAGCAGTTTCTTTACCTTGAATGGGATGAATGGATAGTACCTAGTCAGAGGACAAGGTACGAAAGACAGAACACAACAATCCTGAACCAGATTAGTATCTGATGTTGTACATTTGAACAATGGTGGGTACTAAACGATATAGAATAGAATAGAATAGAATAGAATAGAATAGAATAGAATAGAATAGAATAGAATAGAATAGAATAGAACAGAACAGAATTCATGCTAAATACAAATAGAAATACCATTAATTTCTAAACATAATTTCTAAATATACCACTGACAAATCTTATCTAAGTGTAAAACACTTAAATAAAACCTTTATACACATATACTCATAAATTGATGTGCATGTATATGTGTGTGTATATATCTATATATCTATATCTTTGTATGTATGTGTATGTATGCATAATCATTTGTAAGCATATACTCACTATGTATCAGGCACTGGCTAGGCATTAGGGATTCAAGACCAATTGTTCGATCTCTGGAACTTAAAATGTAGCAAGGGAGAAATCCAAAGACAGTATGAGCAATTACAAATATAATATGGGCTATAAAGAAAATGTGTAGGTACCACTAAACTGCTAAACAGTTGATTCTAACCCAGGTTTTCCTGAGGAAATTCCATTCAAATAAAATGAATAGAGTGGAGTGTGGCAGAAAGAGAGAACGGCAAATGTGAAAGTGAAAACCCTGAAGCAGGAAAGAGAACAGAGCTTTGTAGAAATTGAAACAAAGCCGGACAGCAGATGTAGAAGTTGCTGGAGTGATCCGAAATGAATCTGAAGTAGGCCGGGGCTCGAAGATGCAAAGCCTTTCGGTCCACAGAAAGAACTTTGGTCTCTAGCTCAAGAGCACTGAGAAGCTTTTAATGGGTTCGTAAGCAGAAGTATGCCATAAATGGATGTGTATATTTAAAGATTACACAGGAAGGAGGGCAAAAGAGAGGTGGAAGGTGAAAGACTGCAAGTAGAGAAACCAGTTGGGAGGTCACTGCAGTAACTGAGGAGGGCTACTGTGGCCCACACTGTGCTCATGGCAATGGCAGAAGTGAGAACTGACAGGATTTAAGGATGATTTAGAAAGACAACTAACAGGACTCAGTGACTGACTAGACAGGACAGAGGATAGGCTGCTAAAGAATGTAAAAAGAAAAGAGGTATCAAAGGCAGCTCTCGAACTTCTGCCATGAGCAGCCGTGGAGAAGGCGGAGCCAATTACTGAATCGGAACATTCAAGGAAAAGCAGGTTTATGAAAGATCAGAAGTTCAATTTTGAACAATGCAGCAGATGATATTTGCTAAAGATGGCCATAATAATAGCTCCCATCTCACATGCTCTTTTTACAGTGTCACTTTGACAATCTTCCTCTGAAAAAAGTAGGGTATGTGTTCACTTTCCTTGAAGCTGGACGGGTCTGTGATTATGCAGGAAGTGACGCTACGACTTCCAAGGCTAGTTGGTAAAAGACCACTGACTCGGAGCCCTGAGCTGCCTCTTAAGTTATCCCGCAGGTATGAGGCCTCCACGCTGTGAGGAAGCCTACGCAATCAGTCAGTGGAGAGATGGGCATGGAGAGGCCCCCCAGATGACAGCCCTGGCTGAGATCTCAGCCCACATCCAGCACCAACTTGGTACCATGTATATACGCCATCTGAAAAGTGAACCGTCCAGCCCCAGACAAGCAGAGAAAAGCCATTCTCGATAAACCCTGCCCAAACTGCAGATTCCTGAGCAAAAGAAATGACTGTTGTTTAAGACGTGATGATTTAGGGTGGTCTGTTGTGCAGCAAACAATAACCAGAATAGGCAAGCTGAGTTTGAGGCCATTTGAACTTTCTAAGCAGAGACATAAGGTGTGAAGTTAAAAGTGTTTGGCTCTAAGATGGTAACTGAAGTCATAGGGGTAGGTGAAATAACCCAGGAAGAAAAAGAAAGATCCCAGGACATAACTTAAATAAATCCCATATTTAATGGTAAGAGGATAAGAAGAGAAGCCAACCCGAGAGACTGAAGGAGAGACAGAGGATGAATGAGTGTGTGGTTTACTGAGAAGTCAAAGAAAGAGAATTTCAACAAAAAAGGAGAAATAATCTCTTTTTTCTGTTTTCCTGCAACCGCCTCCTAACTGGTCATCATGCTTTTATCCTTGGCCTCCCCTTCAGGCTTTATCTCAACACAGCAGCCAAGGCAATACTATCAAAACATAAATCAGATCATGCCATTCCTCTGCTCAAGAACCTCCCACATACCCCACTCCACCCACAGCAAAGCCTCTTCTAAGGGGCTGTAAGGCCCTGCACACTCTGGCCTCAGAGTCAGCTCTCTGACCTCAGCCCCTACTGTCCATACAATCCACGCTGGTCTCCTTACTGGTTTTTTTCTTTTTTAAATTACAGCTTTACTGAGATATAATTCACAAACCATACAGTTCACCTATTTAAAGTATACAATTGAATTGTTTTTAGTATATTTACGGAGTTGTGCAACCATCACCACAATTACTTTTAGAACATTTTCAATGTCTCCAAAAGAAACCATGTACCATTAGCAGTCATCCCACAATCCACTCAGCCCTAGGTGTTTTTCCAGGGCTGCCTCTGTGGGTTTGCCTGTTCTGGACATTTCATATAAGCAGAATCATACACTATGTGGTGTTTGGTGACTAGCTTCTTGAACACACTGGGCAGCTCCCTGCTCAGGGTATAAAAGTCTGATGCGTTCTCTCAGCCTGGCCCGTGCATCACCCATATCATCTGTGTGGCTCAATTCCTCGCCTCCTTCAGGTCCCTGGTTTGGGTCTCAGGGAAGCCTTCTCTGGCCACACACACTATTTTCAACTGTAACCCTCACCTTACAATACTACTTTTCTCCCTCTCTGCTTTACTTTGCTATACAGCATATTACCATACTGTATACTTGACCTATTTGTCCTATGAAGGTCAGCATTTTGTTTGTTTATAGACTTCAGTATCCCCAGCACCTACAATAGTGTCTGGCAACCCAGTAGGACTCATTAAATAGCTGCTGAACGGGTGAATGAACTATGTCAAATGTCATGCAGAGGTCACTAACAACACAGGTAACGTTTTCTGAGTGCTTACCACCTATCGGGTATTGTGTCCTTTCTAAAACTTTAGCTGTGAATGAGGGAGATAGGATTGACCTTATAGAGAATGGACTGCTTTGCATACACAACCTGGAGCAGGGATTGGGGATGATGGAAGGCTTTTTTTTTTTTTTTTTTTTTTATGGGAAAGAAATGAGCTGGTTTTAATGCTGATGAGAAAGAACCAGTTAAGAGAGAAAGAGAGTGTTAGATGGGAAATGTAATCCATAAGACAGGCGAAGAGACTGGCTTTGGGAAAAGGCTATTTCCTCCACTGTAGTAACATGGATAGGTGTAGACAGAAACAAGTTTGGAGACACAGGTGGCCGCAGGCTGAAGCAGCCCTCACATGGATTCCGTTTTCTTGACCAAGTGAGTGAAGTTACTTGCTTAGAGTGAGGTGGGTAAAAAGAGTGAGTGGTCAGAGGCCTGCGGAAGGGGGAAATTCACTGTGGAATGCAGAAGAGCAAGCTCACTTCAGAAACACTGTGAGATTGTTAGGCAATGTTCAGGGCCTAGGAGACCACTAGATAAATATAAATATTCCTGGTCAGATTGCACCTTCTGGAGGTGAGTCATGGTGTACTTGGCTTAGCTTGGTGCTACACTGATAAAAGAAAAGCATCTGTGCTTTCTTTGCTTCTTGGTGCCCCTCAAAGTGAAGTCGAAGCAATGTTTTACACATCTCCCAGGAGACCTCCAATTCCCCAGGATGATCCTTACCTCTCTCATGTTCCACTTAGTCAATTTGTACAAATGCTTAAAACAGTTCCTCAGCAGGCTGACCACATTAACTGAAAAAACTTAGAAAAGAACCATAAAACATTTTGTCTTTCAGAAGCAGCTTTTCCCAGCATTTATCACAGAGGGTCACAGGCAGACTTCAAGTCAATAGATGGCCCTGTTGAAGAGGGTCTGTCAGACATTATAAGCCGTTTTTCCATATGTCTGCTGAGGAGCTATTTTCTTTTGACTTCCATAGTGGTTTCTCGGCTTGTCCTATGCATGGCTGACACAGAGGCCCTGAGCAAAAAACTCAATAACTCAGGATTCACCTCAAGAGTCAAATTTAGTGTTTCAGAGCCTCCACAGTGGGAAGATACAGGTAAATTTAGTCTGTCCCCAAATTAGTCTGTTGTAACCTAGTAGGCTTTGTGTATGTACCTAAAGAAATCCATGCTTGGAATAGCTAATTTTTCAGAAATTTTTCATTTTTAAACATATATCCTTAAAGTCTAAATTTTGTGCAGAGCATTTAAATTACTCTAAAATTTGGGAACAAAAAAGTTGCTTTTTAAAAATAAACCTAGAACACAATGTTTATTTGGGGTTAAGACAGGCTAATAAAGAGATGTATATTGGAAGAAATTGACACACATTTATCAACAACCAAATTCTTCTTCTCCTAAGAAAGCTTATAAAGCTTTTCTAAAAGTATAAAAACTAGAAGCAAATTACAAAGAGAAGGAAGGAAAAAAGAATAAACTTTCCTCTAAAACCCAGCTGCAGGGTTGAGAATATTCTGGTGCTCTGCTTGAATGTCGCCTGCTCACGAGAACGCCTTCTGTTTGTTCAAGGGCGATACAACGCCATTGTCTGATCACAAAGCTTGTTGCTAACAAATGCAACAGCAGCTTGTTGCTTAGACAATGCTGTTTATTTTTGCCTCAGAAAACTAATGCCACATTCGGGGCTAAATGACTAACATGGAACTTATGCAACCCATGTGTCTGTCGTGCAAAAATCCTTGTAAATCCAGCCATGCAGATGAATACGCTTCTTTGTGACCTGAAATCCCATTTGGCCAAGAAATATTCAAGTCAAGAAAAGTATAGACAAGCAGGTGTGTACCAACCACTGTGGCTGAGCTCAAGCCAGATTCATACGGCTGTTTCTGTGTAGGGCCTTAGGTAACACTGTGCATTGCTAATAAACGTTTATTCACACAGCACTTAATCTAGCTTTAAAAAGAAAGCCAAGACAATGAACAGTGGTAGGTGAAACTGGATGGCAGTGGCTCTTTAAATTGGTGCCAAGATGAACACACAAGGGATATAATATTCTCAAGTAATTAGTATAATGTTTACTGTTTTTCCTCCTACGTAGTCTAGATTCTACTGAGGTCGGAGCAAAAGGAAATGGATTCATTTGGTTTCGTTTGCTGAAAATGATGTCGGGATTAGATGTTAGATGGACCCTTGGGCTACAAAGACATCGTGTTAGACCTGTGAACGACATCACAGAACTGCCTGTTGCTGTAAACCTTCTTCCCATGACGTAGTTCTTCCTTAAGTAAGTGAAGCGGCTTGCAGTAAAAACACCAGGGGACAACTGTGTCGTAATATTTCTAACGAGGCAAAGGAGGGCGAATTAACTTACTCTAATGACTCCAGAAATAGCACAAGTATAAATGGATTAAAACGCACCCCTATATTTTTCAGGTATTAAAAAAACATCAATAGCAGAATATTTTTCTTTTCTGATAGCGCACTATCAAATTCCTAGGCATAGCCTAACAACAGCACCTTAGCAGGTTGACTGAGGAATTCAGTGGATGACACGGCAGCGTTTCTCACCCTAAGCACTACTGACTTCTGGGGCTGGAGAAACCTTTGCTGTGGAGAGCTGTCCTGCACACTGTAGGATGTTTAACAGCATCCCTGGCCTCTACCACTAGATGCCAGTAGCATCCCTTCCCCCAGATGTGACAACCAAAAATGCCTCTACATACTGTCAAATGTCCTCTGTCCACTGGGGGGCAAAACTGTGCCCCCTCACTCCGCCCCATTGAGGAGTACTAATACAGAAGCATAACCTCTGCAGCTGGCTGTGAAGGTGACAGGCAGCACACTTGTCCCCCCACC
>NW_006439192.1:19972930-20037825 GCF_000325575.1 Pteropus alecto | reverse complement strand
CTGGTCTTCTCACATCCCTGGCGATCGAGGTAAGAAATTAAGAAAGTTCCCCAGTAGAAAACGTCAGGCCTCCACTCCTCAACCTACATCCGCACCGACAGACTAACAAGCCTCTGAGTCTTTCTTAAACATATAAGTAGAAGTTTCACTCAACACTCCCTGAGAGGAGGGTTCGAGAAACAGGTATGTATTTACTTAGGGCCTAGTCAAGTCTCAGAACGAGAAACGGTGCTTGACTTCTTGACATGAAGCTGACAGCGATTCTCGGTAGTTACTAATCATCACGAACTTCTTCAAAATTGTCTGAAAATCATCTCAAAGGCTGCCCAGGAAATAAAAAAAGATTTACCTTACTTTTCGACTTGAGGCCTGTATGTTCTTTTTTTTTTTTTAAGAACAAATAGGATTCTCTTAACAAATCAAACTCCTTAAATTTCCTGAAGTGGCAGTCCACTTTAGCAGAAAGTATATTTGAGCAAGCAGCAGAAACGATAGCAGGAGCTGATGGGAGAGCCACTCGAGTTATACTGGAGGAGACTGCAGAGGCTTCACGGGCCCTGCACCGCCCGGTCAGGGGTGCTGGCTGCACACCTCATGTTTCCTTCCTTTAAATGTATCTAGCACTTGCTTTGATTTAAGGCCCTCCGACATATTTGCAACACGTTTTTCAAAATAATGTCATATCAACTAAATCCAAAATTAGAACTATGAGTTGAACAGATAGACACATACACTTAGAACATGGATCTGGCCCATGTCACTTGTAAGCCCTGAGCATGGCTCTCATAACATCTACCTGTGTGAATGAGCAGGGAGTGGGAAGAGTCCAGGAAGAGTCAGAAGACCTGGGTTCAAGTCCCAGATCTGTGTGTGACTGACTAATCAGTAGTTTTAGTCACACAGGGTACAGTGCTTAACATCTCTGGTCCTAAACTTTATTTGTATAAATTCAAGTGTTAGACTATACGATGACTAAAGTTTTCTTTGGGGACAGAGGAGAGAGTAGAGTTGCCTATAAAATTACGAGTCCCTCAAGTCAGAGAATAGATGGGGGTGAAGTAGGACACTGGAGAAGGACTAGCAGGTGCCCGAGGTAGCAGTTCTCAAAGTAGAGGGCTGGGCAGGGAAAAACACTGGCAGGGGCCCCTGCAGCAATGGCAGAGAACCAGCCTGGGTGTTTTGTAAGTTTAGGTCATTAATAAATTAGAAACATTTGTATCAAATTACTGCAATGCTAGAAAGTCAGATCACATCAAAGCATCAGAAAGGACCCTGAGGCAATTAGCTCCCTTCTTACAATCAGTGACACCTTTAAATCACAAACCAGACAAAGAAGCTACATATTATCTTTATAAAAATAATTTCTAATGGAAATTATTATGGTTCTTATCAACAAGTAAATGTATGTGAGTACATGTGTGTCTAGACACATATTCGATATATTCCAAAGTTCTACAGTTCTACTAGATATATTTAATTCCAAAACTGTTTACTTATAGTCTAAAGAAAAGAAAATGCATAATTTTACAAAGCCTTCCAGTCTATACTATGAGCATATCACTCCCAAGTGTGTACTACTTATATACAGCAGTTTATAGCAGACTCAAATCCACATAATGTCGTTTGCTGCTGTCAGCTGAATAAATATTACTCTGAATCGCCATAACTATTCTTGATGACACTTCAGGATTCAGAATAGCCGAAAAGAAAGCTCTAAAGGGAGATAAAATACTGTGGCTTATTCACATCAAATTTCAGAGAAAATTTAGCATACGTTCCATTACTATGAGATTTCCTACACTTGGCCAGTGTTTTAATTCATTCAAGTGACTATAACCACAGACTGAGTAGCTATAAGCAACAGAAATTTATTTCTCATAGTTCTGGAGGCTGAAAATCCAAGATTAGGGTGCCAGCATGGTCAGATTCTAGTGAAGGCCCGCTTCCAGGTTACAGCTGGTCACCTTCTTGCTATGTCCTCAACATGGTAAAAGAGGCTAGAGATCTCTCTGAAGACTCTTTTATTATCGGAGGACAAATCCCATCCATGAGGGCTCCACCTCATGACTCGAGTACCTCCCAAAGGCCTCACTTCCTAATACCATTATGTTTGGATGTTAGGATTTCAACATATGAATTTTGGGAAGTCACAAACATTCAGACCATAGCAGCCAGTTACCTTCATAGCCCATTTCTCAAGTACTCTGGCTGTTCAAATTGTAAATTAAAAAACTAGGGAGTTGGGCACTAAAATGCAAACATGAATACATCAATGACTCTTATCAGCTACAGTAGTGGTTCCCGGAATGCAGTTCCTGGGTCAGAAGCACTAGCATCGCTGGAGAACCCGTGAGTAATGCAACCTCTCAGGAACCCCACTCCAGATCTACAGAATTAGAAACTCTGGAGCAGGGGTGGGGGCAATGATCTGCATTTTAACAAGTCCTTCAGGAGATTCTGATGCAAACTGTAGTTTAAGAATCACTGTTCTACAGGATTATGTCTACACTTCTTTTTTTAATTATTTTTTTAATTTTATTTATCTATCTATCTATTTAATTTATTTATATTTTAGGCAAAGCAACCGGCAAGGACCTTGTCAGCTTACAATCTCTTATTTTTTATTTTTTATGTTTACAGCACCTGGTCTTGCTAGGTGGTCTCCTATCCAAGTACTAACCAGGCCCAACTCTGCTTAGCTTCCGAGATCAGACGGGATTGGGCTCGTTCAGGGTGGCATGGCCTTAGGAGAGCCTACACTTCTTAGGAGAGCTTACAAGGCCCTTTACGATCAGCCCCTGTCTTCCTATCAAGCCTCATCTCTCCATTACATGCCAAACGCCAGCACAGTGTCTCACCTCACATAACCCACACACGGGGGCTGTTCCACAACTGTCTTTTTCATCTACGTACACGTGGTACCCTCCACCCACATATACCTGACAAGTCCATAGGGAATGAGAGCCATTCAGTCTTTCTGACTCAATCCTGTTACTCTTAGGGGAAAACCTTTTTTGACCTTTGTTGCAGGTAGACCCGACTGCTCCACACATCTGAACCACTACTAAATCTTAAATGTGCAACTCTCACTGCATTTATCAAATTGTATTATGATTTTCATGTGTGCCTACCTGTCTCCTCGTTAGACTGAGATCTCCTTAAGGTCAAAGGCAGTTTTTCATTGCACAGCTGTATCTACCACATAATGGCACTCGAAAACATGTTTGTGAGGTGACTGAAGCCCTAATTCTGGTAATTAAGTTGTCCTCCAGAGTACATTCCCTACTAATATGAGGAGTCCTAAGAGAACTCAAGCACTCTCTCATCTACCCTGAATCAGGGGAGGAGGGGTTGTGATCAGAGAAGAAACATGCAGGATAAAATATAAAGGATAAGTAGGGGTTACCTGGGCAGAGTAGGGTAGCATTCTATGGAGAAGGAACAGAATATACAAAGATGAGGCAGGAGGAATCAGAGTGAGTTGAGAAAACAGGAAAGTTGGTGTGGCTGGAGCACAAAGAGAGGAAGTGGAACAGCACGAGATGAGGATGAAGATCAAGACAGGGCCCAGAGCAAGCAGGACCCTGTCGGTCTCACATCAAGGAGCTTGTACTCTAAGAACAAGGTGAAGATAATGAAGGGTTTTAAGCATGAAGGTGACATGATAACGATCTACTTTTTAAAAATCACTATGGATTCAGTATGAAAAACATATTAAATAAGGACAGAAGTGGATACAGGAGACCAATTAAGAAACTATTGCTATAGTTCAAGAGAAAGACTGGTGGTAGAAAATGGTGGTGTAGAAAGACAGCATTCAGATATATTTAGGAGGTCAATCTGTGTGACCGTGATGGACTAGATATAGTACATGATGGAGAACGAATGAACAAGGATGACTCCTAGGTTCTGACTTATGTGGATGAATGGTGCTGCCATTCACAGAAGACAAGAAACTACGGATGTCCAGTTACACGGGGCTTTGATTTACACACTTTCACATGGCAGTACAGAGTGAACTGGTTAATTCCTTAAGGCAGGGGTCCCCAACTCCTGGGCCACACACTGGTACTGGTCCGAGACACAGCAGGAGATGAGGAGCAGGCGAGTGAGTGAAGCTTCATCTGTATTTGCTGCCACTCCCCCGCGCTAGCATCACTGCCTCAGCTCCACCTCAGATCATCGGGCATTAGATTCTCATAGGAATACTGGTCCCTGGTGCCAAAAAGGTTGGGGACCGCTGCCTTAAGGTTTTAGAGGGTTACACAATCAGGTAATTTCTCCTAACCTGTAATACAGCATTTTTTCTTTAAATCCTCAAAGTATTTTCACAGTTGCATATCATTTCTTAATCATCAATGATTACGACTGAAAAAGCTTTGCCAGAAACAACTTTATATGCAGCAACAAAACTATATTTAGAGCCTATATACACTATTCTCATAAGTAAGGTTCCCATCTGTAGGTTGAATACTAAATATTCTTATGATCTTCCATCTGTTTATTCTTTTTTAAACTTCTTCAGTTTCCCCCACTTACAAAGATAATGTGAAAATAGGAGAAATAACATTGGAAATGGCATTGCTTACAATTGCACACACAACCTGGCAGCGTCACTACATGGCCACTCTGAGATACAAATGAGCACAGCTCCATTTTCCAGGTTTCAGAGAACCAGTGCAGACAGGTGGGCTTGTGGCAAGGGGTTAACATACAGGCTGAGACTTTTCCCAGATTCTTTGCCTGATGATATTTTCACTGCCTCTAAAATGCAAAGATTTCCAAAAACAACTCAACAATTATATTTTGGGGAGCCTTTTAATGCTAAAAATCAAACTTTCCTTAATGACTTTTAAAGAGAGAAGAAAAACACACATATATTTGTCTAAAAAGAAATTAAAGATCAATTTGAGGAAGAATGAGATACAGTGGCTATCTAAACTGGTTTATAAAGTAACTTTTTATTGGATAGCCACACATCAAAACTCCAAAGGTCACAGAGAAACAAGAACTGCTTCCAATAATACTCAATGTTACTGAACATTCGATTTTTTAAAAAGTAAGGACAATGGAGAATGCTAAATTTGATCTTCCTTTTTTTTATAAAGTATGTACACAAATTTTAACAACTTAATTATTTAAAATTGAAATTGCCTACATGTGAACTTCAACAGTGAGACAGTAGATGGTATTACGAATTACGGGAAGTCACATGAGATTGTTAATACATTGTTCTCCTCTAAGAATGGGGAACAGCTTCAGCTTTGCAAAGATACTTGACTTGGAGACAGCAGATATAGTAGACCATTAACTATTATCTCTATACTAATAACGAACAAATATTTCTCTTCAGGGTTGCTCTCTCTCTTTCCACAAAGTGAATCCCAGCTTAGAAATGCCAAATGAGAGGAGGAAAAAAAGCCAAACAGGCTCTTTTTTATCTTCCTGTCTCACAAATACAGAATGTCCAAGCATTCTTACCTCTAAACCAGCCCCCCTATACCTTCTCTGACTCTTTTAACATCATCACTGAGAAACGCTTTACAATCATCTAGAGCATTCAATCTAAACACTAAAAAATGGAGTCCTAGAAAAATAAAAGGACTTATCTAGGTTTCATCAGGAAGCTATCACTTGAACCAAGGTCTCCTAACTCCTGCTCTAGTATTTTCTTTCTGTACCTCAAACTTCCTCTCACCAACCTGAAGCAATGTATATAACAGAAACAGTAGCAGACTAGAATGATATCAAACTAATTTACTTACTGTTCTAGACAGCCATTTCCTCATCTGTGAAGTCAGCAGTGTGCCAGCACTGTAATGTCCCATCGATTCTTCCCCATATCCAATCAGGCGCCAAGTAGGCTATTTTGCCTTCATCACCTTCCTTATCAATCCCTTCCTTTTCACTACCATCATCCACATCCTACCCTGTAACACCTCCTTCTTGGTCACTGCATAGCCCTCCTGGTTTAGGGACTCAACAAATATGGAGCTTGCTTTGTTCATCACAGTATCACAATCACCTAGTCAGTGTTTGGTAAACATTTCTAAATGAACACATTTGTACCATCTTCCTTACTGGGCTGAGATTAAAAATTAGTGCCTCTTCATAATCCATAACTTCATTTCCATTTTTTATACAGCTCCTATCTTCTGTCAGGACACACAGAGAGAAGTAAAGTCCCCAACCCAGGCTTCCTTTGTCTCCATGTGCTAACGACAAACCCTGGGTGCATGTGTAAAGTCTCTGGGCCAGCTCTTCTTTGTTCTTTTAGCACTGTGCTCCCTGACGGGGACTCCAGTGGGCCAGGAGACTCTCGTGGAAAGTCTAGCCTATAAGGGAGCAGTGTTTGCTACATCATAGCTACGAATCTAGACCTGCTCTGCACTCTAGACAGTAACATGTCCTTCAGCCTCATGTATGAGAGGGGTAATATGCTAGCACCACGCAAACGATAAGGGGGCTGACAGCCATCTTCACGCCTTAATTATTCTTCAGTATTATGCCTGGGTAAACATCTCTTATTTGAAG
Organism: Pteropus alecto; assembly: GCF_000325575.1. Lineage (NCBI taxonomy): Eukaryota > Metazoa > Chordata > Mammalia > Chiroptera > Pteropodidae > Pteropus > Pteropus alecto. The sequence continues at coordinate 20,031,291 of NW_006439192.1, read as the reverse complement.
GTGAACAGGAAAAAAACATAGAATATATTTTAAAAAAAAAAAAGTCTAGAAGACTGGAAAGAGGACAGAAGTTATTCACGATATAAATGCTTAACTAAAGGAAAAGATTAAATTATGTAACCGACTCACTAGAGTCATTTAAATGACCATCAAGGTTATGTTTCAAGGTAGAAATATTAATGTGTATTGAAATTAAATGTTAACGAGAAAAAATTATGAAATCATGTTTTAAAACAACGGAAGCACTATGTGTCCGATGATTTTAATCTTCTAAGAATTATGACTACAGATGAATAAAGCTCATACGGGAACAGAGAATACAAACAAAGGTTCATGTTAGGATGATTTTATATTTACTTTCTCTAATGCTATTATACCATTATTTAATAAATTGAAATATTTAAACGTAAGCCAGAAGAATGCTCATACTTGCCAAAGTTCTGACAGGAGAAAGGAGACCAGGGATAGACCTTTAGAATGCATAACTGAAAATAAATTAATTCTTACCCTTGTGCCTCTTCAGCTGGGGAAAGCTGCTAATTGTAGTTGCCTGGATTATTTCCACTACAATTTGATACCTGATTTTTAAAAAGAGAGAAAAAGAAAAGCATGAATGGGAAGAGAGTAGTATTCTCAGAGATACTTTTAGACTGTATTTGTACTAATCAAATATAACACAGGAACTGCGAATCCTGACCACACATAATGGAAACCATCCAACATGATCTGAACACCTACAGTAAGCCAGGCGCTCTGCTGCATGCTAGTCGTCTCCGAGACCCCAATGTAAGAATCATGAACTTGCCCCCGCCCCACTCCATTCCCTATACAAGAAGCATTACTACCTGCCCCCTCACTGACGACAAAACCTTTGAGGTTGTGTTTAACACCTCTCTTTCACTCCCACCCCTACCTTTCTCTGCCCCCATCAGTAACCAGAGCCTATCGATTCTATCTCCTAAATCTGCACTGTTCAAGGAGGTGGCCGTGAGCTCCTCAGCTGCACTAGCTATATTTCAAGTGCTCCACAGCCACACGCGTGTGGCTCATGGACCATCCTGGACAGTACATACAAACATTTCCATCACTGCAGAAAGTTCTATTGGATGGAGTTGTCCTACATACGTCTCAAAGCTGTCCTCTCCCCTCCAGTCCCACTGTCACTGTCTTAGTGATTTCCGTCATTATTTCTCTCTTAGAAGGCCATTCCAGGATTGAGTATCTGCAGTGGGACCACGGCATCAATATTACTTAAGTTCCCCAGGTAATTTTAATGCACAGAGGGAGCTGACAACATCACATATATGCATGTGTGACTAAAAACACCTCTGAATCAAGAAAACTAAAAGTTGACAAAAGTGCTGAGTACGACCCTAGAGTTGTGACTATTTTGAGCATATTCAGGTGGCTTTGTGAACCCAAGTTCTTGAGAGCTATGCAGTGGTAACGCAGTACTGCCCTATCCGAGCTCATCTATCCTCAATGTTTCTTAACACATAATTGTATTGACTGCTTAAGAATCTGCCTGTATTAAAGCTATTTAACATTAATTATTATTCTGAACACAAACTTTGTGGAATTCTTAGATTTAATGCTACATCTGGCTGGCTTGATGGGTTCTTTTGCTTTTCAACTAAAACCCAGATGAGAGTCATGGATTCATCATAGTTACAGCTATTCATGGACTCCTCGCAAATTCATATCTTTTTATTTCTTCGCTCGTGTTACATAAATACCTACGCCTGCCTCTCACCACCTCAAAGAACAGGCTGTTAAGAGCATTGCTGGCACCTGGAGAGTGTGGAAGACACTGCTGGTTGCCAGCATCCTTTCTCTCTTTTTTCCTCACTAAATGAACCATGGTTTTATCAGAGAAAAAAAATGCACCTTTGTAAAAATGCTAACCTTCTTCCTAGCAGTTAGGGATATAGGCTAGAACCATATCCCTAATTGCTAGGGATATGGTTCTAGCCTATGAGTTATAAGCAGAAGTTGCTGGGTAGCAATTCCAGGAAAGCTTTCTAAAGGGGCAGACTCTACAGAAAAGCTTTTTCAGTCTTTTGTCCATGCCCTTCCCCATTTTCCTGTGTGAAATAAGAATGCAATTGGTTGAAGATACAGCAGCCATGAGGATGAAAGCCGCAGGCTAAGACAGTAATATAAGAAGATAGGAGTTTAGGTCTCCATGACAACACTGAGCCATCTTAACAGCCCTGCACTTGCCCGTCCCAGGACATCTTGTTACATGAGGAAAATAAATCCCTAACTTGTTTAAGTCACTGTATGTCAACTTGTCCTATGGCCAAATGCCACCCCAACTGATAGAGCATGCTTTGAAAACTCCATACAAAGAGAAGACATCTCTAGGCTGAATATACATTCAGGCAATGTTCCCCAAATGGAAGCACTACCAGGACATTAATGATCAATAAAGTTTTCTGATGGAACTGCCTTCATTCCTCCATTGTAAAGTGCAAAAAACGGTTGTTCCTGCAAGTTACTGAACAGATGAGGAAACAGCTTATAAGAAACATACACAAACCTGCAACCATCAATGTCTAACTCTCCCTAACCAAGTCTTTAATTTAACTGTGGACTGCCACTCCTTCTGCAACTTGGCACGGGCCTTCTTATCCAGCCCAACTTCTTTTTCTCCTCAGTATAAACCTGGACCTAAGCCAGGGCAGTTTCTGCATGGCCCTCCTAAAACTACAGTCACTTTTCAAGGCTTTTGCTCATGCTGTTCCCTTCTAAAACTAATCTCCCTACTTGCCCACCTAACTAGATTTATACCTACTATTTTTTCCCTCAAATCTTCCCCAACCTCTCTAATTCACACATTTCTCTTTTCTGAAACCCTAAATTACTTCTGCTTTATAATAGTACCTATTTACCTACTATTTTATACTGTTGATGCAAAGAGTTGCATTTCTACAGTGCTGTGAATGAAGAAAGTGGTGTGTCCAGTCCTTTCAGGGCCTAACATGTCCTTAAAAAATGGTAACACATCTGAGCCAAAGACAAAATTGTGGCTTTGTCGATAACAAAGATATGCTACAGTTTTTCTAACTTTATCATAAGCCTCTTTGAAGAGACGGATTGTGTCATGTCATCTCCTATAGGACCTCGTCTGGCACTAAACATAAGGTAGGCACTCAGTAAAAATTAATGAGTGCTACAGACTGAATGTTAGTATTCCCCCCCAAATTCACATGTTTAAACATCATCCCAATGTGATGGTATCTGTAGGTATAATATCTGGGAGGTAATTAGATCATGGGGTGGTATCCTCATAAATGAGATGAGTGCCTGTATAAATAGACCCCAGAGAGCTCTCTTGCCACCAAGAAAGATTATAGAAAGAAGACAGCCATCTATAAACCAAAAAGTGGGCCTTCACCAGACACGCAACCTGCCAGCCCCTTGATCTTGGACTTCCCAGACTCGAGACTGTGAAGAATACATGTTCATTGCTTAAGCCACTCGGTCTATGGTATTTTTGTTATAGCAGTACAAACTGACCAAGACAATGAGCTAATAAATTAACAAGTGTTAACATCTGTAACACTTAACAGGTACAAATAATATTCTGAACAATCTGTTCTTTTGATATTCTTAGTGATTCATGTGCTGGAACAAATAAATGAGTCATCAGTGGTATTGGAAAAAATACACACCATCTCAGTAAAGAGTTAAAGTTTTATAAATGAATCCATAAAATTATAATATAATACCAGCTAACATTTATTGATTCCTTTCATCAGGTACCAGGTACCTGTTTAGATACTTTAATTTACATTACCTCATTTAATCCTCACAACAAGGTCCTGTAATCATCCCCCCCATTACAGAGGAGAAAGTTAGAGTTTGAGTGGATTAAGAAATATATACAGGGCCTCATTGCTTTTAATACTAGGACCAAAATTACAACCTAGGGCTGCCTGACTCTAAAGCTCATATTCTCAACCATTTTCCTGCTACTCTACAATTCAGTATAGGTTAATGTTTATCTTGTCTAAAGCCTTTCAAAGCATATAAGCATGGCCAGTGCCAGATAATCTTTCTAGGCTTACTGCCTTCTGTATCCCTCTTGGATACCATTTTCCTGCCAAACCAGACAGCATGCAATACCCCAAACACACTCCAGCTCCTTCCTGACTCCCAGCGATTCCTTCTTTCTTTCCTCTCTTGCACGCCATCCCTTCCCCTTATCTGTTGAAATCCTATTTGTTCTTAAACACTCAGTTCATTGACATTCCTCTCTGAAGCTTCTTAGATTCCTCTCTTCTACAGGATGAAATATTTGCTCCTACCCACTTCTTTAGCTTTTTACGCTCTACTTCTGGCTCTAAAATCTTCCTTCATATTTAACTATTTATGCCCACATGCGTGCCTATGCTGGACTAATAACGCCTTAACATCAGGGGAAAGAATTCGAGAATCCACAACCAATTCATCTTTACATACACCAGACCCTCTTCACATAGTGCTTTGTACACAGTAGGCATTTGAACATGGTTATTGACTCTGTAGAACTCATTTTCACTTAATACCAAAAGGCAAAGTAGGAAATGAGTGACTTTCTCATTCTCAACAAAACCATACAAACATATACATCCAAATGTGGGCTAGCCCTGATGGCACAGGGTTCCTTGTCCTCTGGAGAGCCCCTCAGGGATACCTGGCACTCCCTTGGCTTTCTTCCAGAGGCAGACATGGCCTTGCTGGTGCCAAGTTTGGTTCAAGAATCAGGAAGACTGATATTTGCAAACATTCTCTTGATCAGAAGTGCAGAGATAATTAGTATATGTTTTTCCAAAAGGATAATGTAAAATCAGGTATTAAGAGAAAGCATAACAGGAGTTCAGTTCTATTCCAACTTGAGCAAGATCCTACCTACAGTATCCCTTGTCCCAGGGGCGAGGAAAAAGTCACACAAAGATAGCTGCCACCTGCCCCTTTGAGTCGCCACCTCACCTCCCTTTAGATATATAGACTTAGCTAGGTTAATAAAGACTTAGAGCAGACTTATATTTATGAACTCTTCCCATTTATCATACACTTACCTGAAATGCTACACAGTCCTTCAAAATAATCACCTTGGAAATCTATAGACTTATTGTCCTTCTACTGTCAACTGTTCAGGATAGCTTTGGAATTCTATTAGAACTGATTTTCAAAGTTACTTACAAGCCAAACCAAAAAAAAGTTCGTCTCTTCATTTAATTAGGCACATCTTACACAATTTTTGTTAACCATTACTTTACAGCTGTTTGAGCACGCACATGCTGGAATGTCTTAGCAGAGTCAAAGGCTAGACAAATCCTAGTCTCCGGTATACAATACAGAAAATGGTCTACGATACTAACTTAAATTAAAATTAGCAAAGATATACTACAGATTAGAATACCACATATACACACACAAATTTTTAAGAAAAACTTAAAAACTTAAAAATAATGTTTTCAGAGTTGCCACAGCTATTTTATACTAGCCTAGACATGTTTTCAGTAGAGGGACTTCAGTGATAGCTCTGGGGAAGAAATGAAGTCGTGGTAATTTCAGTTAGCTAAGTCAAAGCTGTGTCCCAACCTAGGAAGTACTTAAGAATGTAAGCTCTGGCACCAGATGAGCTGTGTTCAAATCCTGCTTATAACACTTACTATGTCACCCTGGGGAAATTATTTATTTAAGCATTCTAAAACTCAGGAGTCTTCATCTGTAAGAAGAGGAATACCAATATTTTTCTCCACAGGGTTGCTATGAAGATTAAATGAGATCTTTAAATAACATCTTTAAAATATTTGGAACAATGCCTGCCCCACAGTAAGAGCTAACAAATGTTAACAAATGTTAACTATCACTATTGCTCCTTAACACCGCTATTGCCTCTTTAGATATGTACTACTGAAGGACACAGTATGTATGTTTGTGAAGTATATATAAAAATTATTTAAGTAGCCTTATTTTTTTCCTGACTATAGGAGTAGCTGAGCCTAATCAATCGAAGGGTCACTATAGTCAAACAAAATCAGATTTATTGACCCACTGCAAGGAGCAAGAAGGAACCCTGGCACCTCTCCCAAACAAACAAACAAACAAAAGACAATTACTATGGGATTCTGAGGAAGCGTGGTGTATACATGAAATTTAAATGAAGCAGCAGTGGGACAGGCTCAGTGCAGGACTGTGTTAAGCAGTCACTTTCAGAGGCATTTGCGGTCCCATTTCCATGGAAACTACAAAGTTAAGATAGATGTGGAATGTTAAGCCCCAAAACCCCTTAATTTCAGCCCTACATGTGGGTGATAAATGAGGCTGCTTCTCTCTGTTAAAGTGACTGAAATCCTCCAAGCACGAGCAGGACGTGTCATTCTTACTGACAGAATTTCAAACAACAAAGTTTCTGGTAGTCTAGGTAAAATTTTAGAAAGCAGGTTTCTCTGAATAAGAAAGCAGTAGTCACTCAACAAAGAGAATCATTCTGACGTTTTACAGCTGCTGAGTATACTTGGAAGAAAGATTGTTTCCTGTTAACTTTGTAGCCACCATTAGTGTCTGTTATCCCAGCCTGATAAATGGACAGGCAGATGTGTTTTCTTAGTCTGAGCCAATTTTTACTCTCTCTGAAAAAACATATGTTCATTGAAGAAAACAGGGCAATGTGAAAGCACAACATTCAAAGTTAACCACAATTAAAATCCAATACATCTTTTTAACCTTTCTTCTATGCCAACATAATATTTTGTTGTTTTATAAGACTGGATTTAGGGTATAAATACTGTCTTAGAGCCTTTTTAACTCATCTATTTGTAGTTACTATCTTCCAACATTAAATATTCTGGGCAAAACCATTGTTACATGGCAATCTATAGTTGCGCCAATTTTTTTTTTTTAACCAAACCCTTATTTCTAGGCACATTGGTTATTTCAAGCTTTTCTCTCTTTTAAATTAAATTTCAAGAAACATTTTTGGAGAAATCTTTCAGCACATTCATGATTATTGCCTTGAGATAAATTCTTATGACTAATAACGTTATCGAAAAGAATGCATATTTTATGACCTGTTTTTCATATTCTAAAATTGTGTTACAAAAAGGTGATAATCTATACTCCTACCAGTAGGACATGAGTTTATCTGTTTTCCTACACCCTTGTAAACACTAGGTATCATCGAATTTTTAATCTTCACCAATATTATGAACAAAGCGAAGCATCTCACTTTGGCTTTTGGGTCTGATTTCTACTGAGGACAGGAACAAGGTTCTGAGCTATATTTTCATGGTTATGGTATTAAGCAGAAAGAGCCAGTGCAGCACAAACGGGAAATATTTTCAGTTAGGACTCAGAGGAGTAAGAGACTCTTTCCACTAAAGGGATTTCTAAACCTGTTTTCCATTTTTCTGTTTTCCACAGAAATACTAAGACATGCTTCCTAACCCTTGTTCATCCCTGGCACACGTAGCAAATTATAATATTTGAACAGAACACTGTAATAACCAGCCATCCCAGGCTCTATCCAGCTACCTCCAGGGCTGAGAAATCTTTCTTCTCCACACAACTATACACTATATTTGAGTCGCACCAGTAAGAAAGTTCTGGACCAGAGCTGTCTGAGTTATCCTGAACGTATTCAAACACACACACACACACACACACACACACTTCATGTCCTATATACAGAAAATAATCTGAAAATATGTACGCCAAGTATTCACAGTTTTTGTCTTCTGGCAATAAGTGATTTCCATTTTCTTAGTCCTGTTTATATTTTTTAATCTTCCTAAAATAACTACGTTACCAAATATTCATTTTCTAGTTCCCAGAGCCTACAGAAATTACATGTTACAGTAGTAACCAAAGCTTTGTCACCCCTGGCTAGCTAGTGCCCTTAAGTTAACCTCAAGAAAGCCAAAATTGTTCTCTCTGCTTCCTATATCTAGTTTTTACTAATGTTCTTCATATTTTTATGTCAGCTATTAATATCACTTTATTTATAGGCTTATGTACACAGAACCACTGCTATATATTCTCAATTCTTACATAAAGCATTTTCATTCAGTATGTTTACTGAATATCATCTTTAACTGCCTAGTTTTATGTTCTATATTAAAGACATCCTAATGACTTTCTTATACATTTTAAGTGAAGTTTTTCTGAAACAAGATATTATTGTGTTACTTCACCTCACCCGTTAATCCTATTCGAGTCAGGATCTGAGAATTTTGTTGCCTTCTCTTGATCATTGGTAATTTTTCAGCTCTAATTAGGAGCCTAGCACGTTCTGAGAACTGTGCTAATGCATTACATGCATTATCTCATTTAATTATCACCACAATCCTATGAAACAGGAACTATTTTCTTCATTTCATAGTTAAAACTGAGGCTCGGCATTTAAATGACTTGCCCAAGGTGATGCAGCTTGCAAGCAGCAAAGCAAAAGCAAAGCAGGTCTGTGAAATCCAGGTCTGTCTGACACCTGAGCCCATTTTCATGGCTAGGGTCTACTTTAGATGCTTGCCTGACCGCTACAGGTTAACTTCTGATGTTGTTAATCCTCAGCCACCTCTAGAAGAACTGCATTTCTGTCTAGTGCAGGGTCATTGAAAGACAGAGCTGTGTGGCCACTACTCAGTGCTGTGCTGCAGCCAGCTCACAAGGCTCTTGCCAACTCTTGAGAGCTAGCTGTTAATTTTCAGGAATGAAACCTACGATTATTAAAATCATTTATGCAAACGTATAATTAAATCATAGTTTTTCAGTGTAAGAGTACTCAAAACTCATCGTTTCCTAATAATTTCATTCATTTTACTATTATCTATGTTCAAGGTTATTTACACTGATTGCATTAGTATTTTGGAAACACTACACATATAAAATGGTGTGCTACTGCACATCTCTTCCCAACACCACACTCCGTGATGTCATACCAGTGGCTTTAACTTGGCCATGGGTTTAAATCAGCAAACGCTATGAGTCAGGGTTTCTCGCCTCTCCCCACGAAAGGCAGTTTTTAAGATTATGAGCACACCATTCTACCACTCTTCATGACCGTTCCTTTAGGAGACCTTTGAGTCATAAAATTCTTTGCTGTTGAGTAGGGATTCAGCACCACAGTTTTTATTTTTGTTTTTTCTTTTTAAAGAAAAATGCATTACCTATCCACCCCACTCCACCCCCAACTCCTGATGTTTCATTTGAAATATAAGAAGCGCCATCTCTGGTCTCTCTCCACCTCTCATTCACTCTTCTCACTCCCTAGAGAAGGAAGAGCTTTTTAATCTGATCACAAAGAAGGAGGAACTGGGTATATGGAGTGCAGCCCTTCTGTTCTCCTTCCTCTTAAGAGCACGTGTTCTCTGCCTCCAAGGCCAGCCAGCAAGTAGACTCTGCACCTGCCAGGGAGATGGGGAGGAAGGGAGACGTAGGGAGGAGGTTGCTGATTCTAGCATTGCTAGGTGGGAAAAAATGTTTCATTCCGAGACTCAGTGTTAGAGAGTATGCCGCTTACGTATATAAACCACATTCTCCATGATCTATCGGTAATGAGTGACATTTGCCATATTCCTTGGCCCTAGATGGCTTGGACCTCAGGATGGAGAGAGGAACATTTCTATGTATTATTGGGTCTCCTCAAACCTGAATGAAACTCTGAATGCCGGTGGGCTACTAGTAATTGATCAGTGTTCACAATGAAATGTTTGTAATCCTTGGTTTAATAATTATAACAACAACAATAGTAGCAGCTACCAATTAGGAATATGCAGAATCTGGGCTAAGTGTTTTATATAAACTGACTTACGTGCTCCTGTCGCTCATAAAGCACATACATCTGACCTACAGCACTAGTGGTGCTCCAATTATAAGCACATAATAAATTCTTTAATTTCAGAGAGACCATAAACTTCTTTATACCGAAACTTCTCCTTCTTATATCAAATTTTACATTGCTGCCAATACTTATCTTTGCTCCTAAGTGAAAATAATCAACGTTCTCTGATATGTTTAACTGCCACCTCTGTGCCCTCTGCTATTTCTCTGACACTAATAGAAGGAATTATATTCTGAAGTCAGTGTACTTTGATCTTCTGTAAGATAAAACTGTAAGATTTATTTAGAACATTTTTCTTAGGTAGCCTTGCATTTTAATGTTTAAATTTATGTTCATTCATTATTTTCATAAAAATTTGCTAGCCTTCTCTGTTCTGCACTTTGATTTTTTCATCCCTTTGTCCACCCACACTAGCCTTTCCCTTAGCTGTTTACATGTCCTTATTGATTTCGGACACGGTGCATTAGTTTGTCTTAAGGTGCATGCAATCTCTTCTTTCATGTTCCTCTATAACGTAATCCTATTTTACTGCTCATGAGACACAAAATATTTTCAGAATCACTGTTCAAAACACTGAACATTCAGATAATTTAAATTCTTTTACACAAAAGCATGAAATTTTAAGAATTTTAATATTGTTAATATATTGTCTTCATGTGCCAATGCACCTAAACTAATTCTGAGATGAAAATCCACCCCCTTAATATCTAAAGAGAAAATATGTAGCAAATTCCCTCAGTAACCCACTCCGTTGTTAACTATCTCTGAAGTTAATTCATTCGTTATGCCCACTGCCTCTTGCTTTATCCCAGTAAAACAGAAAACACCACATCAATTTCAGTGTATACCAAATAAAAGGTTTGCTTCCCTTCTCCAACCTAAAAAATCTTCGATCTTTAAAATTTTAAACCTTTCACTCATTATTAGAATTTCCTCTCTTCTATTTTTAGATTCTCCATGTTGCTCTTTAAATGGAGGGTCAGATATAAGCAAATCCAGAACTGAAAAATCTAATAAAGATTGGACTGGCAGTAAATTGAATTATGGCAGTGAGAGGTTGCTCTGGTTTTATTACTACTTGTTTCTCTGGCAGTCTATCACCATCTTAAGATGATGGCACTTTGGGGTGGTATTATTCTCTACGCCAGGATTAGTGCCTGCAAAGACTCAAGGACAATAGAGTTATTGCCACACCCATAGGAAATTCCACAAGGCTGAGGTTGCGTGTCACTGCTGTTTTCTGCCCTCCTGGCTAGCGAGTTACCCAGCTTTACATATGGGATTTGAAGTCAAACAGATCCGAATTCAAATCCCGGCTCTGTTACTTGTTAACTATGCAATCCAGGGCAAGTCATTTTACTTTCTTCAACCACTAATTGAGAATAATAGTACCTAATTCACATAGTTGCTATAATAATGAGATGATGATTGTAAAGATCTTGACATTGTGCTTAATACATATTAGATACTCAACAAATGGTAATTTAAATGCAAGAAAGCTTTCCCCTTCTTGAGCATCTGCTTGGCATCTCTTTAACCTTGGCAAATGTCAAATCCAGGAAAGAAGTATTTTTCCAGTGCTTGTGTGGGAAGCAGTGCTATCCTGCTTCACTATAACTATACAACTCGGAGTACTGTAGAAAAATTACTACTTGCCTATTCTATAACCATTATTCTTTCTTTCTTAGTAATAGAATCTTCCATTTTTAACCTAGCCTAAGGCTGCCTAGAATAAGACTACCTATTATATTGCAATTGTTCTGACCAACAAAATAATAAGCAGAAAGGTCAAGGAGCAGCTTCCAGAAATTTCCTTAAAATACATCCAGTGTGTGACCTTGCCACTGTCTTTCCTTGTCTTCGCTCTGCTTTCTGGAATTTGGATATGATGACTGGCACTTCAGAATACACCCTGAACCATGAGGACACTGGAAATACCCTCAGCACAGCAGAGCAGTGAGCCACAGGGTCCTTGAGGAGGACGGAGCCCCAGTACCAGCCCGGAATGTCGATTTTGGCAAGGTCGAGAAACCTTGAGCCAAACACATTGCTCAGGAAGGCCAGTGACAAAATATCCTTTGTTTATTACGATAATGTAGTGGAATAATGAGGTATCCCGATTAATCTATATTCTCCTCAATAGAGCTACCGTATATCTCAAACAGTGATATACAGTTTTCAAAGAATTAAAGTAGAACAAATTATATGCCATGGCAGCTAAGAGTTCAGGTTGGTAGCACGTGGAAGAATATTCCGTTTAAAAAGAGATTCTCAATACTAGTTACACGTTATAACCACCTGGGGAGCCTCTAAAAAGCACTGTCTAGGTTCGTCTCCAGACCAGTTACATAAAAATTCCTCCATGTCATGGAGGAGAAAATAATTTTTATTAGAATACTTTTTACAAATACACTGAAGAATTACACAGTGCAGGCAGCACTGGCTGCATTCCTGGGCCACGATCTGCCCACTCCCTTATAAGAGGTTCTTGTAAGCGCAGAACCTTTCATTTTCCTCTGTTTAATGTTTACTTTGACTCCTGGCTTCATTTTCAAAATAAAGGAACACACTGTCCTTTCTCTGATAATTCTGTAGTTGTCAAGTTTCACTGATGGACACACCTCCGTTCTGAACTCTGATTCGCCTTCCCTGACCACCATCCTCCTTCCACCACCCACACTAGCAGTGGGAAGACTATTCAGCTGCCCTTTAATATCCTGCATCGAGATGATGATCAGATTTTGGGCTCCTGCTTTATTAACAGAGTTCATCACTGCTCCTACTAGGAGACCCTGGAAAATTCAAAATATTACACTAGTCCAGTCACCATGCTTCGACTTCTTAGATGCCAGCAAAGAAGAAAAAAGAAGTAGCTACAGACAGTGGGATATTCAATTGTACTTTTTAAAAGCCTAGGTGATTTTCATACACAGCCAGAGTAAAAATCCACTAATTTAGTATCTTTGAAGGAAGCATTTCTAGCTTCCTAATCCTACTGTGAAAGCATCTCATGCTGACTCGGATAAAAAATAAACACTTCAAATACCACCATCAAGGTTTGTTTCTTTGTTTTCAATGCATTCCAGTCTAGCGGAATTAAATAAATTTATTTCCTTTAGAAAATATGCATCTATCTCCCAAATATGTGAAAAATAAAAGTGGACAGTTTCAACAACTGCCTAGTCTAAATAAGATACATTCCTTGCCTCAGGCAGCCAATCCTAAAATGTTACAAAGAGCAATTTTGAAGATAATGACCTAAAACACTAATAAAATCAGACAACAGAGTACTCTGAATTTTACCAGAAATACAACAAAACAGTTCAGACTATGACTGAAGAAAGCAGCTCCATTAGTGCCAGGTAGTTGATAAGCCTCATCAACTTAGGCTTTGGACATGAGTCTGATAAAAAGTGATTTTGCCTGTCGATAACCGTAAGCAGACTTGACCCCGGATAGAAAAAAATTTTCTATCAGATAAACAATAAATAGCCAAGTAACAAGATGGTTTAGGCGACACCACTACTTTTCTGAGAAAAATGATCACTCTTTGCCACTTCTAGAGTTGCGTAGCCCTTCTAAAGGAAGTTATCAATATTATTTCCCTCCATAAAGGCATTGTGTAGCCCTTCTAGAGGAAGTTATCAATATTATTTCCCTCCATAAAGGCATGGAGGTCAGAAGAATAAATCGTTTCAGCTGGACTCAGTCATTATATCAACTTAATTAAACCTGAAAGTTTATTCTTTTTGTTTCTAATAGAGTAGGCACTGTAAGAGTTTGATGATCTAATCACCTGAGTACCTCCAAGAGTCCTCTCCTTTGACTCTATAAACTGTGTTGGAAACATAGAGTCTAACAGTAAAGTGGAGGGCACAGAGAATTCAATATGTAGAACAGAAATAATGTACAAAAGGAGCCCCCACCCTGGTGTCTGCACTCCATGACTCCTTGTTGGTGGCAGGTATACAGTGGGGGAGGTGGTGGTAGGGAGAGGTTAGGAATCTGCAACAGTTTATTTTACTCTCATTTATTTATCAACAGTCACTGAAAATGCTACTGAAGATACTCGGTGATCACTCAAAGGGCATTCTTTAAAGTGCAAACAATCCAAATTTTCCATCAACTAGTAAGTGGATAAACAAAATAGGGTATATTCATACAATGGTATATTATTGAGCCAATAGACAAACCTTGAAAACACTATGCTGAGTAAAAGAAGCCAGACACAATAGGCCACATGTTGGATAACTTGATTTATATGAAATGTCCAGAATAGGCAAATCCATAGAGATAGAAAGCAGATTCGTGGTTGCCACAGGCTGGGGGGTGTGGGAGGAGTGACTACTAACAGGTATGAGGTTTCTATTTAGGGTGATGAAAACATTCTGAACTTAGTCTGGACTTAGTGGCGACGGTCACACAGTCTTGAAAACCACTGAATTGTACACTTTAAAAAGGTGACTTTTATAGTATTTGAATTATCTCAATATTTGAAAAAGCCATTCTTTAGTTCAACATTTCTACTTGCCCTTTAAGTCTCTCAGTGCTCAGAGGGCCTTCTTCCTCAGACTCCCAGTGTTCTATCCTTCAATGCTGCCCGACTTATGAGAGCAAGAGGAAGTGATGTTAAAAAAAGATTTAAGTGCTCATACTGTTTTTGTTTCATCACATATTAGAAAGAAATGAGAAAATTTTAAATCTGAAAACGCACTTCTAGTGTAATCTTTGGCCACGCAGATTGAGGCAATCCACAATGCTCCAACTGTGATAAAAGCAGGCCATCCAATCATCCTAGGGCAGCAGATGCCGTGATTTTGTTTTATAAAGGTCAAGTCTTGCTGAGCTTCTTTCTTTACCTACTACATAATAAACTGCTTACATTAAGATATTTATAGCATTTCTAGTCCTAAGACTTTGGCTAGTATATTTTGAAGAAAATAAACCTTCATTCTTATGAATTGTGTTCAGGCACAAAATGACAGCCAATGCTAGACTACCAATAGTTGATCAAAATAATTAGTTCTGGTTTTAAAAAAATCTTTTGACATCTTAATGTTGACCTTAGTTCAGAGGCAAATAAGACAAGTCGAAAATCTTCGAATAGTTCAAAGACCAAATTTCAGCCAATATTTTACTTTTCCATCAGAGATTTACCAAAATTACTTTTCAGAAGCAAAATGACATACCAGAGTTTCCTTCCTTCCCCATGCATTATCATTTGAGGACACAAACACCAGGATAATCAGAAAAATAGAAGACTAGAAAGTCCTTAAACTACACAACCCTATATAATCATACTGTATACGATATATCATAAATAATAAAAATAAAAAAGCACAAAATCACACACTCATCCCTAAAATATCTCAAGTACGATAAGTGAGATTGAATTTTCCCATAAAAGAGAGTCCAGGGGTGTATTTCAAATGTGTTTTCTCAAAACAATTAGTTAACAATCCCTTATTCCCAAACTTTGGCCTCGGCATTTTCTTAGAAAAATGAAAACCAATACAATGTTCTGCAATGTAATTTTAAAAACACATCATCTCCTTCCAATGCTTTTCTAAGGTAAGCATCTGAGTGACTAAGGAGATATGCCTAACAACTGAACAGCTTTCAAATCTATTATAATCTAATTATTCGAAAAACATTATACTTTGAAAAAACTAATCCCACTGAAGAAGTTGGATAAATTTAGTTGTCACTGAATGGTTAAGATTTATGGACTTTATTTTTGCTTCCCTGGCAAACACATTTTTTTTTTTACCTAAGTAGGCGGAAATGAATAATTAGTAGCTATTGTCACACTATAATTAAAGACCAGATACCTTAGCTGCTTTAAGAAGTCAACATCAGAGTTGCTATTAATAAGCTTAATGAACTCTTCATAAGAAGGAGCATAGGTGTAGGCTCTCTTGTGATGTTCATTCATCTGTTCTCTGTGTTCCAGCTGGGCAAGCAGCATACGGTTAATGTAATCTGGATTACTAAGTAATGTCACTACTGGCTTCAAGACTGTGGGAAGGAGAAGAAAGCACCATTGAAAGAGGTATTTTACTCTAAAGGAACTGTGTTCATATTATATAACTGAAACTACATTTGGGAAACATTTTTAAACTACCCAAATGGGGAACACACACACACACACACACACACACACACACACACACACACACGGCTGCCTATCCCCAGCTGCTAACAAAGCTATCAAAATTAGGTACACTGATTTTTTTCTTTTATAAGGCTCAATATGTTTTGTCTGTCAAAAGATGAAAATCAACATTCTCTCAACTGGTGAAAGTGGACCTTAGGGAAGAAGTTGTTAAAAAGTCAATGACACTATTACAAATTCATTCTACTAACTGTAAGTTAAAAAGTTCCCCTTTTCTCTGTGGTTGGTTGTATCAGCTAATGGGCACCACTGGCTAATCCTGAGACAATAAATGAGATATTCAAATCAATGCATATCAAACACAATGCTATTTTCTTGAAATTATGAGATAGGAAAAATTTCTCTTAGGTCATATATTCTTCTGTTTTTCTTATCCTGGTTAAGCATTTCCCGGGATATATTTTTTTCCCCACCAGTAATCACATTATATTGTGGTACAGTTCCTTTTTTGTTTATTCCAAGTTCACAAAATTCATATATAGGCATTATCAGTGAAGCATTGTAAGTAAATGCACATTGGAGTTTGAGTATAGATATTCTTTCATTAATGTATATATTATCAGCCTGGATAACTCGAAAGCTATCCTAAATGGATGCCTCCCTATGGAGAGCGTGGAGTTGGTTATCTTATGTCAAAATCAACAACAGAATGTACTATGCATTTGGCAATATGTTATATAAAAAACTGTTTATCATGTATGGCCAAATGATCCCTTCTTTGAGTGGCATTTAAACTAAAAATTCTGAAACTATTTTAATTCCCATATGTCCCACAGTATGCAAGGTCCACATAGGTGTTATATAAAGTGTTATCAGTCACATTAGTAGGTAGCACGTTTGTTTGCACATTTATCATCACATAAGTACTATCGATTACTTATAAAAGTCTACCTTTTGTTGTGAGAATTTCTGCAAGCATTATATGCAAGCTGAGAGACTGGATGTCCTTTGAGGGGAGGAGACAAAACACCAGAACCCGAGCACATGTTTGGAGGAATCTTACTTCTTCATCTGAGTTCCGCAAACAAGCATGCAACACAAAAGGCCTCAGCTGTTCTTCTTGTCTGAAAAAAAAATAAATGAGAGAAGAAAAAGGAAGGAAAGAAAATTCTAAAAACAATTCAGTTACATACCATTAGGTAAAAAATATTTCAAATAAGCAGTATGTCCATTTTTGATTTTTAATAATTGTGTCTGCTCCTCAATAATATCAGAAGTCAATAATTTTCTCAATCACAGACTAGTCTGGAAAAATGCAAATGCATGACCTTTTGGGATTTCAGACCTTAAATAGTGCCAACAGTTACACATAACTCCCAAATCATAGCAATAATCCAGAAAGCTATGAGTATTTCTTTAGCTAGATTATTTTTAAGTCTCCTAGGTCTCTTCTTAAATATGATCTATGGCTTCATTTTTCAAAGAAAAAAAATCTAACAAAGTGTAAACCAAGGGCACCGGCCAGCTTTCCTGACTGAGTGATCATGGATTAAAAAAATCTATGGCTATTTCATATACTGAAAAGACGGTTCATGACTTGATGCTACATAACTTGAGGGCAAATAGCCTTCTGTGAAGCTCCCAAGTATTTCCCAACCAGTCTTGCCAACTCTGTTCACTGACTCCCTGACAGCACTGCCCCATCCCAATCTAAGGACCATGAACTTGGAGGATCTGAGTGCAGAGCTGTGGAAAGTAAAACTTTCTATATCTCCTTTTCCCATGATACCTTGATAGCAATTCAAGAAAGACTTGGAAGGTAATTTTTCTAGTATCTTCCAAGAAGAGACAAAGATTATGGCTTTCTTAGAGTAACTAGTGGCCAACACTGGAAGGAAAAAGAAAAATATTAAACAGAGAGGAAACACACTAGGTACTACATAGGAAATGAAACGAATAAATGCATATTAGTGTCTTCATGACTAGTGTGTCCCAGGAGTAAACTCTGATTTCTTTTTGATTGAGAGATTGAAGACTGGTTTACAGAGAATATACACTATAAAGAAAGGTTTCCTCTTAGTCTCCTACAACAAACTAAGAGGAATTCAACCTTAATGTGCAAAGCCAATAACATGAACAGAGATCTTAACAGCAAGCCTTTGCACATATACTGATATATACTGACTTTTTAAAAAACAGCATCTTCAATTATTTTAAACCCTAGCCATGTTGCCAGCTAGAGTTGATAGTTTAATATAGTAAGATTTAGATGCTACTTCGTCATTTCAAGCACTTTTAAGGGTAACGCTTCACTTGAAAATATATATTTGGTTAATATCTATTGGGGGAAGTTGGCCAAAAATATTCCACTTTTATGAGAGGCTTCTTTAAATAATATCAAAATCCCTCTCGATGTGTACACCGTCCTTTCTCTGTTCCAGTGGAAGGCAGATCATAAAAGGAGCCTGGTCCTCTGACTTCCACAAGTCCCTCTCCCTCCTAGAGCGAAGTTAGGAAAAAGCCTTCTCAGTGAGCCAAAGGCCAGAAGGCTGGCCAAAGAAGCTTGATCTCTGGAAACAGGAAAGGTGAACGCTTCCCCAGAACCCTCTGCTTATTCCCAGCAGGATATTCCTATGACACCCCCTAGAAAGTAAACATCAGGCATTGCTTCAAAAGCCAAGAGTCCACTGGCTGCTTTGGAGTCAGATTTCCATTCAGCCTTCTGGTGGATTGTAGCCTTAATCCAGGCAGCAGCTGTCTTCTGTCAATCTTCCTTCAATCAGTCATCTGTTTACTGCAATTGCTACTACTTACTTCTGGATTCTCATTCCTTGAGTGGGCAAAAGGACATTAACCCTTCGTAAATTTCACATATACACTATTACTTAATCTTCCCATCTACACCGAGTAGATATTATCATTACCATTTTATAGGTGAAAATATTAAGGATCTGAGTGGTTTGTGAATAATCACGGAGATAATAAATGGTAGTAATAACAGATGAAAGGAGAAATATCAGAGATAAAAAATAAAAATATGAAAAAAGATTATTATTTTTTTCCCTTAGCATACCAGTGCTTGACTGGTAAATAAAAGATAGGTGTTGTAAGGAGAATACAAAATTAAAGATGTTATTGATTTAATAACATAAAAACAATCATTTTTAGATTTCCCTGATATGTGCTGTAACAACACAGATGGGACAAAGGAAGAGGAAGCAGAGGCAAAAATTAAATGTGATCTGGATTGGCTTAAAGAAACAACAAATGTCGGCCTGGAAATAAATACAGGCTGACCGGAAAGCGGCCTCCACACAACTGCCTAACAGTCAACTAGAGGATGTGTTGCTTTTATTAATGTAATTTATTATTCTCTTGTCTGATAGTGGCCAATTCGATTGGGAGCTCCCTAGGTTTCCAAGTCATTTTGCAGCCAATGATATCTGCACATTCATAAAGATTTCTAGGAGGAGGCACTGTTTATCGGGGGCAAGTACAGATCTAGCCATCGAACCTAGACAAGCTCTCTGCCAGCCTCATTGTATGATTTGTAGACGATGATGCATAATCAAATATAAGTTTTCTAGGGTTCCCCTCTAGGGCACAATTATCTATATGCAAAATGCCAATAACCTACTGGTACTTTTTCAAATAACCATAATCCCAGAGAACAGTGGTTAAAGAACATACTTTTCTTTAACAAGAATCATCAACTAGAGTTTCTAGGCAAAGTCTAGATATCAGTAAAATAAATCTACCTTTGACATAAGACAACTAGAAGCCCAAAGAAAAAGAGATTCTAAAACAGAATCAGTTCTCTTTTTCTATTATTCTGATGCTTTACCTATAATATCTCTATATTATTCACAAAATCAGTAATTTCAGAAGCTGGTAAATGTCTCCATGGAAAATATATTCTCATGTTAAAATTAGATAATCATAAAAATACTAAATTTCTTGCTCTCTCACAAAGCTAAATCTATCAACCTTCTAACCAGTACAAAACATTAATTTAAAATACTGTCCTTTGTTGGACCATAATTTAAATACTATACCTTAAAATGAGCTTCCACTGAATTCAAACATGTCTTTGATAGTATCTGCCAGGTAGAACTGTGAAGCACTTCACATAAGAGATACCATAGCAAATTAGCAGGTGCTCCAAGAGGTTGCTAAACCCTTGAAAGAAGAGGCTGAAGCTTTTGAGACTCTAGGGAAGTAACCCATGAGTCCTATTTCTCTCACTTTCCTTATTAGTTCACATACCCCCTTCCTAGAAGTTACTTTCACTATAAACAGAAATTTTCAAAGGGTAGTCTGAGACTCCTATATGTCCTCAAGTTCCTTTCAGGGGGTCCCTGAAGTCAAAACTATATTCATAGTAATATAAAAATATCATTTGCTTTTTTCGCTCTCATTCTCACAAGCACAGTGGAGTTTTCCAGAGGCTACAAGATGTGATGACATCATCACTCTGATGGCTAATGGAAAGTATACAGTGTATTCTTGTACTTTAAAAGTTTCTTAGTTTTAATATCTAATATGGTAAATATTGATAAATATAATAAGTGGTGAGCCGGTAAATGTTTAACAACTGGCTCTCCAAAAGGGAAAAAACAGACATGATTTGTAGCATTTACCCATTTCACAGTGTAAATACTTCCACCACGGCCAATTACAAGCAAACAATGTGATACCACTGAACTCAGAGCTGGGAAGAGATGTGCAGTCAGCTCTTGCAAACCAGGACAAGCTGGCTCCCTAAGCAAAAGCTTTTAGGTCCTTTTGATAGTATAACTTTTGATAGTATAGGAGAATCTTGAGACCAAGAAAAAAAACCTGAGAACTACTGCTCTATGGTTAACTTTTTCAAACCATGGGTTGTGATCCATGAGGAACAAAATAAAATTTAGTTAGTCTCAAACACCATTTTTTTTAATGTTATAGAACAAAAATATCAGGGTATTGTCTTATGAAACTGGGTCACGAAATAAAACGTATTTCAGTTTCTAAATAGTTTGCAAAACACTAGGGGCAGCAAGCTAAAAAATAATAGGCATGCGATGGCTCATACGCCTGTGCCCGGTGGACTTTGGGAGAGAAGACGATTCATACGAAGGTAGCATAGCTGAGGATGGACAGCGGCTACTGCACAAGCACATTTAGCAACCAGATCCCACTGAGCAACATCACAGGGAAAAACAGGGACTGCTTTCTGACAAGTTCACATGATAGGCCTCCTTAGAAAGGAATATGAGTTACTACCTGCCCGATAAGGATGCTAGTGCTTGCTCATCCCTTTACATATTTTTCAAATACTTTATCTCTTCCCTAAAAGTAGAAGTAGAATAATACGGGTGAGAATAATCCAATTAACTGTACGGAGCCCTGCTCCTACTCTAACTGAGTCTATATCTAAACAGGCAGAAGGCTACTCATTTCAATAAAACCACTTTGAATGTACAGGTTAGAAGTGTGTAATTCATCATTCCAGCATTCGCTCAATAGTAAAACATACATTTAAGATCCTATTGGCAAACCTAAGAAAGTAAGAATTTATTATCAGCACAGAAATGGCCTCGTGGAAGTCTTCTCCCAAGGCAAAGTCACCTAATAGGCACAGACCTTTTCAATGTGACACGACAAAAAGCAAATCAGCCTAATATTAGCAATTTTCAAATTAAAACATCTTCTCTAATTATACCCCCACAAACTCCAACATTAACTTCTCTTAAAAAATCAATTTTCAGGCCATTGTGAGGCAATAGATCTCTTAACAAAGGACTCACAAAAAGAAACAAACTTTAAACTTTTCTAAAAACTGTAAATTCATGACATTCTTCACAGTATAAAACACAACACTTAAATCTTCTATTTCTAGGTACCCATAATACTATAAATAAGTTCATGATAGTGCTGGCTCGATAAAACTCATTTCACTGTTTAGGTTATTTACAAAATTAAACAAGTCTATCAAGTAGTTTTCTATTAGAAAGTTATTTTTAAAATTCTACTCTATTATAACACTATAATTATTCTCCCTTGATATGTCTGCATTTCAAGCCAAGTGTCAGTAAGATGTAGAATATTATAGAGTTATGTCTTGACTTGGACCCCTACTCAGTAAGAAAAATATTTTCATATGAAAAGAGAAGGGGGCGTTATTCATATTATTACAGTTACCTGGCATTCGCAGCTTTCAGGTCACAGAAGTGAGTGAGTAAAGTCCTTACAACGTCATTGCAGACGACTTTAACCACATCCACATGGCTCAGTCTGTGGTGTAGCTGTCTGGCAATTTCCCAAAAGTCTTCCAAGAGCAAGTGGTAAAGCTGCCCCTCGTCCTTGCTGAGGTTTCCGTACCAGGACTGAATGTAATCTCTATAACTGTAGTCAAACACTACCGGAACAAACAAAGCAATGAGCAAAATGTAGATGAAAGAAGCAAACACCAAGACAGCATTTCTGCTGGAGACTGGCCACCGACTACTTAATATTCACTGTTTAAAACATGTACAGGTTAGAAGTGTGCAATTCATCATTCCGGCATTCACTCAATAGTAAAGCAGAAAATGAAACAAGAGAAGACATAATCTTCCCTAAAATCTTTCAAAATGAAAGATTCTCATCAAACTAGAAGTTTGGGGGTATAATGACCATATGTCCTGGATTTTCTTGGACAGTCAATTTTTAAATATTCTATCTTGGTGCCAAACTATCTAAAACAGAGCATCTTACACAGTGGTGACACACTTATGGAGTATACCAGTTATCAATTTATTGCCTCTCAGCTCCGAATTCATCCTTTTTGCCCTGCTTTATGATACTGGAAGCTGGACCCTGTAAACATTTCTTCTTCTCCAATTGGTATAATGTTAAGTTTTGTCAATAGAGGATGCTGGGGGAACAAAGTGGGAGGAAGGGGCTTCTCTTCTTGGTTCCTGTGGGCTCCTCCTAGATTGTTTCTGCAGTATACAGCTGACAGTAGCATGAGGGGTATTGGATGATGCTCACCCCCAGCAAGTTCCAACAGCACCCAGGAGGCAGCTTCTCAGAGAATTCTGCTGGCACCCTGTGAGCATCCCCTGGTCTACGGTATCCCCCTCGACAATTTCTCCACCACCAAGTGAGCCAAGGTTGTGCTCTCTCCAAAGAGGCCTGGATCTCACATCTGGGGGAAGAAGGGATCCTCTCACAAATGTATGCCTTCTTAAAGTGCTTTGCCTCAGCCGCAGAGACAGCCCTAGAGAGAGTGCTCCCATCATCTGCCCTTCCTATATCTTTAGAGTTTTCTTCACTCCGCGGCACTTAGCCTACTCCATGTTACAAGTTAATAAATCTTTATATTAAACTTTCCCTGTTTAATGCTATGTGATTTCTGACTCCTGATAAGACCCTACCGTATATCAGATATCACACGAGGCTCAAGATCTGTGACTGACCAACTTCTTTGGGAGATTTCTAGTTTCTACTTCCTTAATTCCAGATCAATTCTATGCTTTGTAATTAATTAGAAAACCTCAGCTCCATCTAGACCAGTGCTGTCCAACAGAAATATGAGAGCAATGTATGCAATTTTAAGTTTCTAGTAGCCACATTAAAAAAAAAAAAGAAAAAGATGAGCTTATTTTTAATAATATATTTTATCTAATATACCCCAAATATTATGATTTTAATACATAACCAATATTATAAATTATTGATAATTCTTTTGCTTTTTTTCACGCTAAGTCTTCACAGTCTGGTGTATAGTATATACTGCAAGCACATCCTGATTTGGATGAGCCACATTTCTGGTGCTCAGTAACCACGTGGGTACAGTGGTTACGACGTGACTCAGGGTAACTCAAGTCCATACAAAAAAAGGTGAAACTGATGTGATCTTTGCAAAAAATTAGGCCTTTTGAAAAATAAAAATGTTACCGGGCTTAAGTGGTGATTTCCCCAAGGGCTCCAAGGGAGAAAAACATTAGCCACGTAACCCTGTTCTTGCTCAAGGATATCTGGGCTATCTGCTTATCTCTGAAGGTTTTTCCTTTCCTTTTACAAACACCACTTGATTTGGCTTAATTATGAAGTAACCATACATCATTTCAGATAAGTAATTTATCTTCCTGCTTTGCTTTGCTTGTCTGCACACTAATTTATTTCCAGGAATCCTATGGAACAAAATGTAACTTGAGTTCCTGACCTACTTCACACCTGGCATACAAACAACTAAGCTATTATTTTTCAAATAATTTTTTAACCTAGCATCTGGTGCTCATTTAACTCACCTTGGACACTATACACCAACTTTAAGTGGGTTTTTTTGCGGGGGAAGGGGGGGTCTTATCTCTTAGAAAACTGAGTAGCAAATGGAATCTCCAGCTCAGGATTAGTATTCAATCTATGTGAAGATTTAACATATCTGCCAAAGCCCAAAGGTCAAAGAAAGCACCGCTCTTGTTTTAATATTCCTTGATGGCTTTTCTTCTCAGAATATCAACCATGAAATTGTATCCAATGCTTTTCCATATTTCCAGAATTTCTCAGCTTTATAATAATTTACAAAATATCATCTTAAATCCCATAACTCAAAAACATACAGAGACCATCAAGAGTTTTGTTCACAGACACATGTATAAAGGTTTAGATTGGCCTCAGTCATGTGAAAAAGATACTTAATATAACTGAGCTTTACAGGTAAGAATGATTACTTGCTGAGAACAAAGGCTAAGGGGCAAGCATTGAAAAGAAAAAAATGATTCTACCTCAATCTTTCGCTATTCATTAAGTAAATATTTATAGAGGGCTTCCGGTATGTAAGAGAAATCAATAACCACTGAACATGAAAGAAAAGGCAAAACAAAAGCAAAACCAACAAATGTATCATCTCCTAAGCCCTTCAGCAATTTTCTGCTCACTTCCAGATATTAATTTGAACAAATGGTTGTTATGTTTTCTAGAGTCTGCAAAAAGTAGCCACATCTCATCCCTAATTGGGCTATTCCATTAAGAAGAAGGCAGAAATGGTTTCTGACTCAGATGTAAGAAATTACAGCTAAAACAGGAATGGACCAATCCTATAACCTCTTTTATGGGCAACAAACAAATAGATCATGGTTCTTACACAGTAATTGAGTTTCATTCCCTCTACAAATTGAGATTCCAAGAAGTGAAATAACTTGCTCAAAGTCAACTAGTAGAAAAGCCAAGTCTCCTGCCAGTCAAACATTCTTCCTACTCAGCACACCGTAGGCCTGCACAAAGGTGGAACAAACGAGTCGCATGAGTAAAAGATATGAGAAATCTAAAAGACCTCCCTTTTCCACTGGATATCTATCTTGTTTAAAACATATTTGTATGAAAAAAATGCAAAATGCTATCCTTTTTTAAATTGCTCTAGAAAACACAAATAGGACCAATGAGTAGAAGTCACAGGGAGATTGCTTTTTATGTTTATAGGAGGAACTGAATAAAAACATTAAAGCCATTCAAGAAGTTGCCATATTAGATGAAGAACATTCCATCAAAAGGAACTTTTTAATAAGCTGGATATCCCATGGACAAGGATAATATAAAAAAAAAATTACTTTCTAACGTGGTGAGCTGGATTATATGGCCTCTGAAGGCGCGTGTGGGCAAGGCCTTTATACCGTCCTCCTGAACATCCAATGCCAAGCAAGCAGAGCACGATGAGAGCCACCTGGTCAATGAAACACTGCTAGTTCATTCATTTACAACTCTTTCTCTCCAGCTTTTATTAAACTTAAAGTTTTCACGCCATAAAATTTTTAACTAGTAGCATATAAATCTGCAATCCAAAAGGTTTGGAAAACAGAAGCATTTTTCCTTTCATTAAAATTTAACTTCAAATTATAGCAGGAAATTGAGAACAATTATAAGAGATTTAATGTCTTAGAATAAGATCTTTTCAGCATGCTAAAGGATTAATGTGAAGGGCATATACACGTATACAATGTCCCATTACATTTGTTAACCACAGTGCATATGCTAATTAATATAGCTCTAAAATAGTCTTCAGGTGACACATTTTGGTTAAGAACCAATAAAAATGAATACTGGCAAAAATCTGTAATCAGTAATAGAGATATATGTTAGCCACAGGTATATCGTCTATTGACAGCTAGTCAGCACCCCTCTTCAAAGTATGATAAAAATCTAACAAATATAAAAAGAACAAAGCAGTAATTCTAAATATGTATTCTATAACTACCTACACTCATTTACAGAAGTACACACATGCACAAAATATCTTAAAACATACCGTATGAGTCAATTTGAGGAGACAGAAAATCATGATCATAAAATTATTTTATGGCCTTTATTAAGAAATAAATATAAATAATGTAACAAACTACAATGAAAAATAAAAGAACACTTATCCTCACAGCCAAGCAACAAGTCTCCTAAAGGCATAAGAACAGCCAACAAAAATTCAGGCTTTATTATCACCCAAATATAATCTATTTTCTAGGACTGCTCTCAAAGAAATAAGTAGGTAAAAAGGAATCACTGAAGATTACAGAAAATGAAATAACATGATTGGAACTTTAGTTTTAGTTATATTAATATGAAAAGAGGATATAGGGAATAAAGTAGAGAGAAACTGGAAGTGAGACCAGTTAAAAGGCTACTATGTTATAAATAAAGTGATGTTAGACAATCTCTCTATATATATTTTCAGAACAAGGAACAGCTCAAGCTAAGTAAGCAGTATAAGAAAGAGACCTCCAAGAGAACCATTTTCCACCTCTGCCTTTTCCCCAGAGCAATTCAGAAGTACAGTCTTACATGCCCAAGAGGTAGAGCCCCATGGTTCATAAATGTCCATGGCCCAAGTCTCTTGGAACATAGAAATAGTCATTGAACCAAAAACTGGCCTAATGGTAATCAGGACAATAAATCCACTGTTCATATAGATGGCCATTTATGGTTTGTAAAGTTTTTTAAATGCAATATGATATTTATTAATCACTATCTGTGTGTGGAAAAAGTCATCTTCTGGGAAAATTTGGGATTATTAGTTTATGTCACTGACTGATCTATTCATTCATTTAACAACAACAAAAAAAATGTAAACGCACTGCATTCCACTGAGTAGAGTCCTGAACTAGGTGAATCGAGCCTAAAGGCTGGGAGAAGTCATGGTCTTTCAGGTGCGAGCTCTGCTTCCTGTGTCAGCATCTAACACTTACTTGAAAGGTGTAATATTCTCAGGAATTCGCCACAGAAGGAGCCTAGTAATAGAAATGACCACATCATGTTTCTCTTCTCTAGGACATGTTCCAAAGAAACTAAAAGTTCTGTTATACTTGGAAAATGACCTTATAATATTTTCTGTTATCGTGATCATTTTTGTGATCAGTTATGGCTTTTGGCATAACCTAGACAATTTATTTACAGGCACATTTACCAATGAAATTCAGAAAAATATTAAGAGCCAATCAAAACTAACAGAAATATATTCACTTTGAAATGTACATGTAACATTAATTGCATTTGTGAAGACCACCACAAAAAGTAATGAAAGTGATGGTATTTCTAAGACATTCACACGGTATCTTACAAGACAAAGTGCTGAGGTCAGTAGCCCCAGTACTTTGAAAAGCATAAAATCTTATAAAGAATTGTATTTTCAATTGGGGAACTTCCAATGTAGTCAACTATAATTAAAAATACATTTTAAAAAATAATAAAAATGGTTACAAAAAGCACTTTCAATTTAACTTTCAGGACACTACTGAGCAAATACCGAGTGCTCAATAATTACTGAATTAAATTCTCTGGTTCACATTGGTGAGATAACTCAGGGTAGCCTATTGAAAATTAGGCTACAGAGCTAATGAGATTTAACAGTAAATCAAAATGATATTTCAAAGTCTTTTTTCCTATCTCTATCAGTTTCCAGGAAATGTAACTTCAGGAGAAATTTTTAAAAGTATCTGGTATAGAAGGGAAGCTGTTCTGGCTTCTCAGACAGACATATAGTTCATACTATATCTGAACTGCTAAAACATATTTTTTTACATTTGAAATTGGCTGACAAAACACAAAGTAATAATATGCTTTGATCTTCTTCCTCAAGTATGCCATTAAGCTTCCAGCATTCATAGCTTTAGTAATTCTTTTGCTCCACAGAAAGCCTAACTATATTATTTTGCTCTGCATTTTTGACTGTTACTTCTTTCTTCTTTGTAATTGCATCTATAAAGACCTAAGACAAATTCGAATTTATACTGAGCTACAATACGAGCACATTTTAGTAACAAAAAAAATCAACACATGAACATGCAGACACACATGACTTGTATTTTACTCAACTCTTTGCATTAATCTGTTTTTAAATTATACATTCTAAAAGGAATAAAATAGATAAAGATAAAATGATACAATAATGTTATATAGTTTAAACTAACTTCAGGGGGAAATTTTTTAATCAATGTCCATAAGCATTTCATATAAACTGAACTCAAATTACTATAGCTTTAACAAGCATCTCTGTTATTTACAATTTGCAAGCATACCCAAAGACCCTCAATTTTATCAATGCAAGTCTACTTGAACTAGCTAATAATTCAGAATTCGATTCAATATACTGATGCCAGGGTTTAGAAATGTAAATTAAAACATTCTAGAGATGCAAATTATAGTCACTATGGAATTTCTAAATGCATATAAAGCCTCACAGCCATTTTAATGCACATTTTTAGATTCTAATTCCTCATTAAATTAATGTCCAAAATTTTTAGAAGGCAATATTGGTTTTGTCTCATATTGTTTTTTAATAACTACTGCTAAATGCATAAATTGTACTCTCAGTAACCACCTTTATAGCAGCCTACAGCTCTCCTTTTGGTAGATCATACAATGTTCAACTTCTTTGTAAATCATCTGGCTTAAGACAAAGGACAGGAAATTGTAAACATTAAGAATATGCCAAAACAAAAAATAAAAGGAAAGAAAAAAGAAAAATAACTACTGTAGCAAAGTATAATTAACTAAAACTCTTACCTAAAGGCTTTGGATATTTTCTTTCAAAAGAAATCATTGCACAGAAATTAACTTAAGGATAATTGGGGGGGGAGGGGTGGCGAGGTTCGCTTCATTCTGTTTTATTTTTTGTCCACTAGGTCTCAGCCCTTATCCTGCCTTTTTTTCCCCAAAATTTTGCTGAAACAAACTGGCCCGTCCTAGATAAACATGTCATGCCTAAGTGCAGAGAAACTTTTAAGTCTTAAAAAATTAAAAAGACACCATGCTCATAGCAGCATTATTTATGATAGCCAAAAGGTGGAAGCAACCCAAGTTGTCCATTGATGGATGATGAACAAATAAACAAAATGTGGTATACACATAAAATGTTATTCAGGAAATTCTGACAGATGTTATAACATTGATGAACCTTGAGGATATTATGATAAGTAAATAAGCTAAACTCAAAAAGACAAATACTATATGTTTCCACATAGATGAGGAACTTAGAATCAAATTCATAGAGACAGAAAGTAGAATGGTGGTTACCAGGGGCTGGGGGAAGAGGAGTGGGAACTGTTTAACAGGTATAGAGTTTGATTCAGTTTTGCAAAATGGAAAGAGTTCTAGAGACTTTGCACAACAATTAAAATGTACTTAACACTACTGAACTTTATACTTAAAATAGTAAATTTTAAAATAAGATAGTAAATTTTATGATATATATTTTTTACCACAATTTAAAATAATCAAAATAAATTAAAGAGAGAGTTCCAGGGATGGTGGAATAGCTTATATCAAATTAACCTTCCTACAGAAAACAATTAGGAACTCTGGGAAAAAATATTAAAGAACTACTGATAAGCACCAGAGAGTAACCAAAGTAGGTGGAAACTGAAGAAGAATCTACCCTTGAAAGAAGGGACTAGCCAAGGTACAGTTCGCATTTATATAACTTTCCCCTGAAAGCATTCAGTGGTCCGAGACACACAAGGCAGTTCAAACTCAGACTGAACATTTGATTTTTTTTTTTTAATAACTCAAAATACAGAGTCAGAAATTGCCAAAGGAGTTAGAAATAAAGGCAGGAAATACCAAAAAGTATAAATCCACAAAACCTGAGTATGAACTCTCAAACCAGTTGTTGGCTTTAAACTACACATCTACGTAGGTAAGATGACAAGAGCAGCGGAAGGCTGAAAGAGCTGGGAGACTAAAAGAGAGGAGCAGAGACTTCAACTTCTGTCCGCCACAGGGAGTCTCACCAAGTCAGAGGTATGACCATGGGCTTTCTGTTGAAACTGTGGAAGGACCATGAAATAGATGAGTTAAGCCTAAGTCCCGGGACTAAGGGATTCGCCGTAAGCTAAGGACGAAAATACAAACAGACCCACCCTAAAAAAATGTATAAAACCAAATACCTTCAAGGTGATCACCTGAAAATTAAACTGCATAAAAGAACAAAAACTAACATTTTTCAGAGGAAGAAAACAGAATCTAGAATGTCTAGAAAGTATCATTTACATTGTTCTGTACACAGTCAAAAATAACTAGACCTGAGAAGTAACCCAAAGAAGTACCACATAGTTAAGAGAAAAAGCAATCAATAGAAACCAACCCCAATATGGCTCAGATGTTAGAATACAGGAAACTTTAAAGTAACAAATGACCAACAAATAGATGAAAAAATGCTCAACATCACTAGCTATTAGGGAAATGCAAATCAAAACCACAATGGCATACTATCTCACACCTGTTAGAATAGCTAAAATCAACAAGACAAGTAATAACAAATGCTGGAGAGGATGTGGCGAAATAGGTACCCTCGTACACTGCTGGTGGGACTGCAAATTGGTACAGCCACTATGGAAAACAGTATGGAGGTGCCTCAAAAAAACTAAGAATTAATCTACCATATGATCCAGCAATCCCTCTACTAGGTATTTACCCCAAAGATTTGAAAACCCATATCCCAAAAGGTATTTGCACACTGATGTTCAGAGCAGCATTATTCACGGTGGCCAGGACATGGAAGCAACCGAAGTGTCCTACGATGATGATTGGCTAAAGAAGCTGTAGTACATATTTACAATGAAATATTACTCAGCCATAAGAAGAGATGAAATACTGTCATTTGCGACAACATGGATGGACCTTGAGATAATCATACTAAGCGAAATAAGCCAGACAGAAAAAGTTGAAAATCACATGGTATCACTTATACATAGGATATAAACCTAAAAGCAACAAATGAACAGGACAAACAGAGACTCATGGACAGGGACAATGGACTAGTGGTTACCAGAGGGTAGTGTGGGGAAGGGAGAGGGGGGAGGTAGATGGGGAGAAAAATTTAATCATTTCTTCAATTAAAAAATAAAAAATAAGGGGTAGCTCCATAGTGTAGTGGTTAGCATGTCTGCTTTACACACATAAGGTCCTAGGTTCACGTCCCAGGTAGAGCCATGGACCATACCTCAGGTGCGCCAGGCCCCGGGTGTGCCAGGCCCCAGGTGCACGTCGTGAGCGTGTGGGAGAAGACGCTCTGCCCTCAGAAATCCAGTTCTTAAGGGGAAACGGCAACATCCATAGGTCAAGGATTGAAGGGTGGGGAGGGGATTAAGGAGAGGAAAAAAATAAAATAAAATACAAAATAAAATAAAGTAGCTATTATAAATATGTTGAAGGAATTAAAGATAAAGATAGTCATAAGTGACAGATGGGGAAATCTCAGCAGAGAAGCAAAAACTGCAAAAAAGAATCAAATAGAAATTCTAGATATGAAAAGCACAGTATCTGGAATAAAAAATTTGCTGGATGCACTTAATTTTCTGTAATGATACCAATGTTCTTTATTTTGATGAAGGTGGTGGTTACATGGTTATATGCATTTCTGAAAATTACTAAAATTTGTACACTTAAAATTCATGCACTTCAAAGTATGTAATTTTACCTCAATAAAAGCAATTAAGAATTACTTTTTTAAACCATGGTTTTGAGATTATGAATAATAAAAGTCCAATTTTAAATCCAATAAGTTTTATTAAAGTCATCGTGCTTTAACTTCTAATATAACAAATATTTTAAAAGTTTAATTACGGTCCCCAAAGTTCTAAAATTCTGTCTCCGTACTTATACAGTATTGATCTTCAAATTTTAATATGGTGATTTCTGTGACAAGTAAAACATACTTGCTTATGTATCACTTATTTAGTTCCTTAACTTCATATCTAACATCACGTATTCGCCTGAAAAACTCGGACCTTTTTTTCTGCACATATAACTGAAACTGTCAGTGTTTTTAGAAATTTGATTTTTAAAACTGCTTTTTAAACTTTAATTTGATCAAAATATGTTACCTTTTAAACTTTAATATTTGTAATTACACTGACTTATTCCCATTTCTAGACATGCAACAATACTGTACCCTCCACAATTCCCCATCCAACCTTCCTCAACATAAATTTCACTTGCATGTCCTTCATTTTTTGGTAAGGTTGACCACTATCTCTTAATCTGATTAACTGATTTGTAAATCAGTGAGCCTGAGTGTATTTATTCCCAGTACACCTTCTCTAGGTTACATCTAAAAGAAGAAAATACTTGCTGATAAGTATTTTATGAAACAGAGTACAGATCCTTGCTTCATATGGTGGAACTAGCTCCACATGGCTGGCTGACTTTATGGGACCTAGAAATTCCCACTTAATAAAAGGTTTAAAACCCATTCATCCTACTAAAAATATAAATGTATTTATTCAGTCATCAAATAAAAATTCATGAATAAAAAATCCCAATGTTATACATAGACAAGGATAGATAAGTTTGCTGAAGATTATTTTCCTTTTAGAACATAATGAATTGCTTTACATGGTAATTATATACTTTCATTTAACCCTTACCTTCTTTCAGAACTTTGTCCATATTATGAGAAATTACTACCCTTCTAGACTGAACTGACTCATGTGAGTTTCCATACCCAGGACTCTGAAATGTAAGAAAAAGGAAGAAAAGATACAGATTACTGAATGAATAAATAACATATAAAAATAAAACCAAAGGTATGAAAGACCATCTATCTAAACAAGTAATACAATAGTGCTTATCAAATTATAAAATTCTTTTGGAGAAGTTAATAAATGCTAAGGTTAGTTAAGAAAATTTTGGGAAAAAAAAGAATTAAGGAAGGATTTGTTTTCCTTTTTATATATCAGAACACTATGATGCAAAGTATGAGAATAAACAAATCAACAAAATGGTAGAAAGTACAAAAACAGACGCAAAATGTTTGGAAGCACATACGCCAAACAATTAAAAGTAGTTTTCTCTAAGCAAGGGCATAGGATTTTAACTTTTTACTCCAGTGTCTATATAACAGCAAGTTTTTAAAAATTTAATTGTATAAAGATACTGCTTGGCAAGAATAAAATAAGGAGAAACAACGTACAGAATTAAAATCTAATATCTGGCTAGTAAGACTACATTAAAGAGGAAAATTTTTTAATTGATCACATACCGAAATGATCAAAAGCATGTATACTGTAATTTGGCCTACTTACTGATTTTGAAGGATAAAAAGTAACTAAGTAATGTTAGCAAAATGTGGAGTCTTTTTTTTTTGCATGGTATATATTCACTAAAGAGATATAAATGGCTAATATTGCTATCACCCTCCTCCAAGAAACAAGCCTCAGGAAATTACTTGGTTCTCAGGCCACCTTAGTACAGATGCAGTCAATCCCATGACCCTGGGCCACCCAACCAGAAGTAGAGAATTTCCAGTCCCGAGCTTAGTTTCACACTTATCCATTGGGTCAAGTGCCAACAGCAGCATTCATTTTCATGATCACCACTAGTAAAAACCAAAACAAAAAGCCATAGTATAAAGATCCCTTAGTTGAAATACTTTCAAAAGCCTTAAGATGTGCATGTTGTACTCATGAAAGAATTCCTTTATTTTACAAATTAACATATAACATTCAACACTTTCTCAACGAATAAAAAAAAACTTAATCATAATCCTATAGATGAAAGCCATTTAATGCATAAAAGAAGTACACTCTCAACCATTTAAAACTACTTTCTAGTCTCAGTATAGCTTGCTATGAAATTAAGTGTTCGATACATTTTATTGTAATTTTTTTTAATTTGTAAAAAAAAATTGAGGAAACGAGAGGAATTTTTAAATTCTAGTTTTTTAAAATCATCGGGCAGGTATTTAAACAACTTATGGGGTTTTTTTGGACAAATTTTTAATCGAGTTAATACTTTTTAGAGTGCTATACTGATAAATAAATTTAATCTCAACTCCTCAAGTCTTTGGCAGATAGTCTGGTACAGTTTCCCAAATATAGATATGGTAGTTTTTGTGTGCAACACTAATAGAACAATAAAACCAAAGCCAGATAACGGTTATTTGAAAAGTTCCAGAATTTGAGTTCTTAAAATGGAAATGGTCTTTAAGGGCTGGGAGAGAAGCAAGTTTGAAAGTGATAGACAAGCAGTACATGTATATTTAAATATATTATGTGCTTATGTGTCTATCTTTACAGTTTCCTTCAAATTTTTATTATTTTGTTCTTACTTTTTACCTTTTTTTTTTGGTCTCCCTAGTAATGGCTCTTCTACTTCTTGCCATCTGCATATTTCTTCTCTCTTTCTAAAATTAGATGTAATACATCTATAAACATATGTTTGTCACTACCAACTGTATCTGAATAAGGCCTTTAAAAGTTTATGAGAACAACATTTTCCATTTTGGCTCTTTAAGTAAAAGTTCTACTATTTTTCAATCTTATTTTTCAATCTAGTTCTGGATTTCCTCATAACCCCTTCCCCAGGGGTCACTGGCTCTTAGTAGGAAGGAAAAGGTTCTTCATCCCTATCCCATCCCACAGCCAGATGGAGTCTGTAAGTAAGGAGAACAGGAAGATAACAGAAAACATCATGGGCCAAAAATAACTGAGTAACTATACATGGAAATTGCTTTTTAAAGGATTTAATATTTATGGAGCCAGAATCT
Source organism: Pteropus alecto (assembly GCF_000325575.1). Taxonomy (NCBI): domain Eukaryota; kingdom Metazoa; phylum Chordata; class Mammalia; order Chiroptera; family Pteropodidae; genus Pteropus; species Pteropus alecto. The sequence goes on along the minus strand of NW_006439192.1, from coordinate 19,996,344 downwards.
CCTCATGTCTAAATTACTGCATGAGTATAAGTTAGTCACTACATACTTTATTTCTTTTAGAGCACAAAGATGGAATTTACCAATCATAATCCCACAGTGGAGAAAGAAGAAAAGAAAGAAGAGAAGAGAAGAGAAAAAAGAAAAAAGAAAAGAAAAGAAAGGTGAGGAGGGGAGGAGAGGAGAGGGGAGGAGAGGGGAGAGAGGGAGGGAGAGAGCAAGAAAGAGAGAGAGCAAGAAAGAGAGAAGAAAGAAAGAAAAGGAAGGAAGGAAGGAAGGAAGGAAGGAAGGACGGAAGGAAGGAAGGAAGGAAGGAAGGGAGGGAAAGAAAGAAAGGAGAGAAAAGGAAAAAAGGAAAGGAAAGGGAGAAAACAGGGAGGAAAGAAAGGTCAAGGGAGAAGTTAGCTAAAACAATTGCAAAATGTGAATAGATTCCTGTGGCCCAGAGGACAGCAAGCAAAAATTGTCTTCATTCTCCTATTTATAGGTTTGAAAAAAGAAACTCTACATGGCAGAGACTTCCCTAGATTCTTGGGTCCCAGAAGACTTGTTCTTAAGGCAAACGCTATCTTTCCCCCTCCTGCACTAAAAAGGCCTCATTCCTCAGGTAAAGCCTACCACTCTTCCTGACAATCACTTTCAAAAGTGCCGGTTTTAGGAAAGAAGAAAGAAACGTGTGCTTTTCCCACTGTCGCAAAGGATTAAGTGATAGAAATCTTCAATATCCTAATCCAGAAATTAGAACTTCAAATGTAGTTTGACAAGTCAGCTCTTGTTTTAAGCTTTTTATCCATATCACACTATTCACTCATAAAAGCTTTTGGTGAACTAGTCACCTCTTGTCATGTAAAAAATACATCTTAATTTTTTATTTAATTCAAATAAATAAAACTTGTCTTCATTTTGAGATTTAAACCTAGCTTAAAGTTAAAAATGTTGAGATCATTTTTAAACATTTAGTGAGTTCTCTGGAGAGAGAAAATGAGAAGTCTCAACATATCATTGTTCATTCTAAAAATGTTTTCCAAAACAGGGCAAAATCTGAAAACTTCTCTAATATACGTATGTAACTAGATCCTCAGCATCAAAGAATAGATGCCATATTGATAAACCCTTCCCAGAGCACATATCAGCTTTCTGTTTACTCTTGAATATCAGCTTTTAGTCTACAGCCTTCATACACTCAAACCGTCTTTGTGTCAGAGCTAAAGACACCCTCTTCTGAGGAAACAACATCCAGAGAGAATCCCTACAGAGAGACCTCAGTACTCTGACGCCATGAGCAACTAAACCACCAGGAACTGTCTGGAATCTGGCCAACACATACACCGCATTATCCACTGTTTAAAAATATGACGGTGCTTACTTACTGTGCTGCTTCCTGTGGGAACATGGATGGGGCGAGGACGGTCACTCCATGACTTGTAATTCCTCTCATGCCCATTACTTGGGCTACTCAAATAAACAAATACCTCTCTCCTTTATTATATAACTTACACGCTTAAAAATTTTTAAATGTATTTTGATTAAAAAAAAAAAAAACACTTGTACAGAGTTGAAGGAAGATGGGTGTAATTTCCTGTAAAGCTATTGAAATAGTGATTTATCTTAGGAAAATAAACACAAACCCCCAATCATCATCATTAACCACACGGTGCTGTCACATGGCTGCGTCTTTTCAAATAGCATCTGACCATCTACCAGGATTCCATAACTAATATTCTCATTCTTCAACTATGTTATTCTCAAAACCTCAGCTTCTTTCAAACCAATCATATTCTGCTTCGGCTTCAAAAAAATAATTAATTCGAAACTAAAGAAATAAAGGAACCACACATATTCTTCCTCAGGAAGGCAGGAAAAGACTAAGAAACGCGAAAGGCCATCTCATTTGACTAAGAGCCTGTGAAAAGACTGTGACATAAGCAAGAAAAGCCTTGTCCAACATGGAAGCTGAGTGGCCATGCTACAGCGCCATCAGGGCAGCAAGGTGGGGTGGAAAGAACACCTGCTCCTGAGTCCAACAGGACCTTTTACCAATAGTAGGTCCTTGACCCAGCCACTTCCTTCTCAAGCTTCAGTGGGTTTATAAAACTTTAGAGGACTAAATAAAATAATATCAAGGGTCCAAAAAAGAAAAAAGAAAACAGGAACCTGGTAAGGAATATAAATGAGTTTCAGGGGGTTGCTATTGCTATACTGTTATTCTTTTCAATTCAATTCCAATTCTTTTCAATAAAAAATAGAAATCAAGTATATTAGATGTGTCTCCGAGTAATTAAATTTTATTCCAAACACTGTAGGATTATACTGTTTGAGCCAAATAGTGAGCCACATTCAAATCACAAGCATCTAGCCCATAACTGCTGGCTCACAGAAAGCACTTAGCAGAATGCTAAGTTATCACTAATAAAACAGAAAATGTTACCAACTTTCAACAAACTGAGGCTAATTTGGTGGGCTGGCTGACTGGTTGATTTTCTAAAGGGAAAAACATGGTGGAAATGAAAGCAAGAAAGAATGGTTGAAAAGTGAAGCAACGAGAGTAAGACAACGAGAGTAAGATAACATATTGTTCTTAAAATATTTTTGCCTTTGAGGCTATACTTTACAGAAAGCAAAGTGCACCTATCCTGCAGACGTTCTGTGTATATGCCTTTATACTTTCTATTACTGGTAAAGTATTCAAACAAAACCTGGCTTGATCAGAAGCTAATTTCCTAGAATGTTTAATCATAAACTAAAAAAGACTTTTTCTTATTAACAAAAGAATATTGTCAAACACATATTCTGAGAGGTTAATATTTAGAGAGATTGTACTGATAGATAGTAGTGGTATTTCTATTTTCCTCCACTCTTAATCAAACATAATTTCTCCTTTAGATATAAGAGAAGCTAGTCTTTAAAATTCGGGCTTACAAATGTTCTCCTAATGTTTTTGCTAGACTCCAAACATGCTTTATTTTTTAAATGCTATTTCCAATTATATAAAAAGCAGAAATACATCCTATATTATAAATAATTAAATTGACATCTCCAATGGCCAATGTTTTAATCAATCATGCCTTTTTAAAAAATTTTTTCCACATATTGATTTTTTTCTTTTTTTTTTAACTTTATTTTTTTATGGTGACATTCATTAACGAAATCTGATAAGTTTCAGCTGTACGTTTTAACAGTAAGACATATACATATTTACATTGTGTGTTCACCTCCCATTCAGTCATGTCTTTTAATGAAGCTTCCATAAAAACCCAGAAGGATGGAGTTCAGAGGACTTCCGGGTTGGTGAACACGTAGAGATTTGGAGGAAAGTCACATGCTCAGAGGACATAAAAGTTCGATACCCTTTCTCTATACCTTGCCCTAAATACCCCTTCCACCTGGCTGTTCCTGAGTTATATCCTTTTATAATAAACTGGTAATCTAGTGAGAAAAAAATTAAATTGACCTAGAATACCATCATCGAGAGATAATTGCTATTGATATTTTTATGTATTTTCCCCTACTTGATGACTCTAACACTTCCCATGTAACTTTGGGAAACTTACATTCCTGTACCTCAATTTCCTCATCTGCAAAGTAATGATAACAAGAGTACCTACCTGTTAGGACTGATCTGAGCATTGAGTTAATATACATGAAACACAATGATGCCTGGCAACACATTAATAACTATAAATTATTATTGGTATGTTTTTTCATTTTCATACTTTTTTAAAGAAATTAAGATCATAGTATCTCACAGTTCTGTATGTATCTGGCTTTTTACAAGCAATATTATATCATAAGCATCTTATATGTAATAAAAGATCTAGAATATATTGTTTTATGACTTATACCATAATTTATTCTCTTATCACTGTATATTTACTTTCTCCCCACCATTTTTCCTTACTTTAAATGAAAATATTTTCGTTTCTATTAAAGTAGTACCACCAAAAATATTTTTAAACTACTAAAAGTGCCCATGAAATATATAGCTGAATTTGGACTCTGACTTCACTCAAAGGACTGTGTGCCTCAAGAATTTTGTTGTGCTTCAAGGAGAGTCTTCTATCGGCTAAGAAGAAACAGAAGGAAGAACATTGGGGTGGAGAGGATAGGGGATGCTCTGAAGCACAAACTATGCAAAGATGAACTGGAAAAATCCCCTTCCAGCCTCTTTAACCAACCCTAAACTATGAACCTTGAAAGCCCAATATGCAGAGAATTTCCAGATAGGGAAGTGAGTAATGAATACGAGAGGCAGAGGCAGGTCAGGGCCTTCTCTACCCTGAGGAACATTTAGGCTGTAAAATCAAGCCAACTTGGCCTCCAGAGGTATAAATCCCTATCATGATTTTACCTAAAACGAACTTGGCAAGAGATAAATGGTAGATTGGATCCTCAGTAGCTCCTGCAGCTTATTATACCATTTATCAATATAATTGTGTTCAGGCTAAAGGCTGACCCTGCCTGCATGCATCAACTGTAGGAATCAAGGTTCTGTTTATACTTCTATAATAAAGTATGATCATCAGTCAGGACAGGTCCTGAAACTAGACCCTAAGAAGGGGAACAAAATCAGTTAGGTCTTTTTATCTGAACAAATATGAAATTCAAATGTGCTTTATGCTGAGGCACAATCCCCCTATTATTACTGTGATGAAAGCCTGTGGTATCACATTCAAGTGGCAAGAGCACTCAATTAAGACTCAGGAAAAAATAGGCTGTAGTTGATTTCTTTGCCATTTTCTTACTGAGTTATAATGAATATGTCTACTTCTCTGAGATTCAATCCAATTTAAATGTCTGCCCTATTTCTATTAAAAGATTATTATGCATTTCAAGGAGGAAAATGCATATAAATGTACTCTAAAAATTATAAAGCAGTTTATAAATATAGGTTGTTATTATAGTTCCAAAAACCATAGTCTAAATTTTTTACAATGTTAATTTCCTTCCCAAAGAATGATTATAGTTATATTACATGTGGTTTGTACTATGATCTTTCATGCTCTCAGACTTCACTGTCATAAGCAGACTCCTTTAAGTAATGTTTCTTGGTTACTAATCTGCTTTCTAAGAGAAAAATTAATATTAATACAAAGGTGAATCTTTAGTAACTGATTAATAGAGGTAGATTTTGAGGTAGGTTAATATACTTAGGATTGTTTTTCTATTCAGTTGGAAGAATTAAGAAGCATGGGACGAAAAATGTGTTTTATTTCTAATGTCAAGGATTCAAATCTGAAGATCCTTAGAAAACACACTTGATTATGAGAAATTTATGTATATATCAAATTAGACACAGATTTGGAAACTGAAATTATAATACGCACTTGAAAGTACACAGAACAGATACTAGGGCTGGAAAAGAAGAATGAAGAAAAGCTAATTGGCTTAGGAAAGGTAATTAAAAACTGACATTAGCTTTTTGCATTCCTGAAAGGGTTCATGTAATAAAAATTCTGTAACTATATTATCACTGGCTTCCATTGTAAGTTTGAGCTCGTAAGGGAAATCATAGGTTCCCATGATATGAATCACATTTCCATCAATTTGTTCAGTCACATAACACCAACTGAGGACTTTCTGCGCCTGCCACTTAGGTGGGTACCAGAAAGACAAAGGTGAGTAAATTACATACTCTGTGCTCAAGGGACTTAATCTGTCCTTGATGGAAGCTCATAATTGAGTAACTAATGAGCTATATCATTGTGGGAGGCCGTGCTTAGGAATTCTATTATTCTTCCTATTCCAGTATCTTCTCTACACTTTGTTTTCCAGCCTACGTTATAGAAGAAACGTTACTCAAATATACAATCAATTCACAAGATCATTTCATAAGAATTTTGAAGTTCACACATATTGAAGTATATGACAAAAATTATTCCCATTTCATGAGAGTTCTTCCTGAAAACACTGAATATAAATGAAGGAAGAGCCAAAATGGTTGCCTCTGCTTCAAAGATTTCATGTAACTCAACAACTATATAAGTCACATAGAACGGCTTTTTTCACAAAGATATTTATTAATGAAAGCAATCATGTTTTTTTTTCACTCCATTACTGTCCTGGAATAGCATAATAAAATCCCTAATTAATTTGTTGACTGACTTTTAAATAAAAACTGGTGATAAAACATTTCATATCTGGTTAGAAAAAATACTACATTGCTAATTTGATTCAATGAGATCTTTATTTCCATAGTTACCTTGAAATTAAAAGGTGAGCTCCAGGCACCTTTTGTACATAACATACATGTACAAAATACTGAGATATATGACATGAATTATTGCCATAAAAATACTAGTTGCATAAAATTTAAAGTACAATTCAAATGAATCAACTCAAAGAGGCTGACTTTTACATTGCTTCTTACTGCTGAGTAAAAGTTATCTGCCCCAGAATAGATCTAGATCATAAAAATTATTTCTTCCATTTCTAAAATAAATGTGTTGAAATTCAAGAAATAAAACCTCCTCTTAAAAGAAACATGGCATTAAAGATAGGCTGCTGTGCAGCATCTATCTACCTCTGAGTAGAGAGGACAGAAAAATGCATACTTGAGCATATAGGTATAGAAACACAGTAAATATTAAAAGTGGTCCTTGCTGACATCAAGAAGCCCCATTCATTTCTCAAAAACACACTACTCAGTTTTCAAGAATCACTTGGGGAATTTATTCAAATGCATAGATCCTATCCCCCAAGATTCTTAATTCAGAAAGATTAAAGTATGTCTTTGGAATAAGTACAGTATTTTTAACATATCCCTGAACTATGGATCTTTAGACTGATCCATATCCCTGAACTATGGATCCTTAGACTGCACTTTGAGAAACACTGCTAAATGGTCATCATGACAAAATATGACCCCTGAAATAAAACTGAGAAGTATTTTATTATTTGAAAGATTGATTTCAATGTAGGAGTATAGCAATCATTTTACATAAATTGGGAGCAGAATCTCAAAAGATTCACTATTAATTTTGACTTTGCTTAGTTAACTGAAATAATTATAATGCTTCATTTGTATTCTTATAAAGAAAGGAAGTAGTATGGACTCTTTCTGTATAGAATTTTTATTCCATAATGATATTACCAAATCATTAATCACTTTAAAAGTCAAGAAAAATCAGTTAAATTAATGAGAGGTAGTTTTAAACATAGCACTTAAATAAATTATTTGTATTCCTGGAATGGTCTATACTGTGTACAGGCGCTGAATAAAAACCATTCTTAGAAATTTAACTTTATTAAAACATACTCCTCTAAAGAAGAAAAATAACCATTCTACTTTCTGGTACCTAACTTTTATTGCATTTAATTGGTAAAATTGCCCAAGTACTGTCAAAAGTGAATGCCCTGAATGATCTGGCCTTGGGCAAAATAGTCAAGAGACAAGCAACCCCACTCTACCCATCTCAACCCCTCCCATTCCCTCTGATTTCATAATGTATAATGCAATCTTCCTTCTCTGGCAATATTTTACCAGAGAATTTCTGGAGACAATTCCTTCAGTCAAAAGAGAAATAAGATGAACAGTGTGGAACATCAGGATCACATGCACACATGCCTTGACCTCAACTTCAGTGACCCTCGCCTCTACTGCACTTCAGTGCCCCATTCTCGTGGCCACACCACAGGCTTTGGCATGACAGGAGATGTCCAGTCCCTTTGACCCTCCATTTTCTCTAAGCCCTCAGCTCCCTCCTGACCTCAGGTCCTTCTTGGCTTGACACCTGAGCAACTCTCATCAAGCATTCCTACGCCCTAACCTTGCCATACCACACCCATAGCCCGTCTTCCTCAAGGCTGCGCCTCAGGAGCTGAGTTGAATGCTCCTTCTACAAAAATATCATATTCATGTCAATAGGTGTCACCCCATTCTGCTAGACTCTAACCCACATTCTACCCTTAACTCTAAAACTCTAAAACTTATCTTTGCTACACTTCCTCTCCTTTGTGTGGCAGGAGAGCACATAGATTAAGAAGGCTGGCTCCAGCATCATAAAAGCCTGGATCCCTCATTCATCATCTCTGTCACATTTGGCATGTCACCTAAGCTCTTTAAAACTATTTCCTGATCCATTAAAATGGAGATAACGATAACTAACTATCTCATGGGGTTACTGTGAGGACTAAGTGAGAATGCAAAGTACTTAGCATAGGGCCTGGTACACGATAAGGGCTCAATAAATGTTTTTGCTGTTATTCTCTCCAATAAGCTTTTCCAAACCTTTTACCACCTTTCGTAAAATTAACCTTAACACATGTCATTCTCCTCACCATCAGCAATTACTCTTGCCTCCCACGTACCAAGAAAGTTGAGGCTATCCAACTTGAAATATCTTAATTCCCTGCTATCTTCCTATGAAATTCTCTCAATATGCTCTCATTTTTACCTTTCCCACTAATCTCAAGCCGAAACCCTCCACCTGTACTCGAATCCTGCCTGCCTGAACACTGCTCTATCAGTTATCTTCTAGCTCTAAGATTTTTTAGGCCCTTCCTCTTTACCTTTCAAGATTTCCCTTTAACCTAGAAGTGTGCTTAAAACTCTACTGCACACCAACAAAAAACTCCCAAAACACATGTAACACACTATTCTGTAGATGCAGCCTTCCCTTCTTTCCTTCTCAGCCAAGCTTCTGGAGCATAGCCCTCACGCTGCCTCAGTCCCTCACTTCCCACTCACTCTTCACCCAAGAGAATTTTACCCCTATGTCCACCCTTACCTCCCCAAACACTGGCATAGGTCTCCAAAGAGACCTCCAAATGACACGTCTCAGTCTTCCCTCTGGACTTCTCTGCTACATCTGATACTACTGGCCATCTATCTACTCCCGGTTTCTCTCCAAGTTTTTCCCTCCTATTCGCTGTCTGAATATTTTCTCTCATGCCTCAGCAGGCTCCTCTCTGCCTGCCTTTTGGCTCACTGCTTTTCAACCACTGCAAGCTATCCTCAGCAGTCTCATGGACCCTATAGTTTTAACCCTGCGTGTATACTACCACCTGCAAACCTACTTGTTTCACCTTGGCCTCTTCCTCAAGTTGCAGACCTGAATATCTAACTGCAGGCTGAACCTATCCACAGGTATCTCAAAAATTTACATGGCCAAAATTTACTTCATTATCTTCCACCATCCCAAACCTGTACAAATGAGACCTGTGTCCATTCAACCATCCAAGCCAGAATCCTGGAATTAACCTAGACTTTCCCTTCTCCTCCCCTGGCGGCTGTGATATACAGTATAGTGATGACAGAGTGATACAGGCACAGAAGAAGTAGTACAGGAGTCAAAAGGGATCACTGCTAGGCTATGGGGTTCTCACATGTCAGATGCATTTCATGTTATGTGCCAACACTAGTGAACCTCTAGTGGCTGCCTAGAATGTTATATTGAAAGGGATTCTGAGGCCTCATCCAGATTCAACAAGAAAAAAACACAAAAATAACAACAACAAAAAGCCTTACTTCATTAGGAATGACTGTCATGAACATAGGAGCAGCAGCTGTGACATAATTCTAATCCATTCTGAGACCTCTAAAGTGACTCTAATACCTAAACAGATGCTAGAACTATCCTAAAGATTCTAGAGTATTTTTTTAAACCTGAATCAACCCAGACTAATCCTTAGTAATTAAAAAGGTAATAAAGTGGCTAAGGGTATAGACTCCAGGGTAAGAGGGGCCTGGATTTAATTCTTAGTTCTTCCCCTTGCTCTGTAGCCTGGATATATTATTTAGCCTCTCTAAATCTCAGTTTTCCCATCTGTAAAATGCGATTAACTTTCTTAAACTCACACGTAGATACAAAAATTAGATTGGGTAATAGATACATGCACCTGCATCTGGATAAGTGCAGTAAATGTTAAGTTTAGCTATAACAAATACTAAGGCATTCACTTTATGACATTCGCAGTATGACTTCTATAGTACATGAATTTACGCAGTCTGTTAACAGCCACAATTAGAGTAAAGTAAATCAAACCGAGGCCATGGAGCCATTTCCCTGAACCCATTAACAGTACCTAGTCTCTGATAAACAAATGGGAAAGATTACAAAACACTCTTCAAAATAAGCGTTACTTTCCTTTAAAAAGACATAGAGAGTATATGAATCTAACTACTAAGTGGTTAGTATCTGCAAAATCCATATCTCATACACATTTTTTCCAGATCACTCCACAGAGAAGGTCAAGAAACAATGACCAAACCAATAGCAACAAGCTTCCATAACACCTAGAATGAGTTCCTTCTACCCCCTACCCCAGGGCATGAAACTTTCAGTGCTAAAACTAAGCCATTTCTGAGCAAATCAAGATGGCCACTCACCCTAATAACAAATGGAATCTCAACAGTTGGGTCTGGGAGTGGCTGTGCTGCTCAGAGGTAAGGCAGAATGAGTTCAAGAAATAGTATTTCCCACGAAAAAAATCAGGGATATTTTTAGAGAAATGGCTAATACCAGGTGTGAGCAGAAAATCCTCAAGATCAAACCTAAAATATCTTGTCATACCAGAGAGATACAAGAAACCTCTCAAAGACTAGTAGGGTCATATCAAAAGGACTCATGAGCTGACTTGAGAAGGTTCCCACTGACCAAAGATGGAATTAAGTAAGCTTCAAAAGGTAATAATTACAACTAATACCCATTAAATATGTTCAAATCCCTGAGTTTATAATATATTTTTAACTGTTTAATATTTTTTATTTTTCAATTATAGTTGGCATACAATATTATATTCGTTTCAGGTATATATAACTTATGATCATCCAGATAAATCTAGTACCCATCTGACATCATACATAGTTTTACACTTTTATTGACTATATTCCTTTCGCCATACTTTACATCTCCATGACTCTTTTGTAACTACCAATTTGTACTTCTTAATCCCTTCCTCTCTTTCACTCATTCCCCCAAGTCTCCTCCCATCTGGCAACCCTCAAAATGTTCTCTGTATCTATAGGTTTGATTCTGTTTATTTTGTTCCTTAGACTACACATGAAATCATATGGCATTTGTCTTTCTCTGACTTACTCCACTCAGTAGCAATACCTTCTAGGTCCTTCCATGTTGTTATAGATGGCGAGAGTTCATTCTATTTTTTTTTTTTTTTTTTATAGCTGAGTAACAATAGTCCATTGTATATATGTGCCACTTCTTTCTTATCTTTTCATCCATTGATGGACACCCAGGTTGCCTCCATATCTCGGCTACTGTAAATAATGCTTCAAAGTAGTATTTTGGGTTTTTTCAAATAAATACCCAGAAGTGGGATTACTGGGTCCTTCTTTGTCATCTCTTGTTATAGCCTTTGTTTTAAAGTCTATTTTGTTTGGTGTAAGTATTGCTATCCCAGATTTCTTCTTCTATTTCCATTTTCATGAAATATCTTTTGACATTCCTTTACTTTCAGTCTCTGTGTGTCTTTTGATCTGCAGTGAGTATCTGGTAGGCAGCATATGTAAGGGTATTGTTTTCTTATCCTTTTAGCCACCCTATCTTTTGATTGGAGCATTTAATCCTTTTTCATTTAAAGTAATTGTTGATGTGTAGTTTTTGCCATTTTATTATTCACATTTTTGATACATTTTTTTTTCTTTTTAAAGACGTCCCTCCAATATTTCCTCTAATACTGGCTTGGTGGTGATGAACTCCTTTAGCTTTTTCCTGTCTTGGAAGCTCTTTATCTGTCCTTCAATTCTAAATGATAGTTTTGCTGGGTAGAGTAATCTTGGTTGTAGGTCCTTGCTTTTTATCTTTGAATATTTCGTGCCAATCCCTTCTGGCCTGCAAAATTTCTGTTGAGAAATTAGCTGACGATCTTATGGAAGCTCCTTTGTAAGTAACTAACTGCTTTTCTCTTGCTGCTTTTAAGATTCTCTCTTTGTCTTTAACCTTTGGCATTTTAATTATGAGTAATCTTGATGTGGGCCTCTTTAGGTTCATCTTGTTTGGGACTCTGAGCTTCCTTAGCTTGTATGTCTATTTCCTCTGCCAGGTTAGGAAAGTTTTCCATCATTACTTCTTCAAATAGGTTTTCAATTTCTTGCTCTCTCGCCTCTCCTTCTCATACCCTATGACGTGAATGTTGGTATGCTTGATGTCCCACAGATCCCTTAAACTATTCTCGTTTTTATAAATTTATTCTTCTTGTTGCTGTTTTGATTAGGTGATTTCTTCTACCTTCTACATCACTGATTTGATCCCCAGCTTCATCTAATCTGTTGATTCCCTCTAGTGTATTCTTCATCTTTGATTCTTTTTGTTTTCTATCTCCTTGTTCCTGTTTCCTCTTTGCTAAAGTTCTCACTGAGTTAATCTACTCTTCCTCTAAGTTCATTGGGCATCCTTATAACCAGTGTTTTAAACTCTGCATCTGGTAGATTGCTTGTCTCTGTTTTGTTTAGTTCTCTTTCTGGAGTTTTGTTCTGTTCTTTCATTTGAGACATATTTCTTTGTCTCCCATTTTGGCTGCCTTTCTGTGTTTGTTTCTATATATTAGGGTAGGGCTGCTATGTCTACCGGTCATAATAGAGTGCCCTTATGTAGTAGATGTGCTGTGGGGCTCCGTGCATAATCTTCCTTGGTCACCAAACTGGGTGCCAAAGGTGTGTCCCTTTTATGGGCTCTGTATTTCCTCCTGTTATAGTTAAGCCACAGTTACTGTGTGCACATCAGTGGGCTGACTGGTTGTGAGGACTGGCCAGTGAGGGGCTGACCCTATGGAACAGGATTCACTGTAGCAGGACTCTGGTGCCTGCCCAGTCTGCCCTTTGGGTGTGTCCTCCTCAGATGCAGCCCTGGGTGGTGCTCCAGCTCTGGCTCTGGTTGAAGCTGGTCACTGGGCGTGCCAGCCCAAGGACCTCCTCGGGAGGGGCCCAGCCACAGGCCAAGTTTAGCTATAGCACGTGCACTACCCAGGACTGCCTGGCAACAGTCATCAAGCAATCTACAAATGATCGCCACCAATGCTGGGTTTAGAGGTGCCTCGAGAGGCCAAGCCCGGACTCAAGGCTGACTGCCATTAGTGCCAGGCTTGGGGCTGCTCAGAAAGAGGCACCAGGCACACCAAGGCCAGATGCTGCTTGTTTGGGTTTTGTGAACTTTTGAGAGATTTAAGGAAAGTCCACAGCATGAGCCATGAAAGGCCATTTGTATGGGAAAAAAACCACTGGAAAGAAAGAAATCTAACTATGGGCAGTGAACACACAATGCAATATATTTATGACTTACTACTGAATTGTACACTTAAAACTTATTGGATTTTGTTAATCAGTGTCATCATAAGAAAAAACAAAAAACATTGGAGGTGGCTTGGGTAGGCCTGCAAGTTGGGAGGGGTGGCATCTCAGGGAATCACCTGGGGCAGGGCAACCAGTGTTAGCCAGGTTGATGGAGACTCAGATATAGTAGCTACCTGTGTCCCCACCAAACCAGGATTGGGGATGGCTCAACAAAGGAACAATGGACTCTGCCAGCACTTCTGTCTAGGAGAATGCTGCCCTTCTCTAGCCATTGCCCTGAAACCAGACAATTCAGATCCTTCCTGTATGTCCCTTACACTCCTCTCCTAGAGCTGCTGCCCCAGCGCTGGAGCTCAGAGCAAGTGAGTCCGTCACCGAATAAGTCTATGTATGGGCCCTTTAATAGGAATGTCTGCGACTCCCTCAGCCCTCTGCCTCACTCAGCCACAATTTCCACTCGTTTTCACAGCCAGAGGCTGGAGGGACTTCTCTTCCTGGCACTGGAACCCTGGGCTGGGGGGCCCAGTGTGGAGCCAGGACCCCTCACTCTTCCAGGGGAACCTCTGCAGATGAGATATCCCTCCTGATTCTCAACCACCACTCACAGTTGTGGGACCAGACTTGTTTCGCATCTCTGCCCCTCCTACCAGCCTAGAGGTGGCATCTTCTATATATCCCCAGTTGTAGGACTTCTGTTCAGCCAGACCTCTGGCAACTCCCAATGATGGCTATTCTGTAGTTTAGTTGTAATTTTGATGTGGTCACAAAAGGAGGTGAACATAGCATCTACCTACTACACCATCTTGACTGGAAGTCTCACAATATATTTTTTTAAAACACACAACTAATTGGTCATTTTCAGAGGATGATGGGGAACCAAATCATTACATGGAAACTGATAATGGGAAAGAATCTAGCATTCATTCTGTTTTTCTATATGAACTGTACCACTATGTAACCAAACAGTAGATGAGGTGAAAATGTGTCTTTTTAAAAAGTATTCAAATCAATAAATGAAAAATAAATGATAATTAAAATATCACCATTTTGTCACCAATAATGGATCTAGGTATTGAGCATCAACAGCTACTAATACAACGAAAAGAAAGACAGATAGTATGAGCCTCCCAATGAAAGGACACACTACCACCTATAGTGCTGATCAAACACAAGTATGATCGAGCCTCTGGATCCAGCTGCCAATTTGCAGGACGTACAAAGGAAAGAGAAATATGTTGAACTGCATCATTCAAAAGCAATCAGCGAAATCCAGACTATAGGATATGCTACAGGACAAATGTTCCAGCTTCTTCAATAAATAAATTATAAGAAAAAGGAAAAGACAGATTTTTTTAATGGGTAAGAATAAACTATTATGTCCACAGATGCACATTTGAGAGATACAACTATAATGGCAAGCAACAAAGTGATTACTATAAAGTCAAGATAGGGTTACTTAGGGAAAACAGGAGAGGCTATCATTGGGGTGGTGATATAGAAGGGCTCCTGGGTTTGGAGAAGTTACAAGGGTATTCTCTTTATAATCATTCATCCAACTACATTTTTTTTTTTTTTTTGCGATTTTCTGAATCTGTATTTTTTAATTTTATAATAAAGCTTTTTAAAAATGTATATCTACCATTTAACACTTTCTACTTTCAAAGTACTTTTATAAATACTAAGTATTTGTATTTTCAAATACTCTGACATTGTTCCAAACAACCCTTGAAGGTATTTGCTATCTCCACTTTTCAGATAAGGAGACTGTGGCTTAGAAATTTTCAGCAAATTACCCATAGTTGCAGAGTTATCAGGGCAGAGCCAGGATTCAAATTCAGGCAACTGGCTGACTCCAACACCATTCCCTTAATGCCTGTGCTCTATTGATTCTCAGTTACTCAAGAAATATTTATTGCTTATAAATACTAAATCATGTTAAGTGTTAAGGATACAGAAGGGAGTTTCTGCCTTCAGGGAGTTCAAGGGTTAAAGAAAGAAAAACAAGGAATCCTCCAAGTGAGTATAAAACTACAATTGTGGTCGATGCAATGAAGGAAGTATATATGACGCTATAAGATATACACAGCTGGGAAGACAGGAAAGCTTCTCTGCAAAAGTGATGACTGAAGTCTGAGGAAAAGAAACTAGGTAAGGCGGGCAGTGGGCTGCTCCAGGCAGAGGAAGCAACAGGCAAAGACACCTCTGACAGAGGGAGCTTGGTACTTTGAGGACTGAGGGTGGAATGCAAAGAGTGAAGGTAGTTATAACGGGAGGTTAGGTTGAAGAGCTAGGAAGAACAGGAAGCTACTAATGTGTTTTAATTAAACATGTTGCTGGAGAGGGATCTAATAGGGTTTGCATTTTTAAAACAATAAATTGAAGGAGGAGCCACTAAGGAGGCAGAGAGACTAGTTGAGAGGCTATTGCAGTCACGTAGATGGGAAAGAAGTGGATGGATGCAAGGTACTCAAGAGGTAAGAGACAGGACTTGATGGATTGCATACAGGGAGTGAAGAGAAGATGTCAAGGACTTACAGGCTTCTGGCTGTGGGACTTGATTTTCAGAGGTGTTCGTCACTGACAAAAAGAACAATGGAAGAGGGATGGGGACACTTGGATTTGTTGAGTTTCCAGCACCACTGTGAGTGCCAAGTGGAAATGTCAAGTTAAACAATTGAATAAATGAGTCTGAGGCTCAAAAAGAGATCTGAGCCTAAGGCATAAATCTCTAATCTTCAGTGTGGAGATAGCTGTTATAGGCAACTCACAGGTAAGACTGCCTAAGAGTGACACAATAAAAGAAAAAAAAAATGAGACCCCATGAATGACCTAAAGTCAAATCTGGAAAATAATGCAACTTCTTGAGCTTATCTAAGGGTCAAAATCTCAGAAAGGTTTAGTGAAACAGAAAAAAAAAAAAAAAAAATTGGAGAGCAAAATATGAAATTAACTGTCTCAGGAAAAACATACAGAAATTTCTGGAACATTTAAGCTATTAATTTCATGTCTAACAACTTGGAAGAGCCTGCATGCAGCCCTCAGGTGTGTATCTGTACAAGCTGACTTACATAGGAGGAAGAGACATTTTGAGAGGTAGCTTGTTTGTATGAACTCAAGGCTAGAGACTAGAGAAAGCTTTGGAGTCAGGAGAGCGAGCCTTAGCTTGCCCCGGGGGCTGCTCCAAGGCAGGTGGAGAGAGGAACCACAAAAGAAAGGGGCCATCTTCCTAGGGATGTGAACAAGGGCGTAAGCTCCTCAACTTCTATAACAAGGCTAAAAAAATTTTTTTTAAAGCATGCCTGAATAAGAGGAACAAGGCTACGCTCCCAGCTTCTATAAAGCACATATTACCGCTCTGGCTCAGGAAAAAAAAAAAAAAAAGACTAAGCATTCCCTGATATCCAGCTTCAACGGACTGAGACAACAAGCAGCACAACAAGAAATAAGTTTTTTCACAGACTGGAAGTGGTTACAACAGAGAAGCATCTTTCAAGTGTTTTGCAGGCATCAGGAATGGAAGAATGTAAATGAGGTTATTCACAAATACATGAAGCACTGCCTATGGACTCGCAGAAATGGGCGGAGGGGTGTAGAGTTAGGGGCACTGCCAAATGAAGTCTTGCATGAGTAGACAAGAGCAAATGCCTATAAAATTTTAGTTACTAGTATTAATGTAAAACCACTCATACATACAGGTAGGAGAGAACAACGGAAATTCAGGTTTGAATTTACAGAGCATTTGTAAACATCTAATTTTCCAAGAGGTATATTCTACACTAAAGTTGAAAACTTATTAAATAGATCCTAGTGACTTAATCAAATTCATGTGTCTTATCATAAAAATGCACAATTCATTCCTTCTTCCCTTGGCCTTAGACTCACTTTGCTTGGAGTTACCACGTTCACTGCTCTTTTCAACCAGCTGGTGGCTATTCATACATGGAAACCTCAGGCAAGCTGACAAATGTACCAGGACTGGCCAGTGCCTAGAGTTAACTGATACCCACATGCCAGCCCCAGGGACAGAGCTGGCACCCCTCACAATCCTAATTACATTCTCCCAAAGCAGCAACTGAACTGAGAAACCAACTAAAACACAACCAATCCATTCTACTTTCTGGAAAGTTCCACTGTGTTTGGAGAAACCATAGAATCACACACCCCAGCACTAAAGCATGATGTGGAAATGACTAACTGGAATGAGGGCCTGGCCCTCAGGGTATTCAAGAGATCCTCTGAGAAGAGGTGCCTAGCTGTCCCTGTCATCATCACCTGACCAATCAACCCTCGTTTAAAAAGCAACCTAACAGTGAAGGATGAAAACATAAGTTCCAAGTTTGCATGCCATCATTTTAATACTGACAACCTTCCAGAGACACTTCATTTTCTAAAGGCTGAGCCCTCAATACCAAACTTGCTGAGTCATCTTTTTAGTACAATTGTACGCACTATTCTGCCTACAAGGACTCACAAGGAATCTAGGGCACGTCCTATAGCCAAAATAATAAGATTGGGAAATGAAATCTAAGATATTGTTAAGAAGGCAACATTTAATTCCGAAGGTGATATCATAATGTGCACCCAAGACAAAAGCAGCTTAAGATTCAAGAGTTAGAAATAAAACTCCTGAGAATGACCATAATTTAGACTCCAAGTAGAATGTCCAAGTTTGGAGATCTCAGTCTTCACATTTGTGAATAAACAATAGAACTCTTTGGTTTGGTGCTGAATTTGTTTAAAGAGAATGTTAGGGCAGTCTTGAAAAGATTCATGAACCTATCTGTAATGATAACCAATGATAATTAATATCAAAGAAAAATCTCACTCACTCTTGAATTTATTGCCTCTTGTTCCTTCACACGGCTTCACTGACTCTCAGTTTTCATCACTGCAACTGTACAGTATTTTTTTTAAGCCCATCTCAATCACATTGCCATTTAACATTTCTAAAGCCCAGCTCTGATGCTATCATTCCAGTGCTCAGAAAATGTCAGTAGCTGCCATACCTACAGACTAAACTCCAATTCTACTCTCTTAAATGAGGGCTTCCACGACCTGGCCAAAACTACCTTTCCAATCCCAGCTCCTATGATTCACCTCATATGGTCACTGGCAACTCAAATCCCAAATGGTACATGTACTCCGTGTCTAAAACAATTTGCTTGGTTTATTTTTTTTGTACAGATTATGAAAGTACATATTGCTTCCTTCAGATAGTTTTGCTAAACTCAAATACACACTTTCTTCCTTTCTTAGGATACATCTGCAGATTTTGATTAGCTTTTCTTATGTCCTAGGTTTAACTGTGTATTGTATCTTCCTACTTCGGAGTTATCACTGTTCATATGTAACTTCATCTTACATTTACTAACTTTAAGAAATAGTTCCTTCATAACAAAGATACAGAAAATAAATAATTTTCCTTTATGTGTAATTACTGTTTTTATTTCCAGGTATTACAGGTATCAAAATCTTTTTCTTTTTAATACATACTGGTATTTGCTTATAAATGTACAATATATATCTGGAAGAATAAACAACTATTATTAGTGGCTGTAGGGAAGAGAGACTTTCAATGTATTCCTTTTCATATGCTTTGTTATTTTTTTTTAACCATGTGATTGTATAACCAATGTAAAAAATTACATTTAAAAATTATGAATAGTATGAATTTAACATAAAACAACCCTACACCATAGCAAGCGTTAGATAAAATCCTAGAATTAAAGAGGTTCTCAAAAAGCCATCTTCCTCAAAAATATTTTTCTCACTAGTCGCCATGACTTAAATACCCTAGTTAAAATTCAAACAAATATTCTGAAGACGTAAGTGTATTATGCCATTATCCATTATCAAATTATTGAAGATTAGTTTATCGGATTAGCATAATAAAGGAAGTCACAAAGAGGCTGTGTTTAGTATCCCTCACTCCTATTTCTTTTCCTTTTTCCCTCAAGTAACTAAATTAAATCTGTTTAACTCAAAGAACTTTTGTATTAGTAAAAGAACTGATTTAGGAATTAGAGAAGTTCTACCCAAGCCAACTGGCACCATGGATTGCTGTGTGAACATTTTTACTGTCTCTATAAACATCTGCCCTTCCATACAGTCTTCTCTATCAGACCAATCTACACAGCCTGAGAGGGCAGGCACAGGGAGTATCTTGTTCATCTTTGAATCTTCCCAACACTAAAAGCACTGCCATGCACTTAGAGAAAGCAATTATCCAAGTTCTTAGTGACACCAATTGCAAGGTTCTGATCCTTCTCTAGGAACTGGTCAAAATTTCAAATTTAAAAATGTCAATGGCATACTTAAATTTGTTCTCATCTCAAACAATAATCCATTCATTCAGACAAAATCCGTCTGCTGAGAGCCTACTATGTGCCTGGCATTGGCACTCAGAAACTAACTAGGCAAAAAAAAAAAAAGATCTGACAAGATCAGAATAGCAGATAGGTAGCAGACATTCAGTAAATGCTTATTCATTAGATTTGATGAACTTGAACTTTTCTGCCTAAACTTTGAAAAGTCCTTCATTACTGTTTTGTTTAAATGGAAGTATACTTTAGCTTCCCGTATACTATTAGTACCTGACTTTTGTGGACTTTCTTGTATCAGCCCTCCAATCCTCATTAATTGCTTACTTATTTTTGAACTTATGGGACATAAATCAAGAGGTATAAAATAAACTACAATGTAAAAAAAAAAGAAAATTCATAGATTATGTAAATAATTGATAGTTAAAGAAGCTATTCCTTTTTACCTTCGATCATCAAAATGTAAGAATGAAGTTTCCTTTTCCTATTTTATGATGATGCACTTTGGAATGCTGGTCCACTAATGAAAATAAGTTTTCTAAACTATTGATTCACTTTTGCCATATTTCTTTTGCTGTTGCCTAAAGTCAATGAGTAACTGTGGCTAGTGAATCTGAAGCTCTTGGTCGAGTTGAGTTAACTGATCTGGCACAAGACGGAACTACAACCTTGGACTGTGACAGCTTACTCAGCAAAGCTGGACTACCAATTATCACATGAGAAGGCCAGCCTCAAAGTTTCACAGTTCCAGTCTGCTAACTTGCAACCAAGTCTAAGTTTTTCTAAAATGAGGTCCAGATTTCGACTGTCAAGACTTTAGCGTCAACCTTCCTCATCTGATACAAACTTTCCTTAGTACCTGAAAATACCACTGGATATTATTTCTACCTGAGATTAAATTTATTTTTACTACTTTAATAAATAGTGATTCCTACCCAAGTAAAATCAAAATCTTTGCACATCAGAGATGCCCAATAAGTACTACATAATTGGAGGGGAAAGCACTAAGTTAGTGACTACGAAACACATAATTTCCTTCATTATCATCAGCGAACACTTCATGAGCTCCTAACAGGTGCAAGGGATAACAAAAAGGGTCAACCACGGGTCCTGACGACATGGCGTTTACAGCCAATAACTACACTCTGAAGCATGCGAGCACTTGAACACTCCTAGACATGAAAACACCTTTTCCCTTTTAGTTTAGGCTTCTCTAGTTGCCTACTTTTAATAATGTATACATTTTTTCCTCTATAGACAGAAGCCAAGAAGAAGAAGAGAAAAAAAAAAAAGGAAGAAAGGAAGGAAGGAGGGAAGGAAGGACGGATAGACAGATGGAAAGAAAGGTAGATCCCAGTGTCTGCCATGTCTAGCTGACACTTAAAATCCAGAATGTGTAAGAATAAATGAGGATTCTTCTGAACCAAAATTTCTGTAGTAAAACAGTCATTGTATCTTAAGAGGCACCATTTGGTTTTCTACTAAACAGCCTCCCCCTCCACATATGTTAGGTGACCTGTGTAGTCCAGCTCCTACCCCCACAGAACTGACAAGATATTTTATACTACACCACATGCTTATGCTTCCATTCATAAGGAAGAGAACATTTTGGGGGGAAAAAAAACCACCTTAAACACACATTATTGGAGATACAGCATAACTAAAAGCACAGGTACTAAAAAAAATTATGTGAATAATATGCATTTCAATGCTAAGTAACACATAACTTACAAAGTAAATTTTCTAATGTACTTATTTTCTTATTTAAGGTATTATAAGAACACAAATTCTAAAAAATTGACCAATAATCAACTTTCCTTAGATTATACTTCACCTCTTCTATTACCTGAAATCTTCAGATAGTATACATGAGATTTATATATGCTGCTTCATTTTCTTTCAACTTTAAAGTATTATTTTCTCTAATTCTTGTATGAAATCACCTTTCTGGATGATAATCCAAGTTTTAGCTACCCAGGGATGCAAATGAGCTGAGACGTTTGGGAGAATGTGTTTTCCAGGTAACAGAATGGTAACCCACAACATGAGGCTTCCAGGCCCTCAGAGGTGGACTGCATGCAGTACTGTGGCTTTGACCCTGGCCTCATCTTCTAAATTTCCTGACTCCATACGCTAGGCACTCTTAATCACTTAACTCTTTTCCCCGGCTCTATCAGTGATTGACAGATTAATCACTTAACTCTTAATTAATTTTTGTTTCATAAGCATTTATCACTATTCTAAAGTATTTCATTTGTTTATTGTTCTATCTCCCCTAAGAATATAATCTCCAGAGAGGAGGGCTTTCTTGTGTCTTGATTCAATTCCTGCTTCCAGAATATCTGGCTTGTACAAAATACTCAATAAATGCATACTGACTCCACTTGTTACAATACTCTAAAGAACTGCAACATAATTTATAATGAACAATGATGTCACTTATACTTGATCAGTGATCAATAACCCAACTGGTAAAATCTTGAGGTCCTTATTTTTTATCAATGTAGAGGAAAGCAAGAGGAAAAATACATCTGCTCACCAACTCTTGCTAATTAGACATGAAAAAAAAATTGGAAAGCTAAATAGAGGTTTTTAAGGAAAATTAATATTACTAATTTTTGAGACTACTTCTTAAATATAGTATTCTTTAACATAGTGAATTGCTGATCAACTTACTGAGTGAGGATGCCTGACTGCCTTACCTACAACCCTTCAGCAATTATCGCAGCGCTGTATTCAGACTCAGGAAAGGGAAATTTCAGTGAAGAGCGTGATTTTTACAGGAGTAAGGAGGTCATACCACAAATCAATACAAAACTCAAGGGATAATGGTCCCTCTAACAAATATTCTTACAAAGATGAGCCACTGCCATTTCCCTTACCCCAAAGTGCTTGGGCAACTTCAGTTTGATGATAGTATCATTAAGTCCAGCAGTGAGGGTCAGGCTACGATAGAATCGATTTCATTTAAAGGATTATGAGACAGAAGATGGGAGGCAGAGAAAGTTAGTAGTTTGGCACTAAGGAAGAGAAGAGCTCATTTTAGATACTGTTCTTTCCTATATTCCCTAAGCACTGCCCTACGGTCCTATACTTCGCCGATGAGAGCTTTCCTTTTGTTGCACACTAGTGATTTCTTGCATCCCCTTTCTAAATCTGTTTCTAAACAGAAACTGGCCAGGACTGCATTACTTCTCAATATGGTGGAGACAGGATGTTGTGGTATAAGGCACATGGGCTTGGGTGTGAGGGACTGGGTGAGTGACCTGGGCCAAGTTTGTCCCTCTGAGCCAAGTTTCCTCCTCTGTAAATGCTCATGAAGTTACCTCCCACAGAGAACGGTTGGAAGAACCAACTATAACGACTGACACAGGGTATAGAAAACACCGTGTTCCCCTTTCATCCACTCACCAACTGCAGAGCAGCATCGAAGAATCGGAATGACTATTCGACTAGCGAGGTGGTAGCCGAGGACGGTTGCGGAGCGACTACACCACCTAATACCGCGCATCTCCGCCAGCCCCATGGAGGGAGCCCGAACCGCCCGCGGGGGCCGAGGGAGCCCTCGCATCCGCCCGCCAAAACACCGTGTTCCCCTTTCATCCACTCACCAACTGCAGAGCAGCATCGAAGAATCGGAATGACTATTCGACTAGCGAGGTGGTAGCCGAGGACGGTTGCGGAGCGACTACACCACCTAATACCGCGCATCTCCGCCAGCCCCATGGAGGGAGCCCGAACCGCCCGCGGGGGCCGAGGGAGCCCTCGCATCCGCCCGCCCTCCCGGCAACCCCAGCCGCGTCTCTCTCCACGGCTCCAGGTTCGAGCTGCGGCGCCGGGGGGAGCGGGCG
>NW_006439192.1:19972564-19972822 GCF_000325575.1 Pteropus alecto | reverse complement strand
CCGCGGCGGACGGCCGCCGCCAGGTGTCTCCAGGCGGCGGCGAAGTCGGGCGGCGGGGCTCGTGGGCTCCGGCAGACAAGGGAGAACAGGGTGCCCAGCAGAAAGGCGGCCGCAGCGCAGCCCAGGTACAAGCTGAGCCTGAGCAGGATGGTGCATGGCCCCGCGCCTCCTGCATCCTGCCAGCAGCCGGGCCCCAGGTAAGAGAGGGACAAGGCGGAGAGTGCGGCCACCGCCACTGGCACCCGCCAACTCCCGCCG
>NW_006439192.1:19931852-19972460 GCF_000325575.1 Pteropus alecto | reverse complement strand
CATGCTGCTTCCTTTACCGCTAAGGACAGGCACATTTCCTGCCCTGCTGTCCCCTGGCGCTGCCCTGGACGGTGGCCTCCGCGCGGCGCCTCCTCCCCTCGCCGCTCTCGCGGCGGCTCCGGAGGCAGAGGGAGTCCGTGCTCATGCCCTCGCCGGCGGCCCACGGAGGGAACCGCTCCAACAGACGCCCGTGAGCACCTCTGGGCGACCCCTCAGCGCCGCCACCTGGCGCCGGGCCCGCAGCTGCCCGGGCGCACCCTGGCAGTGGGGCAGTGTTGTGACTTAAGCTGGCAAAGCCCGAGGCGGGGCGGGGGCGGGGGCGGCCCCGAAGTGCGTGCCGGGCGCGGGGCGGAGAGCAACCGCGGCCCGCTGAGTGACGGCTAAGAGGCTCCCGGCCCCGCCCGCCCGGCCGCCCTCCGCGGCGAGGGGGAGGGGTCCCAACAACAGCTCCCCCACGGGGGAGGAGGCGCGACCAATGGCTGCCAAAACGGCTCTGTTCTGCGCCTCCCTGTCCCCCCAGGACACCGTCTGTTGATGGAAAATTTTGCTGCAGGTGTCAGAACCATTTGTAATTCTCCAACTCAGGTGATCCCTTAATCCTCGCTCACCGCACACTGCTGACAACCTCCTCGCATGCTTACAGCCCCCTAAATTACTGCCTTATTTTCACCTATTTAAACAGGCAAACATTCCTGATCTTCACTTTTAACAGTTTCCTAACAGCCTTCCCTTTCCCATTCGGCCGCCTCAAGGAAGGAATCAGACAAAAGTGAAGGAGTAAATGAAGCCTGCAATTCCTCGTCGTGCAAAGGACCAAAGAAGTCGGCCTGGTGCCAGACGGTGTACCAGCTGCCATCATTTTTTTGGCTCCAAGTCCCTACATTTTTGTTGCCAAGAATTCAGTACAAATGCTATTGCCCACGCAAATGAACGTGGTCCAAATAATTTTTAGAGTACATATTTTCCTCTTCTATTACGGTCTCAATGTTAATATACAGATAAGACTTACTGAGAAGATGCCAATATGCTAGATAAATACCAATAATTACTACTAAGATCAATAAAGAAGCCGATTTATCTTTAATGGATAAAGGAATTTTAAAGGGATTAATAATTATTTAAAAGGGATGTGATAGAGACAGCAGATCCAGAGTAGAAAGGGGAAGGGAAAGAAAGGTAAACAGATGAGAGAAGCAATGAGAAATAAAGAAGGGAATAGGAAAAAATTGACCAGCAAAAGCCCAGGTCTCTTTCCATACAGCAACCATGAAGAATGTCAACAGTTTAAAAGCACTATCATCTAATAAATTGAGTTATATGTTGCTTCCCAGGAAGCGTAGTTAAGAAAAATAAGCATTAAAATTTGGTACCAGTGCGTTGTTCTATAAGAAATCATTTGTGTCATTTCAACAAAGAAAAAAATACAACATTGATATTAAGTAAACAACTATTTAGTGGATATTTATTCTTTTAAAGTATCATCCAAGAAGTTATTATTCGAAAAGAGAAATACCAGTGTCCATGGACATACACAACCCACCCATGTATTTATGTCTGCATAATTAATTTCCCTAGAATGGCATAGGTTCAAGTGGGAGATAAAGAGGTCTAAAAAAATTATCCCTAACATTTAGCTCTAAAGAAACAGCATATAAATGAATTATTTTATATAGCTATATAAAAACAAATGTATTTACATTTATCATTTTTAAAAAGCTTTTGTTTTTAATATGTTTTCATGGAACACTTTATTTTTATCCTTTGTAAGTCAAAGACAAGGAGATAATTAGTGCCTTATGCCAGATGTGCCTTTGCCATGCCTAGGTGATGCTGTAACCCGTATCCCCACCCACCCCCACACACACACTTAGGGGTATGCAATCTCATTTCCACGGGGCTAGCCAGTTTTAGGCTTAACTCGTCTTCTACCACATAGTGTTTTTAATAAACGAATATTTCTCATATTCACTGAGTTGAAATTCATTTCTTCGGCAGTGAAAAAGACCTAGAGGTGTGTATTACTGGAACTCCAATTGGCCCCAATGGTGACAATGCCACCAAAAGAAGTTAAAAACCCTCCTGTTCTCCTTGCCTTCTCCCTTCTTTTTTAAAAAAAAAAAATAATAAAGCAGTGTAACTGATTTTGAAGGAGCCCCTTTGCCTCTAAAAGTTAATATTCATCCCACAGAGGCTCCTCAAAGTGTAACCTACTAATCCAAATTATTTCCAATAAAGCATGGTACCTGTTATTACCAACAATCATATCTTCATTTTTTGACCATTTACATGCCAAGGGCTGCGTGCTGAGGGCTTTATATATATTTTCCAATTTAAACCAATAGTTGACAATAACAGTAACTAATCGAACACTTACTGTGCTACTGTTCTAAGCACTGGACACGCTTCGTCTAATCTTCACAGCACCCCTGATAATTTATCTATCTGTACATGAGGAAACTAAGGCACAGAAGGTATAATACTTGCTCAACACTATAAAGCTAATAAACATCAGTGCTAGGATTTGATTATCATCCTCCATGGGTCTGGCTTTAGAGCTTATGCATTTAATCACTATGCCACGGTGCTTCTAAAAACTGTCATTTAGTCATTCCATATTACAGAGGAGGAAAAAAACGGGTTAAATCTAAAATCTTAAGACTTGTATTCCATGCTTGTTTTGTTGCTTTGTGAATATAGCTGGCACCATAGACAGCACTCTGACAAGTGTTAAGTGGTTATAACTTAAACCAGTAAAGGAGAAACTGATCTGACTTTTGAGAGCCCTCGTCTGTAGCTCTAAAGGCCATCTTTCCAAAACACCAATATACTGTTCCCCAAAATAATGCAGAGCTGAAGAAATGTACACACATGGTCATAATATATAAAGCTTATGCCAATTTGGTGCTAAGTCAGCATGGACATTTCAGACTTTTTCTTAACATCTAGTAGCTGGGCCTCTACCCAGTGCAGGGTTTGAGGAACACTAAGAGGTGAGGTAAGATAAAAGGGTACAGGGAAGTGAATAGACCAGGAAGTACTGAGGGAGATGAGTCTGGAAGTCAGGTATTAAATTAGAATCCAGGTGTTCCTTGCCAGAAGTCAGTGTTGAGTCCTTCTAGGTCTAAGGGTTAAAGAGCAAATTTAAGTAGGGATACCTTATATTCCTTAAAACCAGTACATTTTGACATGGTTTGATTGAATGCTCCATAGGTTATCTTCATCATTCTCTTAAGATGGGAATGACATCTGCTTTATTATAAGGATGAACTATGGAGGCGGGGGGCGGGGGGAGATGACATTTAAAATGTTATGCAGTGTAAATCAGTAGACACCACCTGATTTCTGCCAAAACGACACATCTTTTCCTTCACTATTTCTCCTTCAACCCAAGGCCCATCTTGGAGATAGCCACAGGATTTGCCCTTGGCCACTTTGGGGAAGATTATGAATAAAGATGTTAACATTAGTCAAAAGACCTAGATATCATTCTTCTAGTTTCTTCTGATTCACTATAAGACCCTAAGGTCAGTTAACCCCTTACTTTCTTGTAAACTTTCAAGCAGTAATTGTTTATGAAAAATATAAGTATTCAAACTTCAAAATGGCCTAAGTGTTCAAGTGAAAGGAAGAGTCAAGTCTCTCACTTTAAATCAAAAGCTAGAAATGGTTAAGCTTACTTAGCGAGGAAGGCATGTTGAAGGCTGACAGGCCAAAAGCTAACCCTCTTGTACCAGGTTAGCCAAGTTGTAAATGCAAAGTTCTTGAAGGAAATTAAAAGTGCTACACTCCAGTGAACACATGAATGACAAAAAATCAAAACAGAACAAAACAGCCTTATTGATGATAAAGGAAATTTTAATGGTCTGGATAAACCAACAACAACATTCCCTTAAGTCAAAGCCTAACCCAGCGCAAGGCCCTCTCTTCAGTTCTATAAAGGCTGAGAGGGATGAAGAAGCTGCAGAAAAGTTTGAAACTAGCAGAGACTGGTTCATGAAGTTTAAGGAAAGAAGCTGTCTTTATAACATAAAAGCGTAAGGTTAAGCAAGTGCTGACGTAGAAGCTGCAGCAAGTTATCCAGATCTAGTTAAGATAATTAATGAAGGTGGCTACACTAAACAGATTTTCAAAGTAGATGAAACAGCCTTCTATTGGAAGATGCCATGTAGGACTTTCATAGCTACAGAGAAGTCAATGCCTGGTTTCAAGGCTTCAAAGAACAGGCTCTCTTACTAAGGGTTAATTCAACTGGTGACTTTCAGTATAAGTCGATTCTCATTTACCATTCCAAAAATTGTAGGGCCCTTAAGAATTATGCTAAATCTACTGTCAGTGCTCCATAAATGGAACAAAGCCTGGATGAAAGCACATCTATTTACAAGATGGCTTACTGAATATTTTAAGCCTACTGTTAAGACCTATTGCTCAAAAGAAAAAATTATTTTCAAAACATTGCTGCTCCTTAACAATGCACCTGGTCACCCATGAGCTCTGATGGAAATGTACAAGATTGTTTTCATGCCTGCTAACATGGCATCCATTCTGCAGCCCATGGATCAAGGAGTAATTATGACTTCCAAGTTTTACTCTTTAAGAAATATAATTGTAAGGATATAGCTGTCATAGACGGTGACTCTTCTGACATATCTGGGCTAAGTAAATCAAAACCTTCTGAAAGGATTCACCATTCTAGATGCCATTAAGAACATTTGTGTTTCTTGGGAAGAGGTCAAAATATCAACATTAACAGGATTTTGGAAGAAGTAGATTCTAACACTCGTGAATGACTGAGGGGTTCGAGACTTCAGAGGAGGAAGTAGCTGCAGATATGGTGGAAACAGCAAGAGAACTAGAATTAGAAGTAAAGCCTGAAGATGTGACTGAACAGCTGCAATCTCGCGATAAAACTAATAGATGAGAAGTTGCTTATGAATGAGCAAAGAAAGTGGGGGGTTTTTTGGTTCTTTTTTTTTGTTTTTGTTTTTTTGTTTTTTTTGTGGGGGTTTTTTTTTTTTTTTTTTTTTTTTTGACAGAAATAAGGATTTATTAGTGGAAGAGGGGCAGCATGAAGACTCATGAGTGCAGGGCACGCCATTTGTCCAGGGGGCCACGATTAGGGATGTATTTGACCCCACAGCCATCTGGGATGAGCCGCTTTTCAGCCACCATATCTTCAAACTCATCTGCATTAAACTTAGTAAAGCCCCATTTCTTGGAAATGTGAATCTTTTGACGACCAGGGAACTTGAACTTGGCCCTGCGTAGAGCCTCAATCACATGCTCCTTGTTCTGCAGCTTGGTGCGGATGGACATGATCACCTGGCCGATGTGGACCCTGGCCACTGTGCCCTGGGGCTTTCCAAAGGCACCCCGCATACCTGTCTGGAGTCTATCAGCCCCAGCACAGGACAACATCTTGTTGATGCGGATGACATGGAAGGGGTGGAGCCGCACTCGGATATGAAAGCCATCTTTGCCACAGCTCTTCACCATGTACTTGTTGGCACAAATACGGGCAGCCTCCAGGGCTTCGGAAGAGAGCTGCTCATATTCATCCGACACCATGTGGCCACAGAGTGGGAACTCATCCACTTTTGCCTTCTTCCGCCCCAGGTCAAAGATTCGAATCTTGGCATCAGGGACACCTCGGCAGAAGCGAGACTTTGGGTATGGCTTATTCTTACAATAGCGATAACATCGGGCGGGTCGGCGGCCCATGGTGAAGCAGAGATCTTCAGTGGCACACCAGAGGAAATGAGCAAGAAAGTTGTTTCTTGAGATGGACTCTACTCCTGGTGAGGATGCTGTGAAGATTGTTGAAATGACAACAAAGCAATTAGATTACATAAACTTAGTTGATAAAACAGCAAACTTCATTGTCTTATTTTAAAAAACTGTCATAGTTACCCCAACCTTCAGCAACTACCAACCCGATCAGTCAACAGCCATCAACATCAAGGCAAGATAGTATCCCCACTAGCAAAAAGATTACGACTAGCTGAACGTTCAGACAATGGTATTTTTTAGCAATAAAGTATTTTGCATTAAGGTATATACATTTTTAAGACATAATGCTATTGCACACTTAATAGACTATAGTACATTAACTTTTACATGTTCTGGCAAACAAAAAAGTGTGACTCACTTTACTGCAATATTTGCTTTATACCGATGATCTGGAACCAATATCTCTGAGGTATACCTGTAAGTAAAAATATTCATGAAACTTTCAGGCACAAATGACTTTGTATTAATTATCAAAAAGAAAGAGAATTACAAAAGGTTGTAAATTAAAGTAGCTGGTATCAAGTTAAAGAATTAACAAGTATAGATCACAAAAACAGAATAATTTCAATTTACAGTTAAGTTGTGACCTGCAATTTAGGGAAGTGCTATATAACAAGTTAATTGTTGTATAACAAACTATTACCAAATAACCATTTTATTTGCTTATGATTTTGTGGGTCAGCACTTTGGGCTGGGGGCAGTTTTCACTCTTCTTGCCTGGGGTCACCAGTGAAGCTGTGTATTGCCTGGGGCTGCTTGGTCTATGGAGCCTCTGCTGAGATGGCTTGTCTCTGCTCCCTGTATTATGCTCTAAGAGGTTAACTAGGGCTTCTTCACATGACAATCTTAGGGTTGCGACGTGCAAGTTATTTTTAAGCTCTTGCCTATCATATTTGTTAATGTCTCATTGGCCAAAGCAAATCATATGGCCCAACCAGAAGTTAAATAAGGGGGCAGCCAACACATGGGTTTAAATACAGGGAGGAGTAAATCATTGGTTCTATTACTTTAACAACCTACCACAATTTACTTTGACAGAATACACTAATTACAGTTTCTGGTGGATCATCTGGCTGCTCACCCAAATCAGTAGCATCTAGTGACTTATCACTCAAATGTTAAAGTTCACATTTCTTGTTCTTGGAATTTATTGTTATTCATTATTGAGCGCCATCTACCTATGAGATAAAGAGCCTGGGAAAGGGAGGTAGTACACAACTATTTTTGCCAGTTGGGAATTTGGTAATATCATTTAGCTTTATTTTACTCTAATACAGCCAATATAAAGCCAAAAAAAAAAAAAAATCTAAGCTCACTTAGATTTTGATATTCAGTATTATTGGGCAGCAGATTATGAAGAATTGTGTTTACTTATTACCTAATTTCTCTAAAATGCATGTGAACTGAGAAACTTTTTCAACTGATCTATATGCTGTTTCATGATAATCGTCATGAGCAGAGTAAAATAAAAGGTAGGCAGTACACAATTATTAAGTGTACTTGCATAAATTAGAAAAAATTTTGAATATTTTATTAACACTATGTACATAATATTAAATAGAACTTTTATACATCACCTAAGTCAGTGTCTTTGATTTGTCATTTATTTGCTATAGGAAAGAGAACACATTTTTAGTATTAGAGAATTAATCAGAGTCCAGAACATAGGCTGGCACAGAGTAGGCCCTTAATATTTCTGAATGAATAAGTCTGATATTTTTATAATATGTCTAGAATAATTACGTAGACGAAAGTCTGTAATAAAAATAATATCTCATATTTGAACACAAACTTTAACTTTTGGAAATTATTTTTAAAACATGTTCCTCACCACAACTCTATAAAAAGTTTTATAATCCCATTTTGCAGATGAGGAAACTGCAGCTCAGAAGTTAAATGACTTGCCCCAAATCACACAGCTGGATGGTAAGACCTAAACTATAGGATTCTCTTTCATTATGCTATCTTTCAAATACAATAGTTAAAAGCTATGTAATGTCAAAGAACAAATACACTGGTTTTTACATTATACAAATAATGTCCTTACAAAACCAATACAATAATGGCATTCATCTGGCTTTTAAATAGATGACAAATTTCTACAAGGTATTATGTGACTTCTGTTCATTCTTTCCTTCTGTCTAAAAATATTAGCCAGGTGTTTTAGAAAATAGTATAAAATATGGTCTCTGTCCTTGAGCTCACAATCTAATTGGGGTGGGAGGAGAAAGAAGGTAGGAGAAAAAGCATAAAGCAATATAATACATTTTATAATATAGGCATTACAAAGTTCTATGGTGACAAGAAGATTGCTACTAATTCTGCTTTGTGGGAGTTAAAGGAAAATTCGATCGTTACCTTGTCTGTGACTCTGTCATTCAGATTTCTCAACTTCCTGTGTTTATTATAGCATTGGATATTTCGAGCTACTCCTTTAAGATACTCAAAAAATATGAAATTTAACTAATCTAATTTAAAATTAGTTTATAAACTTTAACCCAGTAAAGCTTTCATCTTTGAAAATTTGATTCTTAAATTAAAAAAACAGAAAAAAAAAAAATCTGTCCACTGGTGTGTAGTTACTGTTCATAAGGAAAGTTTAGCACAGATGAAAAAACTTCCAGATAATATGGATAGGTCTCTTAGCAGCTCTCTATAGAAATAGCTAAACCTATATTGTTTCAAGAGGTTTATAACTGAGAATTTTTAAAAAGGAGATGGGGATCTTATTTACATTTTTTCTGACAAGAGTCCAGATTCAGTGATTGGGAAGTACCTTTTTTTCACCCAAGAATTGATGATGATCTATGACCAGAACTATGAAGAGGCACAAAGCAAATAAATTCTTTGTCCTGAAAGAGCTTATTTACAATCTAGTTCACACACTTATTGGCTCATTTCTCAATACAGGCAACTGAGAAAGTGTTCTTTGCAGGAAAAGAAAACCAGAGGAAAGGCAAAGCTTTACAAATTCACAGCCCAGAAAGAGCCAAAATTAAAGTTTGAGATATAATAATTTCTTCTGTTTATGTTTTATCATGGTATAATACGCACGAAACTTACTATTTAAACCATTTTTCAGTGTACAGTTCAGTAGCATTAAGTATATTCACATTGTTGCACAACCATCACCAGTACCCATCTCCAGAAAATTTTCATTATCCTATGCTGAAACTCTGTACCTATTAAACAATAACTCCCTATTCCCCTCTCTTCTCAGCCCCTAGTAATATCTTTTCTAATTTCTGAAGTGAAATCATACAATATTTGTCCTTTTGTCTATCTTCTTTCACATAGCATAATGTCTTCAAAGTCCAACCATGTTGTAGCATGTATTATTAATTTTATACCTTTTTTGGCTGAATAAAATTCCATTGTATGTCCATACCACATTTTGTTTTCCATTCACTACTGATGGACATGTTTTTCCCCCCATCTTTTGGCTGAGAATAATGCTGCGATAAACCTGGTTGTACAAATACCTGTTTGAGACTGCTTTCAAATTCTTTTGGGTATATAGTCAAAGTGAAATTGCTGAGTCATATGCTAATTCTACGCTCAATCTTTTGAGGAACTGCCAGTTTTCTCCAGCAGCCATACAATTTTACATTCCCATCAGCAATGCACAAGGGTTCCAAACTCTTCACATCTTTACCAACCCTCGTTTTTTATTTTTACATTAACCATCCTAATGTGTGTGAAGTGGTAACTCATGGTTTTAATTTGCATTTCTCTAATGATTAGTGATGTCGAACATCTCTTCATGTGCTTATTGGCCATCTGTACATCTTTGGAAAAATATCTATTAGACTCTTTTGTAAAAAAACTTTGACCACAGAGTAGACAAGCATCCCTGGGAAATGGTGACAGCACAGTCTCATCAAGCAGAATGAAGTGAAATTCTACCTTTCGGCCTACAAAAAGAACAAAATGACGTTCTGTACAAGTACGAAATGCACTGTGAAGAACAAAACTAGAGCCGATTCCTTAGTGAGGCTGCCCAGGATATGGCTAACCCTTAGTTCCTAACTTTCTTTGCACTTCATGTAAAAATATTTGAGTACCTGTTTTATTAGTTTCCTACTGCTGCTATAACAAATTACTAGAAACTTAGTGGTTTAAAACAACACAAATTTATTCTCTTTACTGTTCTGGAGACCAAAAGCCTAAAATCAAGGTCTTGGCATGGTCTTCTTTTGGAGGCTTCAGGGAGAGAATCCCTTTTTCTCTTTGTCTGTTTCCAAAGGTGCCTGCTTTCTTTGGTTCGCAGCCCCCTAACATCACTCTGATCTCTTGATGCTTTTAATTAAAATTTTTTAAAATTCGTTTTTAGACAAAACAGACATAACATTGTCTAAGTTTAGGGTACACAAAATGATATGTGTATATTACAAAATGATTACAATAGTCTAACATCCATCACCTTGAATAGAGAATATTTTCTACTTGTGATCTGAATTTTTAAGGTTTACTCTTTTAACAACTTTAAAATATACAGTGTTGTTAACTACAGTCACCATGCTTGTACTTATCTTTTGCTTCAACGGCCACATCTCCGATTACTGACTTGCTTGCCTCCCCTTTTATAAAGACCCTTTTGAGTACATTAACCTGGATAATCCAGGTTAGTTTTCCCACCTCAAGATCCTTAATCACATAACTAAGTCCCTTTTGCCATGTAAAGTAGCATATTCACAAGTTCTGAGACTTAAGAGGTAGACATCTTTGTGGTGACATTATTCTACCACCCCTATTATGTGCCTGTGAATTCAAAAATGAAAAATTATGGCATTCAATATACTCTAGAGATCATTTTTCTCTTAGATTGTTTGACCTACCCACCTCGTTTACTGGTGGGTGTTACCAGCCCCTGGAATTAGTTGTCTGAACTGAAATTGGCTGATATGAACAATCACAAAGATACAGCCGCACCCATTGTTTCTGCTGTTGCTGTTTGGGTAAGGAATTACAAAAAAATGAAAGCAGCTTTTCCTATTAAATAGCCACCAACAAGCAGACTCATCAGCATTGCCGTTCACAGTGGGAGAGGCAGCAATAAGGCCTTGACGAAGCACTGAGCAATTGAGGGCCTGGACAATTACTCTCTGGAAGCCGATTACTTTCTTCACGTGTTCCTTCTCCTTGGAAAATGGCGGGCCTTACCTCTTGTTCCGCGCCACCCAGAGCGGGCGGGGCAGATAGAGCCTCTCTCTCGGTCGCCACGGCCCACCGTGCTCTATGACGCCCGCTGCCAGGAGCGACGAAAAGCCAGCGCTTGGCACCCGCCCGGGTCCCGCGACGCTCGCGGATCTGCCCTTGCAACCAACTTCCCCTTTCCTCTCTCTCCGCTTCCGGAAGCCGAGGGGTGCTGCTGGGAGCCCGGGGGCGGGGCTTCAGGAGCGCGCCGGCGCGTGCGCGCGAGCGCGAAACGCCGCGGGCGGCGCGCGTGGAGGCCGTAGCGGCCTCGGCTCGCAGGTGAGCGGCGCGCGAGCATCCCCTAGTCCGCGCCCGCCTCCCTCCTCACGGTTCGGGATCCGTTTCCCCTCTCCGGAGCCGGGCCAGCGGCAAACACGCAGGGTCGGTATAAGGAATCCCGCGCGGGGGTGGAGGAGGCGAGCCGGCTGGGACCCCCACCCCCAGCCCTTTGCCCTGCCGCCTCTCCAGCCCGGCCAGCCCTGGTCGCCGGGTGTAACCACAACAGAGGCTTCCGAGCCGGCAGGTCCGTGGGGCCGTCCACACCCGCAGCGGTCCCCGAAAAGGACGGCCCGGCCAGTCCTCAGGACGCGTTCGGGCTTAGCATGGGAGTCGGGGTCGGCCCGGAGTTAAGTGGTAGCGACCAGGAGCCGGGCTTAGGTCACCGCCTCTCACCTCTGCGGACCTGAACCTGAATCCTGGTTGTCAGTTATCCTCTGCTACCTGGCGGGATCAGGAGGGATGGTGAACGGAGCTTCAAAGTTCCGAAAAACAGATGTTTACTTTGGGCCTAGATTTTCGAGTACCCAATCGGTTACCTTCTTTGGATGTATTATATATCTAACTACAGAAACGTAACGTCACAGTAACAAAATGACAGTTTGGAAATTTTCAGATTCTTATTTGTGTGTTTTCCTGATCTATCATGAAAGCATTAGTATTTCTATTGTCGGCTCTGCAGGCAGCTTTGGCAAATACCTCATTGAGGACCAGAAGGGTTATTAAGTTCTGATGAGCTATCATTTATTTTTTACCCTTTCCCAACGTGTTGCAGTGACAGCACCTAAACCCGAGAGTGGGGCTGTGTAATATTGGGATTTATAAGGCATTTAGTTCTCATCCACATTTCCTAGTTATCTCCCCAAATCCTTGGAATTTCATAAGTCAAGAGGATCCTGGTGTATTTGTTAATGAGGTGACTTTTGGACTCCTCCCTAGGGTGAGGACCGGGGGTTAGAAGAACTAAGCAGATTTGAGGTTTGGAATTTTAAGTCCCACCCCTGCCCTGTGGGGTGGGGAGAGGGGCCTAGAGATTAAATTGCCAATGGCCAATGACTTAGTTAATCATGACTATATAATGAAGCCTCCATAAAACCCCAAGAGAACAGCCCATTGGTTGTTTTTCTGAGGGCTTCCACGTGCTTCGGTGCCACCTCCAAACTCCATAAGGACAAAAGTTTCTTTATTCGGGACCTTGCCCTATGTATGTCTTCTTCTGGCTGTTGATTCGTATCCTTCAATATCCTTTGTCATAAATTGGTAATCTAGTGAGTAAATGGGTTTTCTTGAGTCCTGTGAACTGTTCTAGGAAATTAATCGAACCCAAGGCAGGGGTGTTGGAATCCTCTGATTTAGGGCATTAATTTGTTGTAGGAAATAATGTTTCTTTTGTTTTAATATTTACTTGATAAAAGTTTTATAATCTAATTTTTCTTAAATCTTTAAAATTTACCTAACATCTTATTTTGGTTTAAATCTAGTAATGTTTTAGAATTTTAAAACTCATACTTTAATTTTCGCTTAGTTTACATTTCCCTGAACATTTTACACCATTTACAAACTTGCTTAATAAACAGCACAATTGCAATTTTAGTATATTTGATTTTCTTAAATACTTCAAACTCCTGACAAGGCACGCTTATAGACGTAATAAAGGACATCTTCCTTAGCACTTAGACATTGTTTATAAACCTAGGAAGTCTAAACTTTCTGATTTAATCAGGTTCTCTTAAGTGTTTAAAAGTAGATTACAGTTAAAATTTTATAAGTTTAATACATCATAATCTCTTCTATTTTTTAAAACCTTAAAACCAGACAGATTATCCAGTGATGATAAAATGTATTACCACATATACTTTAACCTATCATATTTAACTTATCACATTAATGGTATAAATTTGGTTGATTTTAAAATCATGTTTATACTTGCTTTTATAAGTTGCAGCATCACTTAAACAATTAAAGGCTGCAGAGTGTCATGACTGATTTAGGTTACAGATTACATAATCATTGCTTGATTGGATGTTATTTAATCATAATTTGAATATAGTAAGCACATAATTAGATTGTTAGATATATGTTATTGGAAATTTATATATTTCTTTCCTTTAACATAACTCATACTATTTGCCCCTTTTGATTATCATTATGGACTCATGACTTTCCCCAGAATTACTTTTTCCTTTTTACGTATATTTTGTGTTTTTTGTTTTTTAGTGTTAAATTGTCCAGCTTGGACAGTCCAAGCACCTTTGAACTGGATCCTTTGTTTTATTACCACTACCCCATATCTGGATATTGTGCTTTCTGGCAACAATAAGATATTCTGGGCCTTTCTTGGTTTTTTGGTTTTTTATTGTTCATTTGTGTGTTTGTTGTTTTTTCGCCTCCAGAAATGGAATCAGCTGCCTTCCAAGGTCCTGATTTTTAAAAAAATTACTTTAAAAGGTTATGTCACAGTTTGTAATTAAATATTCAGAGGTCTGACTCCGAGCTGCCTGTATAGCCTATGTATGTGCCTTAGTGGTTTTATTTGAAGGGATTGAGGCAGTTTTTACTTTTAATAGGAGTCATCTTCTTTCTGCTGCTGTTTCAGTAACTGCACTGGAGGACACAATAGGGCAAAAACAAGTGCTGAAATGGGGAAGTGTGTCAATCTTCATTGGACTACTACCACGAAAATAATGTGTTTGGGCTGGCCTAGCTGATCTCATGAGGTTTTAACATCATCTTATTCTAAACTCTAATTGTCTTTAATTTATAGAAGGCAGGTTTTCCTTGGCGTTCACCTAAGTGTCCATGTTTGCAGTATGCCTGCCTTGATGATCTATTATTTTCCTATGAACTGAACTATTAGACCTATTTTCAAATCATTGATATAACTTGATATTGCTCTTGTCACTCTGCTGAGTTGTTCTTTTTGTTTTTTTAGGCTCATGTTTCTTTTTATATATTAACCAAACTTCTCAGTTTGGGAAAATTAGGAATTATTATATAAAGATGAAAAATATTTGGAAATTACTCTTCAGTCTGATGGTTATATTTTTCTCCTTTTCAGATATATTTTTGTCATCATGGATCAATTCGGAGATATATCAGAAGGTGAAGTGGACCATTCTTTCTTTGACAGTGACTTTGAAGAAGCAAAGAAAAGTGAAAGTAACTCAGTTTTTGACAAGCAAAATGGTGACCCTAAAGAGAGACTAGACAAAGATACAGAAGATGTAAACTTGAAATTTGGAATGCAAAGAAAAGAAAATGATCTTACTGAGAAAGAAAATGAAAGAAAAGAGAAAATTCCTCTAGAAGAACACCCTGTAGAAAATGACAATACACAAATCAGAAATTCTTTATTGTTGACTCCTTCTTCAAGATCAAAAAAGATGTGTGATGCTACAAAAGGACATAAAGTACAGTTGACCATTCCAAATAGAATTCCCAAAATTGTAAAAGAAGGCGAAGATGATTACTATACAGATGGAGAGGAAAGCAGTGATGATGGGAAAAAACATCATGTCAGGTCCAAGTCAGCTAAACCATCTAATAACTTTAAAAAAGGCATCAGTAAAAAATATTCCAAAAGTAGTTCCTCTTCCTCTTTGTCCTCCTCATCTTCATGTTCAGGTACAGATTGTTCAGATGTAGGGTCTGATATCAGTACATCTGATTCACCTCCATCATTAAAGAAACATCTCTCTGGTGTAACCCACTTGTCACCAAAACATAAATATAAACCACGAATAAAATCATCAGGAACACAGCCTTCAAGTACTAAACCAAAAGTCGGTGATTACACTGAGGAATCTGAAGATACTGTGACAGATGTCACTCCTTTATCGACTCCAGATATCAGCCCTGTTCAGTCATTTGAACTGGGTGCATCAAATCATCCAAAAGTAAGAGTTAAAAGGCAAGAAAATGTGAGTCAGGAAGTGTATGGAAATGTTGAGGATTTAAAAAATAATTCAAAATCTTCGAAATCGACCAAAAAAGGGAAAGAAAAACCCGGGTCCAGTCTCACCTCAAAGTCTTCAGTGTTAGATTCCAGTGGAGACCACAGATATAAACAAAAAGACTTACATGACACAATGGACCTGAATCATCTTTTGAAAGGTAATTTTATTTTCCTTTTTAAAAACTGTATATTGAATTTAAATATTTAATGGTATATTAAGCTTAAATATTAAATGCTATGAATTTGCATTGGTTTTTCTAGTAGATATGTTTTATTGTTTGAGATAATTGATACTATAACTTTACCAAACATTCCATTTTACCATAAAAATATTAGGAATGGCGTTATTTCTAGTATTACAAAGCTGAACAGCTAAGACTAGAAACTGCTTCAACTAGAGGGACCAGATGAATAAGATGAGAGAAGTGGAGCTAGATTTTCCCATGTTTGATAGAGACATTGGCATTGAATATATTTTACTTCCTTCATTAAGGAAGCCAACAGCAAGCACTGAGGATAAAATAGCTGACCTGTTGTCTTCATACCAGAGAAAGTGATAAGAATGCTGGCAAATGAAAGAACTCAGAGTAAACTATGGGGTACTATTCAGATTTTAAGTTAAAAGCTAACAAGCATTACTTGAAAATAATTACCTAGTTGACAAAATAATGTAATTCAAGTTTCAGTTGCTTTAAAATATATTTTTGAATTAGAATCATCTTTATTGCTGTATTTCTGTATCAATTTATTATTATCCATATTTAGTTTGAAAGGAACAGTACATTCCAGGTGAAATAAAAGCAGCTTCAAACTTTTCCTTTGGACTCATTTATGTAAACTGTAAAAATATTGGGCTTGCAGGTTAGATTTAGGTCAGTTAACATTTTTAAGTTGTAAATTGGATTCTCTGTCTTTGAAATATTAATTGAAAGGATAAATCTTTAGCTTTATAATTTACATATTGTGGCAATATAAGGGCATAAATAAATCTCTTATTTAAAATAACTCATAGTTGGATCGATAGTGTATTTTGGAGCAGCTTACACTTGTGAATGTTCCCTCCTTTGTAGGTTTTTCTTTCTCCTTTGCTCTGATTATATCTGTTGATGGTTTAGTGTGTCTGAAAAATTGAACTCTCCACTTTGGCCATCATCAACTAGTGGCTAAGCCTCCACTCAATATATCATTCCTGATAAATACTCATTCAGTCTCTTAAAACTTTGAGGATTGAGGCTTTTTCTGTTCTTGCCCCTCTGCTGCTTGTGCTAACAACGAGAGTGATCTTTTAAAAAGTCAGTCAGTCTTACTAGTTTCTTTCTTAATTCTTCAGTGGGCTTACTCTTATATTAAAAATAAAATTTAAATTCCTTATCATAGCCTAATAGACTTGATATCAGTGATTCTTATCCCAGGTGGTATATTAGCATCATCTAGAGAACTAGTAAAACAAATTATAAAAACAAACTATTAAAACAGATACTGATGCCTAGGCCCTGCCACGGGGATTCTGATGCTATTGGTCCAATATGCTATTAAGGTTGATGAGAACCATTGCTCTGCATCATATCCTGTTTTTTAAAGTCTCCTATTATTTTACTCCAGTCACACTGCTTTCTTACTTTTCTCAGAACACACTGCACATCTGTGGGGCATTTGCACTTGTTGCTCTCTTTCTTTGCATAGTCTGCTGCTTTTTCTCAGGTCTCAGCTTATATATCACCTCAGCTTATATATCAGAGAGACTTTTTCTTAACATTCTATATGTTGTAGCTTCACACCCTCGACCCCTGCCTCTCTGACACAAAAACCTGTTTCCTTCCACAGAATACTTATTAGATCCTGGAACTTGTAAAGTTTGTTTATCTCTCCCGCTGGAGTGTAAGCAATATGAGGGCAGGAACTTATTCCTTGCTAGAATCCCCAAATCTAGCCAGTGTTGGCACATAATAGACAATATTTGTCAACTGAAGGAACTGTGAGGAAGTTTCTATTGTTGCACAACTCTAAAAAGGAAATATATTTCACATTTCACCAAAACTTCATTTTTGTAATAAGTTACCCATGAAATACATAGAATAAGTCTGTGCCTCCTTCTGTATTATAATAACCTTTAATATATTTGATATTCTTCTCTAGAGAAACTCTATAATTCTTTATCAAGCCATCCAGTGTAACAATTTCCACTTAAAAAAAATTTTTATGGCCACTTTCTAGTCTGTAAGATTATTTGTATGATTCATCAGATTGATGATTTCATCAAGTTGAGAACTGCATCTACATCTCTTAGAGTTCTATTTACCATATTAGAAATTAAATCAGAAATTTAAAAAAATATTAGTTTATTAAAGAACAGTAATAAACCTATTGTGTATTAACATAAGTTTTATGTAAACATAAGTTAAATATGTTTTATTGAACATAACTATATTTCCAAAAAATTAGTGATCTTTGCTAATCGCTAATACCTGGCAATAGAAGGTAATTGGATTCTCATGTCAGCTTCTGCATGAACTATTGTGATATATTGTTTTTGTTGAAGTATGTGAAGAAAATCTGACCTCACACAGATATGATTGGAAAATAGAGGAATCTTTTAATATCCTCTTTAATTTTAAATATTCTTTGCTACCACACCAATATTCTACAAGTAGTAGTTTCTTAAATGTTAGTTGCAATGTCAGATTTGAAATGAATATTAATTTGTCATCTGTTACATTAGAATTATTGATTTGTCTTACATTTTGAATGATTTTTGTAGCACTGATAGGTTATTTAAAAAATGTTGGTTCACTGAGCTTACAAATGTTGACACAGTTCATAATACACTATACAGAAATCATAGTCGTTAATATCACTACCAGTCTGGTTATAAAGCTCTTGGAAAGCTGTCAAACTCAAGTTTACCAAAAATTCTAATTTTTACTGAAGCGCTCATATTTTGT
Source organism: Pteropus alecto (assembly GCF_000325575.1). Taxonomy (NCBI): domain Eukaryota; kingdom Metazoa; phylum Chordata; class Mammalia; order Chiroptera; family Pteropodidae; genus Pteropus; species Pteropus alecto. The sequence goes on along the minus strand of NW_006439192.1, from coordinate 19,954,304 downwards.
TATTGCCAACAAATACTGTCAGTTTTTTTCCTTAAAGTGACAGGATTATTTTTTAAAATCATATTTTTAATGCAAAAATTGGAAGGTAATCAAAATTAAGCCATAAAAATCCATCCAATGAGATCATACAGACTGCTCACTAATATTTTGTTTAATAATATGCATCTTAATATATTTTCCTTTTTTGTTTGTCAAATTTCTATTGCTGTATTGTTTTTAATAATTTCTACCGTGATTTATATGTGTTTAAAAGTAGCAGCCTAACACATGGCATTATAAAGTATCTTATAAAAATTTCTTATGAAATTAGGGTAAAGTAAGAATATAGATATTGAAAAGATAATGTTATAGAAGATAACAGTGTATAATATGACTTACAAGTTTTATTTCTTTTTAAAAATGTGGTCTTATTTGACTAAATCATAATTTTAAAGACTCACTCTTTTATTTTTTATTTTTGTAAGTACTATTTGATTCCACAAATTATAAGCACCACTCTGTTTTCCAAATGAGAATGAGCAGACATCGCCAATAAAAAGCTTATTTTAGGAAGAAAACACTTGATTTTCATTTGGAATTATCAGGTTTTTAAAAACCATCTAATGGAAAAATAGTCTGTGATATTTGAGCTTTTCGTTCAGGACCATCAATGATTATCTGTTTGTATTGCTTAGGATGATTTTGGATGCAAAAAACAAATTCCTAATAAAACCATGTTTCTCACATAACAGGAGGTCCAGAGATAAACAAAGCTTGAGGGTTGACTGATTCAGTGGCTGAAAAATGTCTTCAGGGACCCAGGTTCTACCACCCTGATCCCCTACCCTGGTATTAGCTTCATTCTTAGGTTGCTAGGAAATATCTGCAGCAATGTTTAATATTCACGTCCAGACATGACAGTGTTCAGAGAAAGAGAAATTATCTCCTCTTCATCTTAAATTAGAGGAACCTTTGTAAAAAATCACTTTCAACTGACTTCCACTTATGTCGCATTGCCTAGAATGGGGTTATACTCCCATTCCTGACATAGTCGCTGACAAGGGTAATGGGATTATTCCAGGCCAGTCGGATTCACCCTAAAGTTAGAGGTGGGAATCAGGAGGGGAGGTCAGCTTCCCCTGAAAGACATGGCTTCTTAGGAAAGGGATAAATGTCTTTAAAAAAAAATTGGGGATCTGTTAAGTAAAGGAAGAGGAAAATAGGAATGTATGCTAATTGGGCAACCAACTTTATCCACTAGGCCAGAGCTTGTCACCTTTAATATGCATACAAGTCACTTGGGGATCATGTTAAAACATAGATTCTGGTTCAGTAAATCTAGAGCAGAACCCAAGAAGCAGCATTTCCATCCAGCCTGGTGGTGATACCATTGCTACTGATCCAAGTACCACAATCTGAGTACCAAGACACTAAAAAATTATTTGGTTCCATGGAAAATAAATACAGGTGTCTTTCACTATTCTTATCTAATTCATTTCTGAAACTTAGTTGGATATGGAGAGCCTATATATTTTTAAGTTTGAAATGGGAATAATAACAATCACGCCTAAAATTCCTGAACAGTTTCCCCAAATATAATAGAAGCACTGAAATACCGTTTCAACAGGGAAACAGCTAAAATGTAGAAGAAAAGCTTTATTCATACTGTTGCACAGTAGGGAGCCCTGATCTCGCTAACCTGCTAGTAAGTGGTGCTCAAGGCTTTTAAACATACAGAAACAAAGGTGGCATTTGCCAGTTGGTACATCTGTGTTTGAAATCCAAATCATAACAATCACCATGGAGATGTGTGCATGACTATGCCAGTTCTGCACTCATTTCTCATTATACGTTATCACTTTCAACTACTACTATATGGGCTTTTCTGTGCCTCTTTGTCTCACCTCATTTCTTCACAACCTTTTCTACTTCCTTAGAATATAAATTTACTTAATGTGAGGAAGATGATAGTGATGATGCATACCACATTATAAAAATTATAAGCACAAGATGTGATCCTATCAGAACAGCTGAGGTGCTGAGGTAGGAACACAACATACTCTACATCCTCTCAATTTAAACATTTTCACTAATTTTTGATTCAGATAGTGAATTTTGAGTGACAAATTTTCAAGCCATTACAGCAAACATTGAGCTAGAGTCAGATAGTGAGGGATGCCTGTTTAGCTAACAGTATTAATGTTATTTATTAGTTTAAAATAACTTTTGTTAACATTTATTAATAAATTTGTAAATTTGAAAGAATTTCACACTATGAAAGCTTATGAAAAAAAGTGTAATAAAAGAATATAAAATCAGGTATCCCAGTTGTAGGCCCTGGAATAATGAAACTTGAATTTGGAAACGTACATAGCAAGGTGAAGAAAATTCTGCAAGTGGATTAAATATTTTAGGCTTCTGGGTGTTATTCACATGACCATAGATAAGCAGTAACTATTCTGTGCCTCCGTTTCTTCATTTGCAGTGCGAGCCATTGATAGAGGTTGCTAAGGCCTATTCTAAATTCAGGGTTCTGGAGTTCTATGAGAAATATAAGAATAAGGGAAAATCAATATAGACTAAAATTATTAGACATCTGACTTTAAAATAGACCTTGAAAATTTATTAGAATTTCTGAATATTTAGCCTCTTTTAGCTCAGTTGGATGGCTGATTTGAGAGACCTCCCACCCCTACCCCAAGCCTGCTTTTGTTATGTAAATGTTCAAAGCGAGTAGTAGCCTAAACAAAAGTTTAGGCATTGTGTTTTGGCATGAATCTCTCCTACTGGGAAAGTAGTAAAGTAATTTACATGACTAGACTTGAAGATATGTTTCATACTTCGTGTAGGTAAAATTAGATCAGTTAAGGAAGACTATGGAGGGCACAATAGAAACACTAAATGCTCCACTTCAAATTTTACTGCATAGATTCTGTATGAAATAATTAGATATATCATTACAGATGTATCCGAAGAAGAAAAACTAATATAAGAAAAAGAAATATGATTAAAGAAGCATTGATGAGCAAATAAACTGGTTAAGCTTATTGTTAAACTGACAACAACATAGGAGGGAATGAAGCAAAGTACCTTATTTAAGGGAGAGACGTGGACCCTGTTACACTCCATAAGAAAGAGGTTACCTTTACAGTAGTCTTCCTCCTCATCCTCAGGGGATATAGGCCAAGATCCCCCCCGACGGATGCCTGAAACCATGGATTTTATGGAACCCTATATATACTATGTTTTTCCCTATCATACATACCTATGATAAAGTTTAATTTATAAATTAGGCACTGTAAGAGGTCAACAATAACTAATAATAATAGAACACTTATAATAATATACTGTAATAAAAGTTATGCAAATGGCCTTGGGGCCATTATTAAGTAAAATAGGGATTACTTGAGCACAAGCACTGTGATACTGCCAAAATCGATCTGGTAACTAAATGGCTACTAAGTGACTAAAAGGGCGGGCAGGCAGTGTATACAGCATGGATATACTGGACAAAGGGGTGAGTCGCATCCGAGGTGGGACAGTGTGAGCTGTCACACTACTGCAAATAGTGAAACTGTGGATAACGAGGGGTTCCTATACTGAGATTAGCTACTAGCACATCCTCCCTGGCAGCATGTTTTATCCTTTTACTGGCAGCCTGCAGTAAACAGGATCCAGCTAGGTGAGCAGGAAATCTAAGATATCTTCAACACACTGCCAAGTATTACCAAACATTTGAGAAAAGCTAAAATCAAGGGAGGCTACAGACTGACAGATAAAGAACATAATACTTGAAACAGTTAAAAATGAAGCTCAAGGATTTTAGAGGGGATCTACAAAGACAAAACTATTTTCACTAATAGCACTAAGATGTGATTTGTTTTTTTATACTCTTCTGCCATGTGTGTACGATGGAGTTTTCCAGGGGCTACATGACAGTGACTGCACAACAGAGTTAAAGCAGAAGCTGATATGAGAATTCAATTGTCTTCTATTCTATTATGGCAAGCATCAAAAGATTTGCAAAAATGTTAGATTCTGCCACTTTTCTCACTAATTTTTTTGTTTTTTATAAAAATATGTTAACATCATTGGTTTGTTATTTTCAGATGAATTAATATCTAAATTTTTTCACTTTTATTTCTAACGTAAATATTGATAGATGTACCCCACATAAGCATTCTTTGGGGTCCTTAATAATCTCTAGGTAAGTAAAAGGGTCCTGAGACCAAAAAGTTTAAGAACTTTCATTTTAGAAGAATAGAATTAGATTTGTAGTCTGTTAGAGAAGAAGGGAGAAAAATTAGAGTAAAGAAGAAATTGAAGTGTTTTTTTTTTAAAGATCGTAGAAGAGATCAAACAATATAAGGAGATGGTTTTAACTTATCAGAGGATATTATCAGAGGGGATTAAAATTTTTAAATCAAATCCAACCTAAAAATATATTTTAAGTAATCTAGGAATAATAAAAATAAAGGCTTGAAAAATATATGTCAGGTAGGTATTAACAAGGAGAAGATAGAAGTATCAATCCTATTAGCATACAAAATAGAATTAAAGATGTAAAAAGCACGAAAAGGGACAAAGAAGGTTTGACAATAATTAACTAAATACACCAAAAAGATTTAACAGCCATTGATTTGAAATGTATGATAAAAGCAAAACAACTAGATAATGAAATTGACAAAGCCATAATCACTATGGAAAATTGATAACCTATGTTGCCCTTCCCCCAAAACAAAAAACAACAACAAAAAAACAGTAATTACCTGCCTGTTTGTGGACTGCACTTTGTCCACAGTTATTTTGTTTGTCTATCACTATATTTTTTTTTAAAGCGATGAAATATCAGTTGCTATTCCTACATATGAAATTTTCCCACTGCTTAGGATTTGGAGAGACTCAAAGAGCAGAGAACTGGAGTCATCTGAGAGCTGGTTTACTCACATGTCTGGTGTCTGGGTTTGGGATGATTTGAAGATCAGGACTGCTAAGCAGAGGGCCCACATGTGGCCTCTGCATGTGGCCTGGCTTCTTCACAGATGGCGGCCTCGAGATAGTTGGACTTCTTACATGGAGGCTCACAGCTCCAAGTACAGTGTTCCAAGAAAGCAGAAACCTCATCACCTTTTATGACCTAGCCTCAGAAGTCACATAGCTTCATTTCTTCCATATTCTATTTTAAACAGTTATAAACCTTCCAAGTTTCAAGAGGAGGAGTACAGACCCTCCCTTTTAATAGGACTGTCAAATAACTTAGGGACATGTTTTATCCTCTGTTCACACAATAATTTCTATTCCTCCCAAACGCAAAAATAAATTTTCCCTTTCCAAAGATTCTCTAACCTTAAGATCCAGGGTCTAAAACAGGTCCAAGTGTAGCTGAGGCTCCTCAGCCATGCTTCCTTAGTTACATGTGGCTCTGTGTACTTTGAGAGTCTTCTGCCAGGAGAGACTAGGAAGAAGGAGTAATTATAGTTTAAACCCTGTAAGTCCTGGCTCTTATATTCTCTCAAAATTTTGCTTGAAGGCTGATTAATTCCCTTTTTTAGTCCATCTCTATATATACTGTCTTATTATTGTGGATAAAACAAACCACTGATAACTTTCAACATTCTGCATGGAGATCTTCTTAGCCAAATCCACCAGCATCAGTAAGCACCTAGTCACAGCCAACAGTGTTCCTAAAATTCTGCTACTTCATCCTCTTCAACAGTCTCTAGGCCCTTCCATCTCTACTTGTCACCTGGTCTTAAAGCTAGTGCCATGTATTTGCGGTTTTTACTATAGTAGTACTCTAATTCCTGTTACCAAATTTGTTTTAGTAACTTGCTCTGATAACAGATCACAAAACTTAGATGTGTAAAGCAGTAGCCTAGGATGACTCAAAAGGTTAGGATCATAGTGCCTGCACAAAGCTTTATGTGGTTTGATTTCTTAACAGCCTGGCAGCCCCAAAGCAGTCAGACATATAGGGTGGCTCAGGGCCCCAGGGGCAAGTATTTCAGGAAGCAAAATGCTTAGCTTGAAGAGACACACCTTAGCTATATCATATTGGCCCAGCTGTATCATATTGGCCTGTGCAGTCACAAGCCTGCCCAGATTCAGAGGAAGGGAACTGGAAGAATGTCATAGGATTTCTCATCTGACGAGTTCATAAAGAAGACAAAAAACTTAGTAAAGTAAATTTAATTGTTATTCTTTGAATTATGATCTCAGTTTATAAGTGTTAGATTTTTATTTTAAAAAAACTTTTAAAATTACTTTAAAAAGCAAATACCATTTATATATATATATGGGATCATGAATATGTCTACAGGGTGGATTTTTTTTAACCGACAAATATATGAATAAGGCTTAATATGGCTTGGGATACAATTTTCAGTGGTAGCATTATTCATAAAATTTTTAAATTCTGGCCGTGTCTTAGATTAGAGAAAGTAAAGCTCTGATACTCCCAGTAAACACTGATATTGAAGTACTATGTACTCCCAGTAAATACTCCCAGTAAACACTGATATTGAAATACTATCAGTGTTAAACACTGATATTGAAATACTATAAAGGGCTTGAACAAAATTGTTTCGTTGAATAAAATTAGGAAAAAACAATATTTCCTAAATATAAGTTTAAATATGTACATATCTGTATAAATGTTTGTATCCCTGCAAGTTTATTCAAGTTAAAAAGTTTTTAGATCTTAATTAGAAAAAACAGTGGATCATATATTTAAAGTTGCCTCATACTAAAGCATATAGCCACTTTAGAAAAATGTAATAGTAATACTAGGTATCGGTATATAAACACTCCATACTTTGACATCAGAATTAGAATGCTCTTTTAAAAAATGAATTATGTCGAACTTCTGTATTTCTTTATTGCTATTGCCTTATTTTACTTTTAAATACTTTTTTTTAAATGCCATTAGGAAAATAGCTTACTTTTAATTCTCTTTATAATTTCATTTTAAAGGCTTTCATACATGGCTAGATCAATCTAAAAACCTTATTAAATTTTACAAAATGGGCATTTCTGGGAAGCAAGATAATTATGTACAGCACATCTATATCTTTCTAAATGTGTTCTCATTCAGATTTTGTCATTAACTTGGTATGGTTTCCAACAAATTATCAAGCATTAATTTCCTCATTTTTCCTGTCAAGAAGCCACTGTTAATTTTTTTTTTTTAAGTTTCTGTAATCTTTGTCTTCAGTTAAATGTAGGGAGGTAGACTTAAGTTTTTGTGACTGCTCAAATGTTTTAAGTTTTCTCTAACAGTCACATTTTTAAATGGGAGAAAAAATGCTATTTCCCCTTGTAGCACTGTGCTTTTAACAATATAAAATACTCAGCAAGAAAAAGGTACTTGCTTAATATAAAGGTACTCAAGTGAAAACGAATAATGGTTACTTTAAAAATTAAAAACAAATACGCCAGTATGTCATATGATATAATATATTCATTTTTAGTACAGACGTAAGCTGAAACATTTGGGGAGCTTAATTTAGAAACTTCTAACAAATGTTTAGTAATAATTGTAACGGAAAATTGTTATAAAATTTAATTGTTATAAAATTGTTATGAAAATTTAAGAGTTGTTGAAAATTGTTATGTGGAAATTTAAGAATTAAACATGTTGGTAAAAATTTTATTTAATAATCATAGTATACATAATAGGTTTCTTGGTTAAAAACTCCTATGTAATGTCTTCATTTTGGCTTCTGTTTAGTTAGGAATAACATGTTTGACTTTTACAGTAGAAGTATTTGTTTTAATGCCAATATTACAACCATAAGTTGAAAGTTTCAGAATATTCTGGGTTTATTTTTGCCATTTTCTAGCCATTGTTTCCATCAGTCATTGCTGAGGACTTCTTTTTTTGAAGTGTGCCTTCCAACAAAAACTGTAGAAATTAAGTATTGTATGGTTCACTCAACCAGAGGTTTCTAACCTCCCCAACTATTAAGCTACCTTAGGGAAACAAAATGAACATGACAAAAGCATTTTCCATAAATTATACCTATCTTAGAACCAGTACCATGTACATTTCTAATTAAAATAATTTCATTGTATTTGTATAGCTTTTATCCCTAAAGAACCCAATGAGCATAAAACTAAGCTGCCTCTGGGTTTTTTTCTACACAATTGTAGTTTAGATGTCATTAACATTATTTCATACTTACCTTTTCATGAATTAATGTAGTTTCCATTTTTAAGAGTTAAAGCATGTACTATCATATTGCTGTGCTACTGTCTTTAACTATTTTTCCCTTTTTCGTTCATTTCTGTAGCTTTTCTGGAATTAGATAAAAAGGGACCACAGAAACATCACTTAGATCAGCCTTCAGTAGCACCTAGGAGAAACTACTCTTTCACAAGAGAGGAAGTGAGACAGATTGATCGGGAAAATCAGAGACTTTTGAAAGAACTGTCAAGACAGGCTGAAAAACCAGGAAGCAGAAGTACAATTCCTAGATCGATTGGTCATCCACCTAAGTTATATCACAGTGCTCTTAACAGACAGAGGGAACAACAAAGGATTGAAAGAGAAAATTTGGTAAGTAACTGAAATTTTTTAGTCATCCAAGAAAATGAATTTGTACTGATTTTAAGTCCAATTTGCCAGAAACTCAAATAGAGCCCAATTTTCAAACTTAATCACATAAAAGTAGTTATAGATATGTTTGTCATGAAAAATATATTATGAACTATAAGCCTGCTTTTTTTTTTAAATCTAGCAAACTATAAGGGAACATTAAATGAAAATACTGAAAGCTCCATTATTTATTAAATCACTGCAATAGTACATGAAATGGTGTCCAGGGGTCAGATACATATATCTTCTGTGAAGTATTCAGTCACTAGCTAAATCTATTTCATTTTATCCTCAAAAGGTAAAAAAAAATTATATATCATTTATTTTAAAGGATAAATAAGTTCTCAAAGAGGCCAGATTTGGTGATCTGCTACTCAAATGTATGAAAGAGATTGATTATTAAAAATCATAGTTACATTTTGATGTTCTAAGGAATGTATATATATGGAGACTGTAGAAAATCTTTACACTAAAAACTATTAGTCATAGCCTTTTCCTTCATAAAATTCAGTTAATCATAATTGCTGATATTTACTGAGCTCTTACTAATGACAGACATTATTCTTAGTGTTTTCCAAATGTTAACTTATTGAATCCTGACAATATTTTTCAGGTAGGCACTTTTATCCATACCTTACAGATGAAATAACTGAGACCTAGAGGGGTTAAATAATTAGCCTAAGGACACGGAGCTAGTAAGTGGCTGAGCCAAGATTCTAAACCCAGGTGGTGTCTTAAACTAAAATTAGATCCTTAATGAGCACATAAATTCAGAATTAAAATAATTGATAAACCTTTATAATTACTAAAAAAGTTTACAGAAATTCACCCCTATGTTTCATCATCAGTAAAGTCCTATTTATGTACTTACCTGAAATTATTACAACCCTTATAAATTTCTTTATTACCATCACTAACACCAAGAGTTGGGGAGCTGGGGTGTATATTTACAAAAAAATAGTAAAGTCTTAAATCTTTCAGGAAGATTACCTTGCATGTGGCAAGGAGTAGATAGCAACGAAACAAGTCGAAATGAGGTTGGTGGGTAGTGAGCTGGTGATAGCTTTCCTCATATCACTGTAGCAATTTCAAGATTCATTCATAATTTATGAAAAGGCGAAATCACTATGCCTTTTTGGTTTATTTGTTTTCACTCTCCCACATGGCTCTGGAGCCTATTTTATTGATTTAACAAGCAGTTACACAGTACATACTGTTTTATAAATTGTAGGTCATTTAATCCTCTTGGTAACCTTATAATATAATCACTGTTGTCGTGGTGGAATAAATGGGACACTGAATGGGACACAGGGACTCCCTCAAGGTCAAAGAGCTAGCAGGGTCAAACAGGTTACCTAGCTTTGGGTGACTTTTTTTAACAGCTCTTTTGAGATAGAATTCATATACCCATTTAAAGTATATAGTTGATTCAACTCAATTGGTTCTGGTATGTACATTGTTGATTTTTTAAAAGTTGTAGTAAAATAGAACAAAATTTGCTATTTTAACTGTTTTTAATTGTTCAATTCAGTGGCATTAATTACATTCACAGTATTGTGCAACCTTAATACTATCTATACTCTGGACCTGTTAAATAATACTTTCCATTCCCCCTTCCCCTCAGCCCTTGGTAACCTCTGTTAATCTATTTTCTGTCTTTAAGAATTTGTCTATTGCAAATATTTCATGTAAGTGGAATAATACAGTATTTATTGTTTTGTGTCTGGCTTTTTTCACCTAGTATAATGTTTTCAAGGTTCATCCATGTTATAGCCTATATCAGAATTTTATTACTTTTTATGGCTGAATAATATTCTGCTATATATATGTGCCACATTTTGATTATCCATTCATCTGTTGATGGACCCTTGGGTTGTTTCTACCTTTTGGTTATTGAGAATAATGCTAGAGAACACTGACATAAAAGTATCTGTTCAAGTCCATGCTTTCAGTTCCTGTGGGTATATACCTAAGAGTAGAATTGCTGGGTCATATGGTAATTTTAAGTTTATCTGTTCAAGGAACAAACTTTTACTTTTGAAAAGTTGGAAGCATTAATATCTAGTGGCTATTCTGTATCTGAATAAGATGAAAACTGTTAGCCGTTTCTGTTTATAGCTTTTATTATCCCCCAAATCAGTTGTATATTCAAGCTATAAACAATGGAAAATTATCACTATTTTATCTTTACCTCATATACTTAGTAATTTTTCTCCATTTTATAGAAAGATCTTATTTGTCATACTCAAGAACATTAGAAACATAATGCGAGCCACATAATATAATTTAAAATTTTCCAGTAGTCAAAAAGGTCAAAAGAAACAGGTGAAATTATTCTGATATAATATTTTATTTAACTGAATAAATTCAAGATACTACATTTTGACATGTAAGCAATATTAAAAATTAATGATGAGCTATTTTGCTTGGGTTTTTTTTTTTTAGTACTGCCTTTGAAATCTGTTGTATATTTTACACTTAGAGTACATCTCAATTTAGACAAGCCACATTTCAAATGCTCTGTAGCCAATGGCCTTGGACAGTGCAGCTCTGAATAAAAAACTAATTCATACAGAAGTGAAAAAAGTAGCTTAAAATTAAACAAGAAAGTAAATATAATTTATTATAAAATATCATTTATTACATTTTGTAAGGAAAGCTAATCTTCCAGATTTATGTTTAACCCTTTATTCTATAAACCAAAATAAAGGTAACTCTATATCTTTTAAAACTTTTCTTGGCTTTTCTTTTGCATTTATTCTTCATAAAGACTGATTCTTTTTTTAAAAAACCTATTATAAATTTTCATTGGAATTGTGTTAAATTTATATTTTAATTGTAGAGTAGCACTCTTAAAATATTACTTTCCTTGCCAAAAATATGGTATGTTGTCTCATTTATTCAAGTTGTCTTATATTCTATCTTAGTAAGGTTTCGTAATTTTCTTCAAAACTATATATTATATGCTATTGTGCATGATTATTTTATTACATTTTCCAACTGCTTACTTTTGAACTATTGATTTTTGTATATATATTTTATAACCAGCCACCTAACAAACCCATATGTAGAGCCACATTGCCTCTAATCATTCTTCAGTGTGAGCTGATATACTTTTTAATTTGTTTGCTAGGCTGTTCATAGTCAAAACACATGTGTCCATGCACATGTACACATACACACACTTTTATAGTTCTGTGTCAGATGTACTGCACAAGCAGAGGCCATTACTTTATAATTTTTATGATTTGTATTTCTTCACTTTCTTCATCTCTAGTGATAGAGATCAATTCACATGGCTAAACAGCATGATGGCTAAAGCATTTCTGTTCCATTTCTGTTGCATGTTACCAATCCAGAGGCTGTTCAGATGCATATAATTCAAGACAAAGAAGTAGTGCTGTGCAGAGGAGGTAGAAAAAGAGAGGAGAGATATTGTATAAAATTGAGTCATGAGCTTTAGGGTTAAAAGCATGGTGTTAATCTGTCTTTCTGGTTTAGTTTGAGATCTTCATTATTTGTTTCAATAGGCAAATATACCTTTCCCTCTCATTCACAAGGGAAATAAATCAAAGGAATAATGAAGAAAAAGTAATTTTGTCCAGTAGAGGGAGTGCTTGCTACATATAGATTCAGTTATATTAGAACTTTATTATTTCCAAAAATGGGACTAATTTTTTATTTCTTGAATCTTGAAATATCTTCATCTGAACATAATATGAATCATATTTTTATGAAAGAGCATAGGAATAATCTTAGCAGAAGGAGAGAGGGTCAGCAAGGATAGTAGTTTATAGTTTCGCTTTACTCTCTAAAAGAAATGAGACTATTTCATTCTTTTAAATGTATATCAAGTTTCCTGAGCTGTGAAAGAAGGGGCGAGGGGTGGGGTGGTAGTAATTGATGAGGGAAGAAGTAAGATTCCTATAGGAATGTATCAGGATTAGAGCCTAGAGTTCAAATGGAGTTAACTTATTTTAATTTTAAATCTAGAGAGAAATAAGTAGACAATAAAGTAGACCATAATTTTTCCACTCAGGAGTTCCTGTGTTAAAATATTATTTTTAAAATAAAAGTAATGCACATATAAATTTAGAAAATTCCAACTGATCTTAAAAACATTAAATAAAAATAAAATCCTCTCCTGTTCTTTGCTGGTCTAGGAGAGTAATTTTAGAGCTCTTAGAATGTGAAGGCTATTAAAAGCAGAGTGATATGTTTTCATAAAGATGAAGATTTATAGCAAATCTTATACCTGCTATAAGTATTAATCTTTTGAATAATCGGTACCTTTATTCTAAGATCTTGAAATAATTTACAGTTTATTCAACCTGGTTTTCCTTCTTCTCTACTTAGTGTCTGTTTTCTCCTTCCATAGAAGAAATAAAGCTAATGATAACTAAGTATGACTCCAGCTGTAGAAAATTGGGGAACAGTCTTGATTTTTCCCAGCTATAGGACAGTTGTTAGTCTTTAATCCCTTCAGGGTCTTTGCTTTATCACTTTACAAACAATTAAGCAATTCCTCTGCTGACAGCTGTAGAAATCTTTAACGCATTAATTATTCATTCATTTGTTTTAACTTTTCTACCTCAGAAGACAGACAGGATTCAGGCTGGGTTAATTTTCTTTCCAAAAACAATAATACTTCCAAGATAAAAAAAAAAAAAGAAATATTTGGATTCATTATTAGAATCAGATTCGAGTAGCAATTCTAAAATTTTGTAAAACAAATTGGAATATAAGTAACCATTCTTACCATTTTTCAATTCTGCAAAGATGTCTAAGACACTGCAAAGAATATTGAAAATATATTAAATAATGCCTTGTCAAGTAATTTATAACTTAGCTGGAAAGATAATACTATTACTTGTTAAACAGCTAGAAAATAATATGAAGCAACATTAATGATAGCATTCATATTTAATAAGTTTTTCCTGTATATGCCAGGCACTGTTCTGAGCAATTCATGTATATTAGCTCACTTATTACTCAAAGCTGATTCTGTGAAGTTATTTCATTGTGAGGATAGTTCCCTATTAAGTCATTTGACCAAGGTAACACAATCAATAATAAAGCTAGGATTTAAATCCAGGTCTTTACTACTAGAGAGTTTACATTTTTATTCAGTCTATTACACATGTTACAACATTTTGAACTATCATTTTTAAGTTTTATGGAGGCGTATCAAATAGATTACTAAACTGAAATGTATGTGCTTTCTAAAAATTTATTTTAATTAGTTTCAAGTATACAGTACATTGGTTAGACATCTATAGAGTTCGTAAAAACAATCCCCCCAATTACTCCCTCCCTCCCCTGACCCTCCACGTAGCCAACGTATTAATTCTAACTGCATTCGCTATGCTGTGCTCCCCATACCCATGACCATCCATCAGGTACTAATTTGTACTTCTTTAATCCTTCACCCCATTCTCCCAGCTCCTCAAACCCCCCTCCCCTCTGTCCATCACCAAATTGTCCACTATATTTGTGAGTCTGTTTTTGATTAATTCATTCTTTTTATTCCTTAGATTCTGCATCTAAGTGAAATCATAGAGTTTATCATTCTCTGTCTGACTTAAATACCTTCTAGGTATTTAAAGCAATATCTTTTTCCATCCCCTTCCTTTTAGTCTGTATGTGTCTTTTAATCTGAAGTGAGTCTCTCGTAGGCAGCATATGTATGGGTCTTGTTTTCTTATCCTTTCAGCCACTCTATCTTTTGCTTGGAGCACTTAATTCTTTTCCATTTAAGGTACTTATTGATAGGAATGTAGTTGTTACCATTCTTTATTCCTGTTTTTGATACATGTTTTTTCTTCTTAAAGAAGTCCCTCCAACATTTCCTGTAATAGTGGCTTGGTGTGATAAATTCCTTTAGCTTATTTTTATCTGGAAAGCTCTTTATCTATCCTTCAACTCTAAGTGATAACTTGTCTGGATAAAGTATTGTAGATCCTGGGTCTTCATCCTGTCAAATATTTTTTGCCAAGCCCTTCTTCCTGCATAGTTTCTTTTGAGAAATCAGCTGCCAGTCTTATAGTGTTCCCTTATAGGTAACTATCTGTTGTTCTCTTGCTGCTTTTAAGATTCTCTCTTTGTATTTAACCTTTGGCATTTTAATTGTGATGTGTCTTAGTGTGGGCCCTTTTGGATCCCTGGTTTTTGGGATTCTCTGAGCTTCCTGGGGTTTTATGTCCATTTTCTTCACCAAGTTAGGGAAGTTTTCCATCATTATTTCTTCAAATAGCTGTTCAACATCTTGATTTTCTTCAAGTACGGATATTTGGACCCATAATACTGTCCTGTATGCCCCTTAAATTCTTTTAGTTTTGGCATCACATCTCTTGCCATTCTGATTGAGTGTCCTTGGCTTTCCCATCCTCTAGATAGGACATTTGATCCTTTTCTTTATTCACTTTGTTTATTCCTTTGTTTATTCCATTTAATATATTTCTCATCTCAGATAATGTGTTCTTCATTTCAGACTGGTTCCCTTTTATAATTTCCATTTCCATATTTATGTTTTTTATCTCTTTGTTGAAGTTCTCCCTGAATTTATCTACACTTCCCAAAAGTTCATTGAGCATCTTTGTAACCAGTGTTTTGAACTCTGCATCTGTTAGATTACTTGACTCCATCATAGCTGGATCCCTGTTCTGTTCTCTCATATGGTGTCTGCTTCTTTGTCTTCCCATTTTGGCTGCCTTTCTGTGTCTGTTTCTTTGTACTAAGCAAAGCTCCTAAGTCTCCTAGTCTTACTAGTGTAGATTTGTGAAGTAGGTGTCCAGTGGCACAGTCCTGAGAGGGGTTGAGCTGCAGGCCATACTTAGCCCAAGCCTCTACCCCTCCAGGGCCACCTGTTAAAATTCAGCAAGCAATACACAAATGCTGTGTTTATAGTTGCCTCAAAAGGCCATGCCAGAAACCAAGGCCAGCTGCCTCCAGAGTGAGTCTAGGCACTGCTCAGCAAGGAGCACGTGACTTACTGAGAGTATATGTACCTGGATGTGGCTTAGGTGGAGCCGTGAGTTGGGAGAGGCGTGGTTTCAGGGGACTCTCTGGGTGGAGCGACCTCTGTTATCCAGTTTGATGATGTCACGGCTGTGGCAGCACTGTGTCCGGTGCACTGGAAACAGAGAGGGCTCAACAGAGAACAATGGAGACCACCAGCACTTCTGTACAGAGCATGTCTCACCTTGGCCCTCACTCTGACAGTGTCTCCCTGTAAGTCCCTGGTGCACCCTGAGCACAGCCAAATGGGCACTGGTACTCAGAGCAAGCAGGTCCCTTACCGCAAAAATCCACTCGCACCGCAGCCCCTTTAAGAGGCATCTGCCGCTGCAGCTGCCTCTGCCACAGCCTCCATCTCACTCGCTGCTCTAGACTGGGCAACCTTGTGTCCTTGCCCTGTCCTACCTTCTGCCCGTTGCAGGGTGATTTCTTGGATTTCTCCCTCGTTGTATGGTTTGTTCATCAAGATCCCAGATGATTTTTCCTTGCTGCTGCTCCTTGTTTCCATCACAACTTTAATTTGGTCGCCAGAGAGATGAACAGAGCCTCTATCATCTATGCCATTCTTTTTCCTCCTTGAAATATATATACTTTTGACTTTAGGTTTTATACTGTAATTATTCATATTTTGATATCATTTATACAAGCAAGAGCTATTTCTATCTGAAATCATTCCTTTAGCTTTTGCTTAGCTTATTTAATTCATATGACACAGACTGATAACATGGTGTGGTTCCATGTGGTTTGGATGGCTGAGCCAAAGCATTCTCTTATTTCTCCCGAGTTTCTGCATGTAAATCTGCAGAATAATGGGTTTACTTTTGGCCTTATTGTGAAATTATTTCAGAATTGATTTTGATGATATTTATATGTTTTACATCTGATTAATATGCATTGTAAGTTTCTTAAAATTTTATGAAGGAAAAATACACATCCAACCAAATAAACTTTAAGAGTTTATCTAAAAAGTATTGAAACTTCCACCAGTAAAAAAGCAAAATTAGTAGGTAACTGAAAATAACAAGTTTTCTGTCCCATCCATTTCACCCTGTACATCTCAATAGGTAGTTAATAATAGATAATTAGATAAAACATAAAATGTTGCTCTCCCCAGTAAAATACATTGATATGTGTGATACATAGGAAGTTTTTTAATCAGTCTTAGACCTGATAAATGTCTTAAACCTGCAATGCTATTATCATCCCAGCTAAGTTACAAATTATAGATGGCAGTATTCTATATTTTTTCTCATATTCCTTCCACTATCTTACATAGCTCACAGCATTTAAAAACTAGATAGAGAAGATACAATCTTAGGAGGTTTTGCCTCCTAAATTATACAACTTCTCTGTCTACAAAAAGAGAAAGACAATGCATTATGACGGAAAGAACATAGACTTTATAGATGGAACCATGTTTAAATCGTAACTCTCAACTCAGCAAAGAAAACCACTAACTAGTTGGGTAAGGCTTCCCTGAGCAGTTGACTCTTTTCTAGCCTTGGAAAGCTGTAAACTGAGGAAGTGTGTTGCATGCAGAAAGAATAGTTGGCAGGCTAAGTTCTTAGTTAGTATGTCTGTTTCTTCATGTGTTCTGCACATCCACCATTTGTCTCCCAAGTTCTGTTTATTTCTATAACAGCTTCCTTCGCTCTCTTTTCTAAATAGCTTTTCCCCTGTATGTTTTGATTTATTCTTCCATCATCTATTCCTTCTCTGGGATTGCTCAGGAACACTGATAATGGAACCTCAGAATAGAAGGGTAGGGGGTGAAAATGCTAAAAGCAAAACACTAGGTTGGGAAGAAGTTCTGGAAACGTTTCATGGTGATGGTTCACAATGATGTGAATGAACTAAATGCTTAAAATGGTAAATTTTATTTTGTGTATATTTTACCACAATAAAAGGAAAATAAATTGAAGAAGAAGAGAAAAAGATTGTGTAGAGGAAACTTGTCCTATGACAAACTATGAGGCTTATTTTTTAATGTGAATCTTGGTGAAGAATAGCATTCTCTTTTCAGGTAAAATTCAACATGCTACAGAGAAATTTTAAATCAATAAAGAAAACAATGAAACACAACCATGGATCAGTTCCTCAATCCATTGGTCTGCTTGAATAATCCTTTCTCAATGATACCTGAGAAAATCAAACAAAAGAAACACCTTCACCTTCTGATTTGTGAAGAAAGAAAATAAAATTCAGAACATATATATTAGACTCTTATTAATCATATTAAAGAAAATGCCATGTTATTGGATATTATGTTGCCTTGGCTAGTTGGTTTAGATATCCTTTAAAAAGTTTTATATTCTGTGGTAGTTGATTTTCAAACTTCTTGGCAGCATAACCATTTTTACCTCCCAAACTAGATTTTAGGAAGAAATGAAAATATGAATCCACCATAATATAAAGATAATATAATGATACCATATAACATAAAGAATATAAAAGACAATTCAGAAAGCATAGTTGGGTTGGTAGAAATTAGTAGTGAGAGACCTAAGAGCTCTATCCACTTGGCTTTTCCTCAAGTCCTACTCGCCCTAGAGGCACTGTTAGGAAGTCGGAACAGGTCAAAAGCCACCGCTCTATAATCATATATAGAATTTATAGAAGTTTTGATGTTTATGGTTATTTCAGGGCTCTTAACATTATGATTCCCATTATGTCATTTCTATGAGAAAATCGGGTTTAATGTATTAAAACTTACAGCACCTTTTCTAAGATTGTAACCTGACGTAAAAGAAAGTTGTGCCTGTAATCCATTGTTAAAATCATAGTGGTTTTTGTTAGTTATACAATAGGTGAAAATCCTTAAAATTTCCTAAAGGTATATTATTTGAAATATTTTTTTACATAGTATAAGTGTTTGCCTTTTTTAAAAATATTGTTATTTATCTAACATTGAATTTCAAATTGATTGTCTTTAAATGAAGGCTTTATTGAAAAGACTTGAAGCTGTGAAACCAACAGTTGGTATGAAACGCTCAGAGCAACTGATGGACTATCATCGCAACATGGGTTATCTTACCTCATCACCATCCTCAAGACGAGTGAGGTCGACTCTTGGCCAATATAGCCCATTAAGTGAGCACATTCAAAATTATTTTGTACTTGTTTGTATCTCTAATCTTTTTTTAATGTTATGTTTTTATGACAGAGTTTTAAAATGCTGACTTCTGGAATGAATTTTGTTTTCCTTGTGTTAATTCACTTAATCTCAGGTTTCATTTACAGCAGGTAGTGGCAACATAGGAAGAAAACCAGGAAAAAAGAAAATTGAAAATATCAGTAGTTTTCTTAGATAATGGAAGGGAGACTTAATTTCAATATGTTTATTAAAAGAAGAAATGAATAGATGTGCCATTTAAATGTTGCCGAAACATTCTGCCTGGCCAGTGGAGAATTTTGGTAATATCTTCAGCCCTCAGATGTACTTTGTCTTCCTCATTGAGGAACTAAAACAAAAATTAGCAATCTGTGGAGTCATCAGATATAGTCCCTCTTAATGTTTGATATGTGATCAGTTACACATCTAGTCAGTGATGTATCTCAAAGAATGTAGGCACAGAGTGACCACTTAGTGCTAAGTTATGCAACACACAAAAAGGCCAGACCTCTTCCATTACACAAATCTGTCCTGTTACTTCATGTATGCATTCTGAACTATGAAAAATAGAAGCCAATACTAAAAGAAAGTTGGAACCACTTAAAGTGCCACAACTTCCTAGTACTCATGTGAGTCTTAAATAATCAAATGACTAGTAATTCCATTCATTTTTTTCTCCAAGTATCACTTCCTTGGTATAGTGACTAAGATAGCATCTTGATCCAACAACTCATACTTAGTATTATGTCTTGAATGTGGTAAATTATTTGTTGAATAAATGTATAAATGGTTATACAGAGATTTTTTTTTCCACTTGAATCATTTCAGAAACTTTTTAAAACATTTTTTTCCACCCAAATCTATTGAATCAAAATCCCATAGAGTCTGGCCATGTTGAACTCTGAAGTACATTTCTGGTTGAAAATTATATTAGACTATTAAACACGTGAGAGAAGAAAAATTTAGTCTGGACTTAAAATTAGGAGAGGAAGTTTATCAGATGATAATTTTTATATTTAGTTTAAATAATTCAAATTATTTCTTATTTTTCATGTATTTTCAGGAGGCGCTTCTAGGACATCCAGTGCTACCAGTGGTCTCAGTTGTAAGAGTGAGCGATCAGTTTTTGACACATCAGGCGGCCTGTTGCTGAGACCTAAGCCCCCTAATGTCCGTACAGCTTGGTTATAAAAACTTTTTATTTTAAACACTGTTCATCCAATTCTTTTTGAAGTGCTCTTGTATATTACTATAATTCTCTGTGTAATAACCAAATACTATAATAACTTTTAAGAATTTTAAGGTATACAACAGTGAGTTGTAATTTATTATAATTCAGTGCAAAATTGTTTTCAAAAAAAGACCAAGTAAAATCAGTGTTTCCTATGAAGATGTATTTATATGAGCTGTATACGTATTTAACAGAGAAATGGTAGTGTGCATGTATATTTTCTCAACATAGAAATTGATTCTTCTGTCATGCTGACGAAAACAGTTATGATAGTATCACTGCACGTTGGACCTAAGATGTTAACTACGAAGGTCTCATTTTATGGTTTCTTTGGTTGTTTTTTTCCATTTGTTGTAAACTTTAAACTATGAGCATAGCTCTTAAATTTGACTGGCTTTGTTTTCTTTTTGTTTCAGAATTTAGGTGTTGTGACTCATAACTTGATTGTCAGGTATACTTTCTTATCATAAAACAAATCTTGAAATTTGTTTTCATTGGTAGAGCTGATTTAGATTTGATAAGTAGATTGAGAGAAGCTTGTACTGGAGCAATCCTCATGATTTGCTAGAGGTATCTACTACCTCTGTGTAGTTGTGCTCAGTTAGATCTTAAAAATTTAATCGACTATTCCAAACCATTTCAAACTGTGAGTATTAGGAAGTTCAACTTAGAAGCCCTTCTTTCATGTTTTTGTACATTCAAGTAAAATGCTGTTAATGATTCTGAGAAATGAGGTAGGCTTTAGAGCTACAATCTACTGCATTATGAATAGTTTGTCCAAGGATCAGTACATCATAAAGACAAGTATTTGTCGAATCAGCAAAATAGCACTACCAGTTTGAAGACTAAGCAGATCCTGAGTTGTGTCAGAACGGTGTTTTAAGTGATACTATTAACAAGTTGTGTTATATTTAGTATTTATTGTAGTAAAAGAAGATAAATAAGAAATACATTGTCTCACAACTTTAGAATCCCAGCTAGAGTTTTTAAGAGCTGAAAAAGAAAACTAAAATGTGAAGGGGAGAAAAATCACATATTCGTTGAGACTACTTTAAATGTCTGCTAATTTTCTTGTCTTGTTTTGGTTTGGGCTTACAGACTGAATCCTGGAAATATTTTTGCCAGTTCCACTTTTAAAGTACTAGTAATCTTAATGGCGTTAGTAATGCCAAATAGGGTGTAATACAGTTGACTTTTGAAATTAGAGTATTTTTCTGGCAATCTATAGGTGCTTATTTTATCCAACAAAGTGCATCTCGGTCACAGTTGCTTTGCTGTCCCAGTTATCACTGTTTCTCATTACTGGCCTTTTCAGTATATCTTTAGAATGTATTGGAAAGTTTCCATGTTAAATGCCAAACCTTTTTTTTAATATACATATTTGATCTGTAGCCACAAGAAGAAGATTTGTATTTTTCTGGGTTAACTCAAGCACTATAGCATGTATGCTGAACTTAACTTTTCTTAACCCCTTTAGAAGAAAGCCAAACTGCATTCACTAAACATCAATTCAGAATCTCTTGATCTTAGTTTGTATTGATAGGTTTTGTTTAGGATAGGGCATGTGAAGCATGGGAACAGTGGAGCTAAAACACTTCATGTGAATACAACCTGACTGAGATTTTTGTGCTTCTTTTTTTGGGCTACGATGTTCATTCATTGTTATTTGGTGCTCTCTGTTATAGTGAACAGGTTTTTACATCATTTAGTATTCTGCTTTATACATAAACTTTAGCTATACTAATCCAAGGTTTGGTTTTTTAACTTATTGCACTTTTAGTGTTTGTATAACGACCTGTCTTTAAGGAAGGATAGGATAATGCTGAATTTAAAACTCAGCATTTGAACATCTGTCCAGTAGTGATTAGCCAATATTTTAAAATTGATTTTTAAGTTGTTAGGGGAAAATATACATGAAAGCTTTTAATGTTCATAATGGCATTAGTCTCTGAGAACATTTTACATGGTTTTGCTGCCATATGTCAAGTATAATACATAATTTCATAGATAAGTATCTAAAACTTTGATTTTAGATACTAATTTAATGCCTTTAGTTTTTACTGCATTGACAGGGGAGGTTCATCTAGGTATAACAGTGATTCATCTTGAAGTAAAAGTTGGGAAAAGCAACAATTTTTTTTTTTAAAGCAGAATTTACAACTTGTCATGATTACTTATATACGATAAGTATAAGGATAGAAGTTGAAAAATGTGATATTCTCATAAGTCAAGGTACTTTGAAGTTGTTATGGTTTGAGGCATTTTTTGAAGGAATCTTAAGTATACTATTTTCATTTTCAAAGCACTACTTTATATTTGGTTCACTGTACCTTAATATATATACTGTGAAGATTTATATCTGCAACTAGAAATTATATCAACCCAAGGTCTAAATTATTAGGCAAGATTCCTATTGAGAATTATTTTCATACCTGTCAAATGTTAAACTAATGTTGCCTCCTTTTTAATAAGGTTCTATTAAAGACTTTGAACTAAAAGTATTTCCTGGAGAGCTGT